>NC_057806.1:177399007-177714344 GCF_018294505.1 Triticum aestivum | reverse complement strand
TGGGTGGATGCAATTTGATAAAATCGCTGAGTGACACCACGTTAGCCCTCTGATGGTGTGCTGTATTCTGTTCAATACGCTCCAACAAACGGTTTGTCTCCCGCTTGTTTCTCTCAGCTTCCATCATCACCTCTGCTAGTGAAGGAGGATGAGGCAGATTTTCATTCCTGGCTTCACTGCCTTCGGCCTGCTCTTGAGAAGCAGGGTTGGCGCGCGTGTTGACCATCCTAGGTAAACAAGCCAATGATTTAGTCAGAATGATAAAATTCCGACATAGGATACATAATGCAAGGAATAACTCGGAATGCAAGATGATCATCCGTATGACATGGTAGATACAGAAACTGCTTCTTTATTCCATCGTCATACACACCATACAAGGTTTAGTACAAGACCAAACAAAGTACTATTACGGTGAAAAGGGATTACATCTCATCGGAGGCATTCCAAACTCCTATACATTATTTTTCTACAACTCTGGAAGAGTACAAACTAGGTCATATCCCACGAGTCACGCGGGACGACAGACGACACAGTTAGTGCGAACTAGTGATACTACTACTAACTCAGACCGATCCGTAGTAGTCCTCGTAGAAGTCACCTCCATAGCCCGGAAGTTCAACATGATCATCCGGAAACAGACGGTCTCGCGGAGCTTGTGGTCCATAGGGGCTAGGATGAGGCCTTGGACCAGCAAACGGTGGCCTGCGGGGACCGCGAGGTGGGGTGATGCCTCCTACATCACGCCAAATCATCACGTCTGGCAGAGCAGATCTCACAGGATAGAGGTCTCGCATGTCTGAATATCCAGCTTGCACTGCCGGTGCGAACCGAGTCAAAGTGGCCCAGTGATCAGCACGGGTATTGAAGAGCTCTAACCTTAAGGCCCGGTTTTCACGGTCCTTATCCTCGAGCATCTCAGCAGTGGTGCGAGTCCGTGAATCCTCCTGAGTGGAGTCAGCATATATAGCCTGAAAATATCCTTGTGCTCCCGGAAGTGATCCTGGCATATACCGGAAATCAGAGTCCCGAAATAGACCAGATCTGACTCGCATAATGGTCATCATAGAGTAGGCGGCATCCTGCACAGCCATCTCGATAGTAACCCCGAGTCCATAGGAGCAGTGAAGAGGCTCAGTGGATCCAGGATAAGAAGGAAATATCCTGACAGTGCAGAGATACTGGCTTTGATTAAAATCTCGGAATTGCTCTTCGACCGTGTACTCAGGATACCAGCGGTATCCAGCCTCAGTCATTACCCTGACCAACTTAGCAGTATGGCCGGGTACATCTAGGCAGCGAGTCAGGCGAACCACTTGATTGAGGTCGCGAGTGGCCATCTGAAAGCACAATTATAATGCAAAGGCATTAGAATTTCTAGCAAAATTTCGGCAGCATAACAGCTGTAAATGCTCAAAAAGGATATTGAGACATTTGACAAAGGATTTCGTACACACTCAACATCATCATATCAAGTCTTGAAACCATTCTTACAACATAATGTGGTAGTAGAATTGGACTAGGCTTGTAACCAACAAACTTATAAGGTACTACTGATTAGTAACACGTGATCCTGATAGAGAGAACAGATCCTAATTCCTTAACCCCCGGTGGAAGAATGGACTGACTCAGATCAGAATGTCATAAGATATAAGGAGTAAAAGAGCCTTACGTTCCAACCCACAAACAATTCCCCTACATATAACTAAAGAATTTCTAGACTCAACATCGACCAGTTTGGCTTGGAGAACCTACAGGCAGTCCGGCTCTGATGCCAACGCTGTCAGGACCCCGACTCGATGTCACATCGATCTAGCCGGTAACACTTCATATCACTTTGCGGCCTCACGCACGGTATTCCCACGGGTGTCGCCTTACCTTTGCCCGGGACCGTTTGCGCCTTTTGGCTCACGTATATGATAGTGTCGCTAGCATCCATATGATAAAGAGCCCGGGCTGACATGACTAGTTGTAAACCCAAAGTGGCACAGACTTACAGGGACAGGCATTCATGACCCAGCTTCGAACGTGTCGGTCATCAGCAAGTGGGTCCGGGCTGTAGCACTGGGCTAGCAGGACTCCGGTAAACCGGGCTGTAGCGGCTAACAGGACTCCGGTACTCAAAGCGTGACATTTCCCCGAAGGGACAGACACAGGAATGAAGAAGGACACATGCCGGCCAGCCTAAATGTTCCAGAGCAGTAGCAAGCTACCATGGCTCAGCGGTAACACTAGGAGACATTTCCCGGTAAGAGAGGCTACTAAAGATAAACAACTAGATAGTCAGATCCCACACATACCAAGCATTTCAAACATACACACAATATGCTCGATATGTGCAAATACAACGAAGCATCACAACATGACTCTATGACACAAGTACTTTATTTAAGGCTCAGGGAGCCATACATATCATACACACAGGTACGGGTCACACGACCCAACATACAAGTCATACAGTCATACAAGCCAACAGCGGAAGTAACTTGTCTGAGTACAGACAACTAGTAAAATAAAAGAGGCTTGGAAGCCTAACTATAATATGTGGTCCATCACAAGCTCAGGGTCACCACCTGGGTCTTTAGCCTACTCGTTGATGTCAACGTCTACATAGAACCCATCAGAAAGGGTTGCAGCGTCTTCTGTAAAAATGTAGATTATAGCAACATGAGTACAAAGGTACTCAGCAAGACTTACATCAGATCCTACATACATGCATAGTATCAAGAAGGGTTGGTGGAGTTATTGCAGCAAGCCAGCTTTGACTCCTGGCTAGACTATCCTACGATACTCCATTTGAAATAGTTTTGCGCACTCGAGTCCACTATTCACCACTTCAATACACTACCGAGGATCCACCTCCGTCTTCCTACGGAAGAGCCATCCTCGGCACTCACACTTATCTTGAGGCTTTTAATAATTTCCATTTACTTGTCTATGAACTGTATAGGCAACCAAGTAGTCCTTTACCGCGGACGCGGCTATTCGAATAGATCATGATAACCCTGCAGGGGTGTACTTCTTCATACACGCTCTCACCACTTATCGTCGCTTACACGACATGTACTCGGCAACCTTCAAGCGGAAGCCCAACGTGGGTGTCGGCCACGACCTACCTAATCACCTAAGCCTCCAGTCCAGGTTTATCGCCTATTCAGGTTCCATCCGCAGGGAGTCCGGCCGAGGTTTCCCATACGGCCCCGAACGATGTGAACAGGGTTCCCGAGATACCTAACGGGTATTCGGTACACCGTGCCACGTACCTACCGCATCACAGCCCACCCCTACGGTCAGCGCTGTCCACGGCCTCCAGTAGGCTACAAACACCAGAAACTACTTGCAACTCCCGGACGGAGAACTAGGGTGAATAAGAAGCCGAGAGGGTCCATTGGTTTCGGGCCCAATGCATGGTAGTAGCTGATTCTTAAATCACACATACAGATCTCAGTGCTTAAGGTCGGCTTCAATGAAACAACCCACCATGTACTCCTACATGGCCTCTCATCGATACCTTTACCAAATCGTGTTCACCACACCACTCTCATCACCGACATAATCATTTCACTCTAGCCCATCACCCAGATGAACCAGACCTGACACGACTCTAAGCATAGCAGGCATAGCAAGGTAGGAACAACACATACATATGGCTCAATCAACTCCTACACATGCTAGTGGGTTTCATCTAGTTACTGTGGCAATGACAGGTCATGCAGAGGAAATGGGTTCAACTACCGTAGCACACAGCAGTTTGAATCGCATTGTCTTAATGCAGTAAAAGAGAGCAGGAGCGAGAACATGGGATTGTATCGATATGATCAAATGGTTGGTTGCTTGCCTGATGGTTCGTTGCACGGATACGATTCCTCGTTAGGGTAATCACGGTACTCCTCGGGGACAGATCCTGTCGCAAAGGATAACGATACACAGGCATCACCAAACAATGTGCAACAATATGATGCATGCACGAAACATGGCAATATGAGTGTGTTGGGCTAATGCAACTAAAACCAGATGTGTTTGAGCAAATTTGAATCAAAGATTCAAATTCCAAATTCAAATATGGCCTTTTAAAGTGCCTTTTCTTGTTCTGATTGAAACATCAAGTTAACTTGTTTGATCATGCATGAAAATAGTACAGATGGATAGATTGGATTTTTCTGATCATTTTTCATATATTATTTGTCCAATTTGGAGTTACAGAATAAAAGTTATGAATTTTTGAAGTTTAAATAATATTCTGGAATTTCCTGATTTAATTTAAATCCAGAAATATCATTTACTGCGTCAGCCTGACATCACAGTGACATCAGCAGGTCAACAGGGCTGGCTCGGGTCAAACCTGACGTGTGGGGTCCACACGTCAGTGTCACAGGGGCTAATCCCGCGTTGACCCGGGGCTGGTTAGCTTTGACTAAGCCCTGGGGCCCACTGTCAGTGTCAGGGGGGTGGTGGATTAGTGGTTAATCATCTAGGCCACGTCAGCTCGCCGGAGTTCTGGCCGGCGGCGACCAACAGTGCGGCGGCGATAGTGGTTTTGGTCGTTTCGGCCACCAAATGGAACGTGGCGACCACCGGAGTGAAGCTGAGGACGACCCGCGGCTCTTGGCGGAGTCCGTTGGGGTCGGGGTGGCCGGAGTCGACGGCGGCGAGCTCGGCTGCGGCCGCCGGGGTTCGGTCGTGCACGGGAGTGGTGCTGGAGCTCGAAGTCGAGCAAGGTGAGGCGCTAGGGATGCTCTACTGGTTCCTGTGAACGCGTTGGACTCGCCGGGGTGACCAAATGGTCACCGGAGCTACGTCGACGGCGAGCTCGGCGACGGCGGAGGTTCGGCCGTGGTGGAGATGCAGCTACGGTGAGGGAACGAGGGGAAGGAGAGGGGGAAACGACTCGTGGGCTCACCGCGGTTGCAGTGGGCGTCGAAGTGGGCTCGGGGACGCGCTGGAGACGGCGAATTCGTCGGCGACGGTGGTCGGAGTCCGAAGAGGGGAACGGCGACGTGGCGGCGATGCAGGGCTTCCGGGGACTCGTGGAGCGGTGAGGAGGAAGAGGGAGTCGAGGCGGAGCTTCTGAGCTACTCGGGGGAGCGAGGGGTGGCCGGAGTCAGTGGCTACGGCGAACGGCGGCGACGGTGGTGTTCGGCCGAGAGCGAGAGAGAGCGAGGGAGAAACGGGGGAGAGTGAGCGAGAGCAGGGGGGGATCGGGACGGCTGCGGGCGTCGTCCACGCGGCCAGGGGCGTCGGCAAGCAGGAGGTGGCCGCGCGGCCGCGCGCGCGCGAGCACGCAGCAGCTTCGGGGCGTGGGGAGGAAGACGACGGGGAGCTACAGTGCTGGGCTGGGCCGGCCAGCTGGCTGGGCTGAACAGGGAGGAGCCCAGGTAAGCTTCTCCCTTTTAGTTTTTTCTGTTTTCTGTTTTATTTAATATTTCTGCAACTTTGTTGAATTAAATAAAATACCTAGACAACTCCAAAATTCACCAAACTACTCCTGGTCCATAGTTGGATTATTTCCAACATGAAACATTTTAGTTTGGAGATATTTGAGCATTTAAATATTTTATATTATTTTAAATGCCCAAATTCAAATAGTTATGATTTAACTCAAGAACCCTAGGATGGCCTAGAAAAGTGTGCACCATTTTTGGCAGAGGTTCTGAACCAAGGCTAAAATGATGGACATTTTAGAAGGGCATTTCAGGTTCATTGAAGAATTATTTTAGTAAACCCTAGTTGGTTTTCAGAGGGGACTGGGGGTTCTGTCATCCCCATTTCAAGTTTCTGATGCAAAAGTAAACATGATGCAACACTCTAATGCATGACTAGCTAGGGTGTGACATAAGCGCAGTGCTCGTTGCCGAACGAGAAGTGGACGGACATAAATTCCCTCTTCAAAAGCCGGTATATTATGTATCCACTGTCCTCACTCCATGCAAAATCATGGTACCCACATTATCAAAATATAGCCTATGAGGTATTCATGGCATCCCGGAAGTTGCGACACTACTTTCAAGAGTGTTCGATTACAGTAGCCTCGGAAGTGCCACTTAATGATATTATAAACAACCGCGATGCCACGGGCCAGATTGCCAAATGGGCCATTGAGATCCTCCCATTTGACATAACATACAAACCTCGGCGAGCCATTAAATCGCAAGTATTGGCCGACTTTGTCGCCGAATGGACGGAAGCCGAAGTCCCTAAAGAGTACGGCGCATACTCCAATTGGATCATGCACTTCGACGGCTCCAAAATGCTGGCTGGTCTGGGGGCTGGCGTCGTCCTGATGTCCACAACCGGAGATACAGTTCAATACATACTACAAATACTGTATATAAACTCCAACAATGCAGCCGAATACGAAGCCCTGTTACATGGTCTTCGGATGGCAGTTTCCATGGGCATTCAACGCTTGGAGGTGCGTGGGGATTCGAACCTCGCAATATCCCAAATAAATGGAGACTTCGATGCCAAGGATCCGAAGATGGCTGCCTATCGAAACACTGTCCTAAAGATGTCAGCTCGGTTCGAGGGGCTCGAATTTCACCATGTGGCTTGGGAAAACAATCAGGTCGCGGATATCCTCGCCCGCATCGGCGCAAAATGCGATGCGGTCCCCCAACATCTTTTTGGAGAGGTTGTTTAAGCCATCCGTGGTATGGGAAGGGGACACCGGTAACATTAGTCCGGACCCAGCGAAAATGCCCGATACCGAACACTCTGACATAATCGGAGGCTCTGCCACCGAAATAACACCTTTAGCCCACATAATAATGGCCATCATCGCCTCGTGGACAGAACCATTCCTGGCCTACCTCACTAGGCAGGAACTTCCTGAGGACCAAAATGAGGCACGCTGCATAGTGCAGTGATCTAAAGCCTACAGGGTCCACGAGGGAGAGCTGTATAAAAAAAGCACAACCGGAGTCCTTCAAAGGTGCATCTCCGAAGAGGAAGGGCGGAAGGTTTTGGCAGAAATTCACGCCGGACTCGGCAGCCACCACGCCGCAGCCCGGGCCCTTGTAAGCAAGGCCTTCTGTACATGTTTTTATTGGCCGACGACCCGGGCAGACGCACAAGACTTGGTCCAACGCTGCACCGGTTGCCAGCTTTTTGCAAACCAAAGCCACATGCCACCCACCGCCCTCCAAACAATCCCCATTACCTGGCCCTTCGCGGTCTGGGGGCTTGACATGGTTGGACCTCTTAAAGGGGGAAACCATAAGAAAAAAATACTTACTGGTCATGGTGGATAAATTCACCAAATGGATAGAAGCCAAACCTGTTAAAACGGCCAAATCCGGACCGATGATAGACTTCATATCCGAGGTTGTACACTGCTATGGCGTCCCCCACAGCATCATCACTGACAATGGCAAGAACTTCACGGTCGACGAGGTAAAACTCTGGTGCAGCAACATGGGCATCAAGCTCGATTATGCTTCTGTCTATCACCCACAAACCAATGGCCAAGTTGAGCGAGCAAATGGTCCTATCATGAGCGGCATCAAACCCAGACTAGTGCAGTCCTTAAAGGAGTCTAACACACACTGGGTAGAGGAGCTCAACTTCGTACTCTGGGGGCTGCGGACCATGCCAAATCGTACTATCGGATATATACCCTTCTTTATGGTGTATGACGCAAAGGCAGTTTTGCCCTGCGACATAATTCATGACTCACCTCGAGTGTGCATGTACGAAGAAAGAGAAGCCAAGCTCGATCAGCAGGACAGTCTGGACATCCTGGAGGAGGAGCACAACGTGGCAAAAGCCCGTTCCGCATTCTATCAGCAACAGGCTCGCAGATACCAAAGCAGAGAAGTACAGGCCAAAACTTATAATGTTGGCAAGTTAGTTCTACGCCTGCTGGAGAAGAAAAAGACCAAGCTCGAGCCCAAATGGGAAGGTCCCTTCATTATTCACCAAGTTCTGACCGGTGGAGCGTACCGTCTGCGGGATGCATCGAATAATCGACTTGAGCCGAACCCATGGAACGCAGCCAGACTTTGAAGATTCTACGCCTAGCGCCGGACTCCATGTTCATCTCTTTCCTCTATCCATTTTTTGCATATACATTATATGTCCTTTTTTCTCTTTCTTTCTTTTATTCTTTCTCCAGGCCTTCAAGGGCCAACTTGTGCCTCGCTTGCACACTATAGACGCACTAACCACGCTCATTATACCTGTGGGCTTCTTACACAGAAGCTTAATTATTTATCTGGGCTTCATGCCCTGCACATGTGTTATTCTTCCGCATGTACCTTTTCTTCGCCATTATATGCATCGATATGACTTAAGTTTTGGCCAAGCTCGGTTTCCTGGCTCTTCTATTTATGCCCTACGTTCCCGTTAATTCGGCTAGGGCATAAGGGGAGCACCTCTGCGATTGTTACTGCCGGGTCAGCCGGATGTGTACCTCAGACTGGGTGAAGCCGAAAGCTAGCATTCTTAAGGGAATATTCGGTCGGTGAACAAAAGATGATTTTTATTTTCCATATATGCCCTTAGATGTTTTTGCCCATGTTTCCTCTCGCAGTCTGGACATGCACTTTAGGGCATGCGTACCCAGGTAAAGGAACCCTTAACGGAACTATTCTCCCTGGAAGATGTTTCTGACTACCCATGTAATATAACATAACTAGTTGGGCACTTATCTGTTCAATCACTAATGACCCCTATGCCTGGTCTCCACGCATACCCCGGTTCTTATATAACTGCGCGGGTATTCGGATACACTCCGGACTATCAAGTCCCGAGGTTGAAGCGAAAAGGTCCGCCATGACAAATGATTTACAATCCGGCTAGAAGGCATTATACATGTCACTTTAATTACATAGTCATGTAGACTGACTAAATTCCTCTTCTATACCATCCAACAGGCTGTCTAGCCTACAATCCTGTTGGGAATACTTTGCGGCTAATTCTACTTGCCCATACACTAAGCTAACGGGGATCTCTTTCCCATCGGGCCCCACAGGTCTGACCTCGGCCATGTGGTTTGGGTCAGCCTTGGTATACCGCGTCTTCACCATGGCCCAGGCTTCCCTGGTACCTTGATGGCAGGCCGATATCTTCCATAATCGGAAGCGCCGCCGTGCTCCCTTGAGCTTCTCCGTAAGCTCTCCAATGCCTTCTGGCAGGGAGATGGATGGCCACAAGGCCTGGGCAATACCTTGCATCACCTACCGAACTTGTTTGTGCGAAAGCTCGGGTAGAAGATCACACGCAGACCCGGGCATCTCCTCCGCGGGATGACCCGTCAGCATACCTACAGACATAACTCTGTTAGTCGGCTTCTCCGCCGCCCCCTTTTAAGGGCTCGTTCAAGCACTTACTGAAAATGCCGCGTCGAAGCCGCTTATTCTCCTTCTCGGAGTCCGCAAGCTAGGCTTGAACATCTTTCAGTTCCACGCTCAGCTTTGTATTGGCATCTTGGAGATTGTTTTTCTCCCGCCTGACCTCAGTCAGCATGCCTTCGCCAGCCTTTAGCTGTCGTACAACATGCTGGTCCTCCGGATTCTCTCTAGATTCATCTGCAACATCTATTGTTAGATCTGCAGCCATGCCGCACGCTATATGGTACCCATTTTCTTTGAAACAAATGTTACCAGCTGGGGACTTTTTAGGTTCCTTCAATGCGGCAACGGCGGCCCGAAGTTGGGTCTTGCATTCCTCTAGCTCCTGTGACAGTCGAGTATTCTTCTCTGTAAGAACCTGCACAATAGATGATCCTTAAATCAGTTCTGCTAACTGTTTCAAGTCTCAGGGGCTACTGATACATATAATCCTCAGATTTGCTTACCCGTACATCCCTTACATACTGGTCTGTGGCTCTGGCTAGACCATTCTGAGCAGCACAGAGGTACGCATCTCCAGAATTGAAGGCATCAAATGCCTCCGGTGAGAAGCAAGCATCACGGAGTACGGCCCGGCGACGCCTATGATTCATGGCGCTCTCCACTTCTGAATTTGTAGCAGACAGCCTATCCGCATCCTCTATAGGAGGAGTATCCGGCGTCCGCCCCATGTCGGCTTTCGCCTCTATGTCCGGCCCTGGAGCCCGACTGGTGGAAGCATGATCGGCAGCCTCACCGGACACATTCCGGCGAGCATCTTTTATGTTAAAGAAACATGAACGTCATTACATTTTGAGAAAGATGACAACCACGAAGCGGGGTTTTTTGTCATACCTCTGCGCTGGCGTCTCCGTCCTGACCGCCTTCCTTTTTGGCCTACCCGGCCTCGGTGCCTCTTGTTGGCGAGTTGCTGCGGGTTCGGCATGGCGTCCCAAATGCCTTCCCTGTAAAATACCATATGTATATGGTAGGTGAAGTATCCAAAAGGGGATCCTAGTTTCTGGAGTCGGGATTTTGGTTTTTCTTATGTGCGACGCAGGGAGCAGTTCGGGATAGTCGGTCGTAATGGCCACCATGGCACCATCACAACTTAATTGATAGAACTGCCGGTCTATCAGCTCCACGATTATGTCCGGATCTTCTTCGAGTCCGGGACCGAGGGCCCGATCAGGATCCTCTGGTTGTGGAGATGGGCTGTTGACCTCCCTTATGGCTTTTCGCAGTTCCTGCCGCAAAATAGCAAGGTGAGTGCATATGACAAAGAATGCGGGAAGAATGAGAGTAAGGAGATATAACTCACCCAGCTTGGAGAGTTGTACATGGAGAATCCTTCCCGTGGCTTGATGCGGATGAACTCCTCCTCCTCTCACTTGAACAACTCAGACAGAATTTTTGCTAAAGCAGCTGCGTTGTCCGGACCCTTACGCCCGCAACGGGTGGCATCATCTTCCCCGTTAAAACACCACAGGGGATGCCCTCGATATTGAAGTGGCTGCACTCCCTGCATTATGCATATTGACATGACCTCGATTACTGTCAATCCTGATTGAGCCAGCGCTTTAATCCGGTTCATCAGGTAAAGGACTTCTCTGTTGTCTTCCTCCTGGGGGCTCCATGGGCGCCAACTTCGGCGTTTCTTCAGAGGAGCATTGTTGAACTCAGGAAGACCCCGCCGAACAGGGTATAGAAGGGGGACGTCCTCCATATAGAACCATTCCGAAGGCCAGTCTTCGAACATCTTCTTCGGAGTACCGGACAGGTATACGGTTTCGGCGATGCGCCATATTTCGGCTCTACCCACTTGATAAAGTGACCCCTGCTGTGTGCGGGGGACGATGCAAAATAACCTTTTCCACAACTCGAAATGAGCCTCGTGGCCCAAGAATAACTCGCAATGGGCAACATAGCCGGCGATGTGTAATATGGAAGTAGGGGTGAAATTATGCAATTAGAGGCCATAAAACTCCAGGGGCCCGCGGAGGAACGGATGAATTGGAAATCCGAATCCCCTTAATAAGTAAGGAACAAGGCATACCCGCTCCCCCGTAGAGGGACTGGGGAAGCTCTCCGCTTGCTCCCCGCCATTGTAGGTGGCGAGCCCGGCTCGGACGGGAACCATATACGCTAGAGGGAGAAATCCCTTAGTCTGCAGTTCGACTAATCGACTGTGTGGGACAGAACACCTCTCCCAAATCACCGGGCTTAGGGCTACGGGGGCGGGAGGAGGAGCTGCAGTTGTCGGCCATGCTGGAGTGGATTTTTCCGAAGCGCGCTCTGATGGATTCTCGCTGGGGGAGGATGATATGGATTGGATCTAAGAATCCCCATCCCTTTAATAGACAATTTATTTATCTGGCTAGGGGGCGAATGTAAAAATGCCCCGGCTCCTCGTATTCATTCAACACGTTGAAGATAGCCCTTATTGGGCATAGAAGCCAAGGAAGTCCAACATTTATGGGGCCGGACACTGCTTAAACAAACATTCGAAATTTGGAGAAGAACCCTCCTTGCAATGCCGAAGACAATACTGTGTGTCGTACTTGACGTCATTGAAGCCTGGTTCGTGGGCTACTAAGGGAGTCCTGGATTAGGGGGTCTCCGGACAGCCGGATTATATCCTTTGGCTGGACTGTAGGACTATGAAGATACAAGATTGAAGACTTCGTCCCGTGTCCGGATGGGACTCTACTTGGCGTGGAAGGCAAGCTAGGCAATACGGATATGTATATATCCTCCTTTGTAACTGACCTTGTGTAACCCTAGCCCCCTCCGGTGTCTATATAAACCGGAGGGTTTTAGTCTGTAGGACAACATACAATCATACCATAGGCTAGCTTCTAGGGTTTAGCCTCTCTGATCTCATGGTAGATCAACTCTTGTACTACTCATATTATCAAGAATAATCAAGCATGACGTAGGGTTTTACCTCCATCAAGAGGTCCCGAACCTAGGTAAAACATCGTGTCCCCTGCCTCCTATTACCATCCGCCTTAGACGCACAGTTCGGGACCCCCTACCCGAGATCCGCCAGTTTTGACACCGACACACACCCACTAAGTTTCTTTTGTTGAGCTTTCATACACTTGTAGCTCTAGTGCATCCGTTGCATGGCAATCCCTACTCACCCACATTGATATCTATTGATGGGCATCTCCATAGCCAGTCGATACGCCTAGTTGATGTGAGACTATCTTCTTTTTTTTTCTTCTCCACAACCACCATTCTATTCCACCATAGTGCCATATCCATGGCTCACGCTCATATATTGCATGAAGATTGAAAAGGTTTGAGAACATCAAAAGTATGAAACAATTGCTTGGCTTGTCATCGGGGTTGTGCATGATTTAATACTTTGTGTGACAAAGATAGAGCATAGCCAGACTATATGATTTTGTAGGGATAACTTTCTTTGGCCATGTTATATTGACAAGACATGATTGCTTAGTTAGTATGCTTGAAGTATTACTATTTCTATGTCAATATTAAAATTTTATCTTGAATCTTTCGGATCTGAACATTCATGCCACAATAAAGAAAAATTACATTGAGAAATATGTTAGGAAGCATTCCACATCAAAAATTCTGTTTTTATCATTTACCTACTCGAGGATGAGCAGGAATTAAGCTTGGCGATGCTGATACGTCTCCAATGTATCTATAATTTTTGATTGCTCCATGCTATTATATTATCCATTTTGGATGTTAATGGGCTTATTTTTACACTTTTATACTATTTTTAGGACTAACCTATTAACCGGAGGCCCAGCCCAAATTGTTGTTTTTTGCCTATTTTAGAGTTTCGCCGAAAAGGAATATCAAATGGAGTCCAAATGGAATGAAACCTTCGGGAGCGTTATTTTTGGAACAAACATGATCCAGGAGACTTGAAGTGGACGTCATGCAATCAATGAGGCGGACATGAGGCAGGGAGGCGCGCCCACCCCCTGGGCGCGCCCTCCACCCTCGTCGGCCCCTCGTTGCTCTACCGACGTACTTCTTCCTCCTATATAGGTCCACGTACCCCCAAACATCCAGGAGCACCACGAAAACCTAATTCCACCGCAGCAACCATCTGTACCGAAGAGATCCCATCTTGGGGCCTTTTCCGGAGCTCCGCCGGAGGGGGCATTGATCATGGAGGGCCTCTACATCAACTCCATGGCCCCTCTGATGATGTGTGAGTAGTTTACTTCAGACCTTCGGGTCCATAGCTAGTAGCTAGATGGATTCTTCTCTCTTTTGGATCTCAATACAAAGTTCTCCTCTATTCTCTTGGAGATCTATTCGATGTAATCTTCTTTTGCGATGTGTTTGTCGAGATCCGATGAATTGTGGGTTTATGATCAAGTCTATCTATGAACAATATTTGAATATTCTCTGAATTCTTTTATGATTGGTTTATCTTTGCAAGTCTCTTCAAATTATCAGTTTGGTTTGGCCTACTAGATTGATATTCCTTGGAATGGGATAAGTTCTTAGCTTTGGGTTCAATCTTGCGGTGCTCGATCCCAGTGACAGAAAGGGAAATGACACATATTGTATTGTTGCCATCGAGGATAAAAAGATGGGGTTTATATCATATTGCATGAGTTTACCCCTCTACATCATGTCATCTTGCTTAAGGCGTTACTCTGTTCGTATGAACTTAATACTCTAGATGCATGTTGGATAGCGGTCGACGTGTGTAGTAATAGTAGTAGATGCAGGCAGGAGTCGGTCTACTTGTCACGGACGTGATGCCTATATACATGATCATGCCTAGATATTCTCATAATTATTCGCTTTCTATCAATTGCTCGACAGTAATTTGTTCATCCACCATAAGACTTATGCTATCTTGAGAGAAGCCAATAGTGAAACCAATGGCCCCCGGGTCTATTTTCCATCATATTGATCTCCCGTCAATAAGCTATTTTTGCCGCCGTTTATTTTGCTTTATTTACTTTCAATCTATATCATAAAAATACCAAAAATATTTATCATATTATTATCATCTCTATCATATCTCACTCTTGCAAGTGGCCATGAAGGGATTGACCACCCCTTTTATCGCGTTGGTTGCAAGGTTCTTATTTGTGTGTGTAGGTACGAGGTGACTCGCGCGTGCTCTCCTACTGGATTGATACCTTGGTTCTCAAAAACAAAGGGAAATACTTACGTTGCTTTACTACACCACCCTTTCCTCTTCAAGGGAAAACCAACGTAGTGCTCAAGAGGTAGCTCTCTCCAGTGCCTTTCCGAAGGTGGCCATGATGTCTTCCACCTGTTGACTCAACATTTGCTGAAATTTATCATGAAGCACCTTCTTCGTCATGTTCTCCCAGTCAATCTCGTCGGCATGTGGTCCTTCCATCACTACTAGGGAAAACCCTAGCAGTAGCACGTGTTTTGAGGCTATCAGCAGCACGGGCGGCCGCGCTACCAATAAGGCGCTACAGCTAACTCTTAGTAGTAGCGTTGTTTGTACCTGCACTACTACTATTGACTATATTAGCAGCGCTTTTCTGGAACACGCTACTATTAGTTAGCTATAGCGATTTCCTAGCCGCGCACTACTGCTATATCTTTCACCATTACCACCCCGTTTCAGCTTCAATAAACTGCAATTTCGAGATACTAGGTACTACTAGATATCAATTTCATAAAGCCATAAAGCATTATAGGTACTAGGTAGTATTCCCTCGGTTCCAAATTACTCATCGTGGTTTTAGTTTAAATTTGAACTAAAACCACGACGAGTTTGGAACCGAGTGAGTACTAGATAACAATTTCATATATACTCAACATGCATCCTCAAGCAGTACTAGGTGATATCGACGACGATCATCATATGTAGTTCAAGATGATATCGACGACGATCATCATATGTAGTTCTACATGATATCGACGACAATCATCATATGTAGTTCTAGATGATATAGCCACACACACATATATAGTTCTAGATGATATCAACGATGATCATCATCCTCAAGCCTAGGCGGTGGGTGTTCCTGATAGTAATTAGGATGGCCTGTCCAACACGAAGATTCTTGCCACCGAGGAATCTCTTCCACCCAACCGAGTTTAAGTGTGTGCGACCGTCTGTGTCCATGCGGTAAGTATAGGTGGTGACGGAGCCCCTTGCGGTAAGGCGTAGTCCAGATGAGCCTTCTTCATCAGGCTCGATGCCACAACTCACATATAGGTTCTTTGGCAATTTCTGAATAAGAAAAGCATATCAATTAATAAATAGCTTCGCACATACTCTTGCAAATATATTGCTATTAAGTCTAGATTTCTACACTATCAAAAGACACAGTACTAGGCATTTGTACTAATTAATCATGAATTCTACTAATAAGTATATATGGATTATCTACACTATTAATAGTTCCTTGGATTCTACACTAATAAGCATGTGATCAGACTCTACACTAAAGCATATCATCGACTAGATTCCACATAGCATATCATTGGACTCTACACTAAGCATATCATCGGATTCACTAAGCATATCATCGGATAATTTGCATTTGTAAGTATAACAATAAAGCATATATATATCATCAAATTACTACAGTCAGTATAACATACCATTTCATGCCGATCAACCATGGTACTTGTCAGGCGGGTCACGAATGGCACCCCGACAAAGTCATCACGTGGTGGAATTATGTCCCATAGGTTGCACACCTCCTCCTCGCTCAGCCTCATTCTTTGAGCTACAATGGCTTCATGAAGTGGGTTCTCATCATCTTCATCGAGTGGGTCCTCATTATCTTCATCATCTTCGTCATCTTCATCATCTTTGTCATCTTCATCATCTTCATCATCTTCCACCAGGTTGAGATAAATGACAGCCAGCTTGGGTCTTTCTGCTCTGAAGGAGAAGCTGATCAACTCACCACCAGTAAGACACATGTGGGCGAGGAAACGGGCCCATCCATCTCCTCCAATCTGCGACATATTGCATCCTTTCTCCACCTCCATAGTGTACGGCCCCCAGGAGCCTCAAATGTCACAGTGTCTCCTATCAGCTTGTTGAATTTCAACCTTACATTGCATGGGACGATCTGTGTAAAAAAGCAAAATGACACAATGAAGTAATGCCAACACTAAAAATAAAATAGTTGTTACATTTCATCTAATTTCTTACCGCCGCATGACGAAAACTCGGCTGGAAGTAGATGCCAAACAGCTTGCCAGTTGCAAGGCTGCTGGCGCACCTTGACTTGCACAGTTGACATAGTGGTGGTGGTGGTGGCGCCATTTTCCTAAAGCAATATGAGAAAATGATTAACGATCCACTTCACAGGAAAGAAAAACAGTAGCATGTGATATTTTTGGTTCTTCCACGAGAAGCAATTTTATGGACAATTATAAGGGTACCAAATAAGGGTACCACCTACCAAGACACTTCATCTATTTTGGCCCCTATTGCCTAAGATAATTGATTAAAAAAACAAGTGGCAAATGTTACTAAATTGGCACCTACATTTTGCCAAAAAATAACTTATTACAAAAAAACAAAAGCATCTACCTATCCATGTACAGAAAAATAACAATAAAATGGTGCATACTAAATCAACTGGCCTACTAAATCCACTAGCATACTAAATCAACTAAATCAAAATGTTCTAAATCAACTAAATCAACTAGCCTACTAAATCTACTAAATCAACTAGCCTACTAAATCAACTAAATCAAAATGTTCTAAATCAACTAAATCAACTAGCCTACTAAATCAACTAAATCAAAATGTCGCATATGAACTAGCCTACTAAATCAAAATGTAGCAGGGAGGAGGGAGAAGGAGGGGCGACTCGAGGAGGGAGAAGAGAGTAGGACGGAGGAGGAAGCTGGAGCGAGGAGTGGCCGGCCGGTGGTGAGTCGAGGGAGGATGGAGGAGGAGGGCGGTACCGAGTCCAGCGAGGAGGAGTTGACGGCAGCACAGAGGGAAGACGGGTAGGCGACGGAGCTGGCGGGGGCGACGACGGCCGGCGGCGGGGGGGGGGGTTGAGGGGGAGTGAGTGTGAGTGTGAGTGTGGATTGGATAGAGGAGAGCGTGGGGGCCGGGTTGGAGATAGCTAGTTTTAGCAGTAGCGCTCTAAAGGCAAAGGGGCTGCTGCTAAACTACCTAGCAGTAGCGCGGTCTGAATAAAAGCGTTGCTGCTAGAACTAGCTTCGCGGTTGGGTCGTGGGAATTATAGAAGTAGCACGACTTAGAGGAGGCGCACTGCTGCTACGTCTATTTCAGCAGCGAGTACTGCCGGAGCGAGCTACTGCTACATTGCAGGAGCGCCTTATTTTAAAACTCGCTACTGGTATGATCCTGTGTATAAGATTTTCCCTAGTAGTGCATGGTTAGTAGAAATAGAAACACACAAGAATATGATCCTACAGACTACTAGAAAGTGGCAGTGTGTCACAAATCCGTCAAGAAAATCTCAAATTCTTACCAGTTCTTACCAAGCTGCATGTCGTGATTGGCAACCGTTGTAGTCAAAACTCTTGAAACTTGGATAGAGCGATTACCAGGGAGAGTCAAACGCATGACGTAGATATATGTGGAGCTGGGAAGGCTTATAATATGGTAGCAAAAAGGGTCAGCAATAATCAATTCAGAGATGCCAAGTTGAATAAATGCTAAACGACGGTACTATGCTGGTCCTAGGCTAGATAGTACTAGAGACGCGAGCCTAGAACGCTAACAAAATCAAGGCACGGCACATAAACAAGGGAAAAGCCCACTCTGGAAAAAAATCGCTATTTTTTTGTGCTCCACTTTTTTTTGCGACAAATCACTATAATGGCAAGTGTCTCAAAACTCTTCCCATGTCAAATTGACAAGATAGTCACGAAATTTTTTTGACTAATTTTTTTTTCAGAAATCAGGGTAGTGACGATGAAAAAGTGCGACAAAAAATCACTATGATGGCGAGTGTCTCAAAAGACTCGAAAAAGCCTAAAAACAAGACAGGGAAAAAATATTTCCGCCTGCCAAATTTTTGGCCTAAAAACTGCCTGGGGGTCTCCAGACTCTTTTTTCGAAACCTACTTAGGCAAGGAAACATGAAACAGAAAATAGATGGATCTTGAAAGAAAACCTAATATGAAAAAGAACTCGGATTGGTGGTCGACAGGCGGATGTATATGTGGACTCGGATTGGTGGTGGACAAGCGGATGTATATGTGGACTCAGATTGGTGGTGGACAGGCAGATGTATATGTGGACTCGGATTGGTGGTGGATAGGCGGATGTATATGTGGACTCAGATTGGTGGTGGACAGGCGGATGTAAATGGCAGCGGTAAGGAATATGTTGTTGGTGGTGGTATATGGCAGGAGCGATGACGATGGCGCGGTAGCGGCGTGACAACGTGTGAACAGAACTCAAAACTCTAAGGGAAACTAGACACTAACACCAGCAACTAGACACGAGATGCAACCACAAATTCAACAAAGCAAAACCCTAAAAAGATTATGCAAATGCTCAGATTGGTTCGGATATGATGAACTAACCCTAATTTTTTGGCTTTTTCGTGGACTGTATGTATGAAGAACATACTCGATCTACACTATGAAAAACTATAAAATCTCACCAAGCAACCTGGAAATCTGATACCACTTGATAGAGGCAAAGGTGTCCTGTCTTTCGATGAGATGATGATTATCGTTTCAGAGGAGTAGACTTTCACGATCGGACTACGAACGTGCGAAGACGTCGCGCCTTAGCAATCACTAAACCAACTCCGAGAGGTTATTGACCACGCCAGAGCACGATCAACCTGACCACGAAGGTCTATTTCCTACAAGCAAATGAAGAACAAGAAAGAAACTAAGATTGCAATCTGGATATTGTGAATATAAGATGAAAGCTTTATTGATCAAGGTGGGGTTCTGTGACGCCTTGGTATGGTCGTTGAACACAAACGAAGTACGCGAAGTTGCAGCTATGGCGAACTTTTAATCTAAAGAAAACCCAAAGTCTAAACGATGCCCTAAGGGATGTATATATGGAGGAAAGAGGAGGGAATTTCGTGGCCCTTGGAGGAGGGGTCCGAAACCAGCTGTAACTGTTGTTTCCCCACACATACGAACTCTAAAAACAACATATAATCAAGTATTTCGAAATTACATGGGCCTGGACCAAAAATAAGGTGACGCGGCACCTAGAATAGCCTCTGGACGAAATTTATGAAGTGGCATCTTGTATATTTCGTCCAAGGCTTCATGCACTCACTATGGTGGCTTCAAAGTCCTGGAATCATCACTTGTAACTCCGTTCTTGTTCCCCTTGCACATGCCATCATCTCCATGCTTGAACTTGCTCCAAGGTTCATCTTTCTTGCCCAAGCTAGGCCCTTCATTTGTAAGCAAAACAAATGTATTCAATTAGGCAGCATCATATTCTCATGAACATTAGAATCGTTACCAAGAAATGAAAGTACCTGGTATTTCAATTGGCGTGCGTGAGCTCTAGTAATTGGTCCCGTATGTATAACAGCAGGGGCTGTGGGTGTAACAATGGTATTGATGTCCTCATCAGGTACGAGCACACAAAAGAGAAATTATTCTGAAAATTAGAGATGGCACACACAAATTTGCTTAGAACGGCACGAAAATATCTCATATAGGTAGGTATGGTGGAATCATGTGGCAAAACTGGTTTAAAGGATTTTGTATGCATAAGTAGTGATCATACTTAGTGCAAAATGAAGGCTAGCAAAAGATTGAGAAGCGACCAACCAAGAAATGAAAAATCTCATAAGCGAGCATTAAGCATAATTAACACCGAATAATGCACCACAAGTAGGATCTAATTTCATTGCATAACTATTAACTTTCATGCTTGCATAGGTAATCACAAACCTTAACACCAATATTCTTACTAAAGCATAATTACTCATCAGCATGACTCACATATCACATCATCATATCTCAAAACTATTACAAGGAATCAAGTTTTTTTTGTCCAATGATCTTCATGAATTTTTTATTATATCCTCCTTGGATATCTATCACGTTGGAACTAATTTTCATGTGTTGCTTTCGAAAAGCTCAAACAAATATAAGTGAAGATCATGAGCATAATATTTTCTTTCTCTCAAATTAATTTAAGTGAAGAAAGAGAGAATTTCTTAAAAAATACTAACTCTCAAAAAAATCTAAGTGAAGCATGAGAGAATTTCTTCAAAAGTTCTAAAGCACATCGTGCTCAAAAAGGTATAAGTGAAGCACTAAAGCAATTTCGTAGCTCATAAAGATTTAAGTGAAGCATAGAGAGCAATTCTAACAAGTCATGGCATAATTTTGGCTCTCTCAAATAGGTGTGTCCAGCGAGGATTCAAGACTTAAAACAAAAGGCAAAACAGCAAAGACTCATATCATAGAAGACGCTCTAAGCAAAACTCATAGTATGTGACGAAAAAATATAGCTTCGAGTAAAATACCGATGGCCGTTAGAAGAAAGAGAGGATAACACTCGGGCATCCCCAAGCTTAGTTGCTTTCTTATCTTCGGATTATAGCTTGGAATGCCATGGAAATCCCCAAGCTTAGGCTCTTCTTACTCCTTATTCCTTCATCCATCGTAACATCACCCAAAACTTGAAAACTCCAATCACACAAAGCTCAACAAAACCTTCGTGAGATCCATTAGTATAAGAAAACAAATCACTATGATAATTACTATTACACCCCTTTCATATTTTATTCTTGCATTATATCTATTGTATTCCAACTTTTATATGGCAAAAACTCTTCAAAGAAAACCATAGAATCATCAAAACAAGCACACAACGCAAAAAAATAGAATCTGTCAAAAACAGAATAGTCTGTAGCAATCTGGATATTTCAAATACTTCTGTAACTCCAAAAGTTCTGAAAAATTAGGACCACGTGAGAAATTTGTATATTAATCTTGTTCAAAAAGAATTGGTATTTTATCACGCTCCTGCTAAAAATGAGAATTATTTTCGGTAGCGCAAAAGTTTCTGTTTTTCAACAAGATCAAATCAACTATCACCCAATAAGATCCTAAAGACTTTACTTGGCACAAACACTAATTTAAGCACACAAAAAACAAAATCATAACAGTAGCGTAATTGTGCAAACACTCAAGATCAGAAAGCAAAATAAAAAAGTAAATTTTGTTCATTGGGTTGCCTCCCAACAAGCGCTATCATTTTACGCCCCTAGCTAGGCATAAAGCAAGGATCTAAGTATTGTCGTCTTTCTCCTTGATTTTCTTAGAGGCGTTCTTGTCAAGAGGTTTTGCAAAGACAATATGAAATATATTATCCATGTAAACCTTAGCACTATCAAGTTGCTTATCATCATAACCTCTTTGATTTCCGTCAACAATCCAAGAATAATGTTGATTAACATCGTTAAAAACTTGTTGGATTATATGTAGAACAGGGACTTCCTTTTTAATATTGTCATAAAAAATTTGATTATCCCCAAGTAAATTCCTTAATGCATAATCACTATTATAAAGAATTTCATCTATCACTAGTTTTTCACCATTCATACCATAAAAATCAAAGATTTCCCTAGCTTCCCGTATTATATAGTCAAACTCATTCATAAGAACAAGAGTGGCCAAATTTTTAGCATTGGGATTCTTTATAACGGGAAGCTCAAAAAACAATCTTTGCAAGGTAGGATGAGTACAGATAAATTTATTTTCATGTTTCAAAACTAGTGCTGAAATAGCTTCCGCATAAGATTTAGTCCTCTTAAGTATAGGAACATCATCAAGACTTAAATTTCCAACGCAATTGAAAAATTCTTGGATATATTTGAAAAATTCTTGGATACATTCTTTACCTATAACATTCCCTTGCCCCAAAACAAAAGTTTTAGCATCCAGATTGCCAAATTATCCAATTTTATGATTTAGGCCATCATCTGTTTCTGCCATACCAAAATCACTCATGATTGCAAACAAGAAGATAGATCTGACGAGAAAACGATGAACGAAAAAAAAGAGGGCGAATAAAATGGCAAATTTTTGTGAAGTGGGGGAGAGGAAAACTAGAGGCAAATGGAAAATAATATAAATTGCAAGGAGATGCTATTTGTGATTAGGAACCTAGTAGATGTTGATGATGCCCCCTGGCAAGAGTGCCAGAAATTCCTTTTGATGTTTGCTTGAACTACATCGGTTTTTCCCCAAAGAGGAAGGGATGATGTAGCACAACAACGGTAGGTATTTCCCTCGGTGATGAGACCAAGGTTATCGAACCAGTAGGAGAACCATGCAACACTATGTGAATGACACCTGCACACAAATAACAAATACTCGCAACCCGATGTATTAAAGGGGTTGTCAATCCCATTCGGGCAATGACGCCAAAAATTGGCAAGTGGACGTGAGAAAGTTGTAATAAATTGATAGATAGATCGCCAAATAAAATAAAGTACAACAAGGTACTTTTCTATTTTTGGTTTAATGGACCTAAAAATAAAAGCAAATAAAAATAGATCGCAAAGGCAAATATAATAAAGAAGAGACCCGGGGGCCGTAGGTTTCACTAGTGGCTTCTCTCGAGAAAAATAGAAAACCATGGGTAAACGAATTACTGTTGGGCAATTGATAAAACTTCAAATAATCATGACGATATACAGGCAATGATCATTATATAGGCATCACATCCAAGATTATTAGACTGACTCCTCCCTGTATCTACTACTATTACTCCACACATCGACAACTATCCAACATGCATCTAGGGTATTAAGTTCATGGGGAAATAGAGTAATGCAATAAGAACGATGACATGATGTAGAAAAGATCTATTTATGTAGAAATAGACCCCATCTTGTTATCCTTAATAGCAACGACACATACGTGTCAGTCCTCTTCTATCACTGGGGTCAAGCACCGTAAGATCAGACCCATCACGAAGCACCTCTTCCCATTGCAAGATAAATAGATCAAGTCGGCCAAACAAAACCCAAATATTGGATAACAAATACGTGGCTATAAGCAATCATGCATATAAGAGATCAAAGAAGACTCAAATAACTTTCATGGATAAAAAGATAGATATGATCATAAACTCAAAGGTCATCGGATCCCAACAAACACACCGCAAAAAGAGTTACATCATATGGATCTCGAAGAGACCATTGTATTAAGAATCAAACGAGAGAGAGGAAGCCATCTAGCTACTAACTACGGACCCATAGGTCTACAAAGAACTACTCATGCATCATCGGAGAGGCACCAATGGACATGATGAATCCCTCCGTGATGGTGTCTAGATTGAATCTGGTGGTTCTGGAACTTGCGCCGATTGGAATTGATTTTCGTCGACTCCCCTAGGGTTTTTGGAATATTGGGGTATTTATAGAGCAAAGAGGCGGTTCGGGAGGCCACCGAGGTGGGCACAACCCACCAGGGCACGCTTGGGCCTCTAGGCACGCCCTGGTGTCTTGTGCTCACCTCGGGCTCCCTCTTTGGTACTTCTTTGGCCCACTGGATGTCTTCTGGTCCAAAAAATCCACAAAACATTTCGCTGCATTTGGACTCCGTTTGATATTGATTTCCTGCGATGTAAAAAACATGCAGAAAACAGCAACTGGCACTTGGCACTATGTCAATAGGTTAGTACCAAAAAATGATAAAATTACTACAAAATGATTGTAAAACATCCAATAATGATAATATAACAACATGGAACAATAAAAATTATAGATACGTTGGAGACGTATCAGATACATTGCATGGCATATCGTATAGAACCTATGGCTGAGGCATAGGGAATGACTTTCATTCTCTCTCTATCTTCTGTCGTGGTCGGGCTTTGAGTCTTACTCAACTTCACACCTTATAATACAGGCAAGAACCCGTTCTTGGACTAAACCATTTTGAACTTCTTCAAATCTTATCAAGGTATGTGTTTTGTGGAAGTTCTATTAAGCGTCTTGATCTATCCCTATAGATCTTGATGATCAATATGCAAGTAGCTTCACCGAGGTCTTTCATTGTAAAATTCTTATTCAAGTATCCTTTTTATGCTATCCAGAACTTCTATATCATTTCCAATCATAATATGTCATCCACATATAATATCAGAAATGCTACAGAGCTCCCACTCACTTTCTTGTAAATACAGGCTTCACCATAAGTTTGTATAAAACCATATGCTTTGATCACCTCACCAAAGCGTATATTCCAACTCCGAGATGCTTGCACCAGTCCATAGATGGATCGCTGGAGCTTGCACACTTTGTCAGCACCTTTAGGATCGACAAAACCTTCTGGTTGCATCATATACAACTCTTCTTTAAGATATCCATTAAGGAATGTAGTTTTGACGTCCATTTGCCAGATTTCATAATCATAAAATGCGGCAATTGCTAACATGATTCGGACAAACTTAAGCATCGCTATGGGTGAGAAGGTCTCATCGTAGTCAACCCCTTGAACTTGTCGAAAACCTTTTGCACAAGTCGAGCTTTGTAGATAGTGGCATTACTGTCAACGCCAGTCTTCTTATTGAAGATCCATTTATTCTCAATGGATTGCCAATCATCGGGCAAGTCCACCAAAGTCCACACTTTGTTCTCATACATGGATCATTGATGCGTCTCCAACGTATCTATAATTTTTGATTGCTCCATGCTATATTATCTTCTGTTTTGGACATTATTGGGATGTATTATTCACTTTTATATTATTTTTCAGACTAACCTATTAACCGGAGGCCCAACCCAGAATTGTTGTTTTTTGACTATTTCAGAGTTCCGCAGAAAAAGGATATCAAACGGAGTCCAAACGGAATGAAACCTTCGGGAACGTGATATTTGGAACGAACAAGATCCAGGAGACTTGGACCCTACGTCAAGCAACCAATAGGGAAGCCACGAGGTAGGGGGCGCGCCTACCCCCCAGGCGCGCCCTCCACCCTCGTGGGCCCCCTGTTGCTCCACCGACATCCTCCTTCCTCCTATATATACCTACGTACCCCCAAACGATCAGATACAGAGCTAAAACACTAATTCCACCGTCGTAACTTTCTATATCCACGAGATCCCATCTTGGGGCCTGTTCCGGAGCTCCCCCGGAGGAGGCATCGATCACGGAGGGCTTCTACAACAACACCATAGCCTCTCCAATGATGTGTGAGTAGTTTACCTCAGACCTTCGGGTCCATAGTTATTAGCTAGATGGCTTCTTCTCTCTTTTTGGATCTCAATACAATGTTCTCCCCCTCTCTCGTGGAGATCTATTTGATGTAATCTTCTTTTGCGGTGTGTTTGTTGAGACCGATGAATTGTGGGTTTATGATCAAGTTTATCTATGAACAATATCTGAATCTTCTCTGAATTCTTTTATGTATGATTGGTTATCTTTGCAAGTCTCTTCAAATTATCAGTTTGGTTTGGCCTACCAGATTGATCTTTCTTGCAATGGGAGAAGTGCTTAGCTTTGGGTTCAATCTTGCGGTGTCCTTTCCTAGTGACAGTAGGGGCAGCAAGGCACGTATTGTATTGTTTCCATCGAGGATAACAAGATGGGATTTTTATCATATTGCATGAATTTATCCCTCTACATCATGTCATCTTGCTTAAAGCATTACTCTGTTCTTATGAACTTAATACTCTAGATGCATGCTGGATAGCGGTCGATGTGTGGAGCAACAGTAGTAGATGCTGGCAGGAGTCCGTCTACTTGTCTCGGACGTGATGCCTATATACATGATCATACCTAGATATTCTCATAACTATGCCCAATTCTGTTAATTGCTCAAAAGTAATTTTTTCACCCACCATAAAATACTTATGCTCTTGAGAGAAGCCACTAGTGAAACCTATGGCCCCCGGGTCTATCTTCCATCATATTAATCTTCAAACACTTAGTTATTTTCATTGCCTTTTATTTTACTTTGCATCTTTATCATAAAAATACCAAAAAAAATTATCTTATCATATCTATCAGATCTCACTCTCGTAAGTGACCGTGTAGGGATTGACAACCCCTTACGCGTTGGTTGTGAGGATTTATTTGTTTTGTGTAGGTGCGACGGACTCGTGCGTAGCCTCCTACTGGATTGATACCTTGGTTCTCAAAAACTAAGGGAAATACTTACGCTACCTTGCTGCATCACCCTTTCCTCTTCAAGGGAAAAACAATGCGGTGCTCAAGAGGTAGCAAGAAGGATTTCTGGAGCCGTTGCCGAGGAGATCTACGCAAAAGTCAACATACCAAGTACCCATCACAAACCCTTGTCTCCCGCATTACATTATTTTCCATTTGCCTCTCGTTTTCCTCTCCCCCACTTCACCCTTGCCGTTTTATTCGCCCTCTCTCTCTCTCTCTTTATCCTCCCTCTCTTTCTCTATTTGCCTCTTTTTTGCCCGTTCCTCGTTTGCTTGTGTGTTGGATTGTTTGCTTGTCACGATGGCTCAAGATAACACTAAATTGTGTGAATTTACCAATACCAACAACAATGTTTTTATTAGCACTCCGGTTGCTCCTCTTACCGATGCTGAATCTTGTGAAATTAATGCCGCTTTGTTGAATCTTGTCATGAAAGATCAATTTGCCGGCCTTCCTAGTGAATATGCCGCTACTCATCTAAATAGCTTCGTTGATTTGTGTGATATGCAAAAGAAGAAAGATGTTGACAATGATATTGCTAAATTGAAGCTATTTCCTTTTTTGCTTAGAGATCGTGCTAAAGCTTGGTTCTCGTCTTTGCCTAAAAATAGTATTGATTCTTGGAATAAGTGCAAAGATGCTTTTATCTCTAAGTATTTTCCTCCCGCTAAGATTATCTCTCTTAGAAACAATATTATGAATTTTAAGCAACTTGATCATGAACATGTTGCACAAGCTTGGGAGAGGATGAAATTAATGATACATAATTGCCCTATGCATGGTTTGAATTTATGGATGATTATACAATTTTTTATGCCGGATTGAATTTTGCTTCTAGGAATCTTTTAGATTCGGCCATGGGAGGCACTTTTATAGAAATCACTTTAGGAGAAGCCACTAAACTCCTAGATAATATTATGGTTAATTATTCTCAATTGCACACTGAAAGATCTACTAATAAAAAACTGCATGCGATAGAAGAAATTAATGTTTTGAGTGGAAAGATGGATGAACTTATGAAATTATTTGCTACTAAGAGTGTTTCTTCTGATCCTAATGATATGCCTTTGTCTACTTTGATTGAGAATAATAATGAATCTATGGATGTGAATTTTGTTGGTAGGAATAATTTTGGTAACAACGCGTCTAGAGGAAACTTTAATCCTAGGCCTTATCCTAGCAATTCCTCTAATAATTATGGTAATTCCTACAACAATTCTTATGGAAATTATAGTAAGATGCCCTCTGATTTTGAATCTAATATTTAAGAATTTATTACTTCGCAAAAGAATTTCAATGCTTTGATTGATGAGAAATTACTTAAGATTGATGAGTTGGCTAGGAACGTTGATAGAATATCTCTTGATGTTGATTCTTTGAAACTTAGATCTATTCCACCTAAGGATGATATCAACGAGTCTCTCAAAGCCATGAGAATTTCCATTGATGAGTGCAAAGAAAGAACCGCTAGGATGCATGCTAAGAAAGATTGCTTTATAAAAGCATGTTCTTCTAGTTTCCATGATAATAAAGATGAAGATCTAAAAGTTATTGATTTGTCCCATATTAAATCTTTGTTTTGCCATATTAATCTTGATAATGATGGGACTGAATATGATCCACCTTTACCTAGACGACGTTCCAAAAATTCGGTGTCTTTAGGCCTTGATGCTAAAATTGATAAAAGTGGGATTGAAGAAGTCAAAACTTTAAATAGTAATGAACCCACTATTTTGGATTTCAAGGAATTTAATTATGATAATTGCTCTTTGATAGATTGTATTTCCTTGTTGCAATCCGTGCTAAATTCTCCTCATGCTTATAGTCAAAATAAAGCTTTTACCAAACATATCGTTGATGCTTTGATGCAATCTTATGAAGAAAAACTTGAGTTGGAAGTTTCTATCCCTAGGAAACTTTATGATGAGTGGGAACCTACTATTAAAATTAAAATTAAAGATCATGAATGCTATGCTTTATGTGATTTGGGTGCTAGTGTTTCCACTATTCCCAAAACTTTGTGCGATTTGCTAGGTTTCCATGATTTTGACGATTGCTCTCTAAACTTGCACCTTGCAGATTCCACTATTAAGAAACCTATGGGAAGAATTAATGATGTTCTTATTGTTGCAAATAGTAATTATGTGCCCGTAGATTTTATCATTCTTGATATAGATTGCAATCCTTCATGTCCTATTATTCTTAGTAGACCTTTCCTTAGAACAATTGGTGCAATTATTGATATGAAGGAAGGGAATATTAGATTCCAATTTCCATTAAGGAAAGGAATCGAACACTTCCCTAGAAATAAAATTGAATTACCTTATGAATCTATCATGAGAGCCACTTATGGATTGCCTACCAAAGATGGCAATACCTAAATCTATTCTTGCTTTTATGCCTAGCTAGGGGCGTTAAACAATAGCGCTTGTTGGGAGGCAACCCAATTTTATTTATATTCCTTGCTTTCTGATCCTGTTTAGTAATAAATAATTTATCTAGCCTATGTTTCGGTTGTGATTTTTGTGTTTAATTAGTGTTTGTGCCAAGTAGAACCGTTGGGAAGACTTGGGGAAAGTCTTGTTAATCTTGCTGTAAAAAACAGAAACTTTAGCGCTCACGAGAACTGGTGCCATTTTTATTTGGAAAGTGTTATTTAGTTAATTATTTTTGCAGACGATTAATAGATAAATTACTCATGTCCATCAATTTATTTTTGAATTTTTGGGGTTCCAGATCTTGCGTTAGCTACAGATTACTACAGACTGTTCTGTTTTTAACAGATTCTGTTTTTCATGTGTTGTTTGCTTATTTTGATGAATCTATGGCTAGTAAAATTGTTGATAGACCATAGAGAAGTTGGAATACAGTAGGTTTAACACAAATATAAATAAATAATGAGTTCATTACAGTACCTTGAAGTGGTGTTTTGTTTTCTTTCGCTAACGGAGCTCACGAGATTTTCTACTTTATGTTTTGTGTTGTGAAGTTTTCAAGTTTGGGGTAAAGATTTGATGGATTATGGAACAAGGAGTGGCAAGAGCCTAACCTTGGGGATGCCGATGTCACCCCCGAGATAATCTAAGGACACCTAAAAGCCAAAGCTTGGGGATGCCCCGGAAGGCATCCCCTCTTTCGTCTACTTCTATTGGTTACTTTACTTGGAGCTATATTTTCATTTACCACATGATACGTGTTTTGCTTGGAGCGTCTTGTATGATTTGAATCTTTGCTTTTTAGTTTACCACAATCATCTTTGTTGTACACACCTTTTGAGAGAGACACACATGATTCAGAAAATTATTAGAATACTCTATGTGCTTCACTTATATATTTTGAGTTATATAGTTTTGCTCTAGTACTTCACTTATATCTTTTAGAGCACGGTGGTGGATTTGTTTTATAGAAACTATTGATCTCTCATGCTTCACTTAGATTATTTTGAGAGTCTTAAATAGCATGGTAATTTGCTTAAATAATCCTAATATGCTAGGTATACAAGATTTGTAAAAAAATCTTATGAGTGTGTTGAATACTAAGAAAGTTTGATGCTTGATGAATGTTTTGAGATATAAAGATGGTGATATTAGAGTCATGCTAGTTGAGTAGTTGTGAATTTGATAGATACTTTTGTTAAAGTTTGTGATTCCCGTAGCATGCACGTATGGTGAACCGTTATGTGATGAAGTCAGAGCATTATTTATTTATTGATTGTCTTCCTTATGAGTGGCGGTCGGGGACGAGTGATGGTCTTTTCCTACCAATCTATCCCCCTAGGAGCATGCACGTAATACTTTGCTTTGATAACTTGTAGATTTTTGCAATAAGTATATGAGTTCTTTATGACTAATGTTGAGTCCATGGATTATACGCACTTTTCTTCCTTCCACCATTGCTAGCCTCTTTAATACCACGCACTTTTCGCCGGTATCATACACCCACCATATACCTTCCTCAAAACAGCCACCATACCTACCTATCATGGAACTTCTATAGCCATTCCAAGATATATTGCCATGCAACTTACCACCGTTCCGATTATTATGACACACTCCATCATTGTCATATTGCTTTGCATGATCATGTAGTTGACATCGTATTTGTGGCAAAGCCACTGTTCATAATTCTTTCATGCATGTCACTCTTGATTCATTGCATATCCTGGTACACCACCGGAAGCATTCACATAGAGTCATATTTTGTTCTAAATATTGAGTTGTAATTGTTGAGTTGTAAGTAAATAAAAGTGTGATGATCATCATTATTAGAGCATTGTCCCAAGTGAGGAAAGGATGATGGAGACTATGATTCTCCCACAAGTCGGGATGAGACTCTGGACTAAAAAAATGAGGCCATAAAAAAAGGAGGAGAACAGGCCCAAATAAAAAAATGAGAGAAAAAGAGAGAAGGGACAATGCTACTATCCTTTTACCACACTTGTGCTTCAAAGTAGCACCATGATCTTCATGATAGAGAGTCTCCTATGATATCACTTTCATATACTAGTGGGAATTTTTCATTATAGAACTTGGCCTGCATATTCCAATGATGGGCTTCCTCAAAATGCCCTAGGTCTTTGTGAGCAAGCGAGTTGGATGCACACCCACTTAGTTTCTTTTGTTGAGCTTTCATATACTTATAGCTCTAGTGCATCCGTTGCATGGCAATCCCTACTCACTCACATTGATATCTATTGATGGGCATCTCCATAGCCCGTTGATATGCCTAGTTGATGTGAGACTATCTTATCCCTTTTTGTCTTCTCTACAACCGCCATTCTATTCCACATATAGTGCTATGTCCATGGCTCACGCTCATGTATTGCGTGAAGATTGAAAAAGTTTGAGAATATCAAAAGTATGAAACAATTGCTTGGATTGTCATCGGGGTTGTGCATGATTTAAATACTTTGTTTGGTGAAGATAGAGCATAGCCAGACTATATGATTTTTTAGGGATAACTTTCTTTGGCCATGTTATTTTGAGAAGACATAATTGCTTAGTTAGTATGCTTGAAGTATTATTATTTTCTATGTCAATATTAAACTTTTATCTTGAATCTTTCGGATCTGAATATTCATACCACAATTAAGAAGAATTACATTGAAATTATGCCTAGTAGCATTCCGCACCAAAAATTCTATTTTTATCATTTACCTACTCGAGGACGAGCAGGAATTAAGCTTGGGGATGCTTGATACGTCTCCAACGTATCTATAATTTTTGATTGCTCCATACTATATTATCTTCTGTTTTGGACATTATTGGGCTGTATTATTCACTTTTATATTATTTTTCGAACTAACCTATTAACCGGAGGCCCAGCCCAGGATTGCTGTTTTTTTGCCTATTTCAGAGTATCACAGAAAAAGAATATCAAACGGAGTCCAAACGGAATGAAACCTTTGGGAACGTGATTTTTGGAATGAAAAAGATCCAGGAGACTTGGACCCTATGTCAAGCAACAAATAGGGAAGCCACGAGGTAGGGGGCGCGCCTACCCCCCCCCCCCCAAGGCGCGCCCTCCACCCTCGTGGGCCCCTTGTTGCTCCACCGATGTACTCCTTCCTCCTATATATACCTACGTACCCCCCAAACGATCAGATACGGATCCAAAACCCTAATTCCACCGCCGTAACTTTCTATATCCACGAGATCCCATCTTGGGGCCTGTTCCAAAGCTCCGCCAGTGGGGGCATCGACCACGAAGGGCTTCTACATCAACACCATAGGCTCTCCGATGATGTGTGAGTAGTTTACCTCAGAGCTTCGGGTCCATAGTTATTAGCTAGATGGCTTCTTCTCTCTTTTTGGATCTCAATACAATGTTCTCCGCCTCTCTCGTGGAGATCTATTCGATGTAATCTTCTTTTGCGGTGTGTTTGTTGAGACCGATGAATTGTGGGTTTATGATCAAGTTTATCTATGAACAATATTTGAATCTTCTCTGAATTCTTTTATGTATGATTGGTTATCTTTGCAAGTCTCTTCGAATTATCAGTTTGGTTTGGCCTACTAGGTTGATATTTCTTTCAATGGGAGAAGTGCTTAGCTTTGGGTTCAATCTTGCGGTGTCCTTTCCCAGTGACAGTAGGGGCAGCAAGGCACATATTGTATTGTTGCCATCGAGGATAATAAGATGGGGTTTTTATCATATTGCATGAATTTATCCCTCTACATCATGTCATCTTGCTTAAAGCGTTACTCTGTTCTTATGAAGTTAATACTCTAGATGCATGCTGGATAGCGGTCGATGTGTGGAGTAATAGTAGTAGATGCAGGCAGGAGTCGGTCTACTTGTCTCGGACGTGATGCCTATATACATGATCATACCTAGATATTCTCATAACTATGCTCAATTCTGTCAATTGCTCAATAGTAATTTGTTCACCCACCGTAAAATACTTATGCTCTTGAGAGAAGCCACTAGTGAAACCTATGGCCCCCGGGTCTATCTTCCATCATATTAATCTTCCAACACTTAGTTATTTTCATTGCCTTTTATTTTACTTTGCATCTTTATCATAAAAATACCAAAAATATTATCTTATCATATCTATCAGATCTCACTCTCTTAAGTGACCATGTAGGGATTGACAACCCCTAATCGCGTTGGTTGCGAGGATTTATTTGTTTTGTGTAGGTCCGAGGGACTCGCGTGTAGCCTCCTACTGGATTGATACCTTGGTTCTCAAAAACTGAGGGAAATACTTACGCTACGTTGCTGCATCACGCTTTCCACTTCAAGGGAAAACCAATGCAGTGCTCAAGAGGTAGCAATCATATCTTAGATTTCATGGCCTCAAGCCATCTATTGTAATCTGGGCTCATCATAGCTTCTTCATAGTTCGTAGGTTCGCCATGGTCTAGTAACATGACTTCTAGGACTGGATTACCGTACCACTCTGGTGTGAAACATGCTCTGTTCGACCTACGAGGTCTAGTAGTAACTTGATCTGAAGTTTCATGATCATCATCATTAGCTTCCTATCAAGTTGGTGTAGGCATCACATGATCGGATTTCTCTGATGTGGTACTTTCCAAATTGAGAGAAAGTACAATTACCTCATCAAGTTCTACTTTCCTCCCACTTACTTCTTTCGACAGAAACTCCTTCTCTAGAAATGTTCCATTCTTGGCAACAAAGATCTTGCCTTCGAATCTGTGGTAGAAGGTGTTCCCAATTGTTTTCTTCGGGTATCCTATGAAGACGCACTTCTCCGATTTGCATTCGAGCTTATCAGGGTCAAGCCTTTTGACTTAAGTGTCGCAACCCCGAACTTTAATAAATGACAAGTTAGGTTTCTTGCAAAACCATAGTTCATACGGTGTTGTCTCAACAGATTTAGACGGTGCCCCTTTTTAACTTGAATGTGGTTGTCTCTAATGCATAACCCCAAAACGATAGTGGTAAATCAGTAAGAGACATCATAGATCGCACCATATCTAATAAAGTATGGTTACGATGTTTAGACACACCATTACGTTGTGGTGTTCCAGGTGGCGTGAGTTGTGAAACAATTCCACATTGTTTTAAATGAAGGCCAAACTCGTAACTCAATTATTCGCCTCTGCGATCAGATCATAGAAACTTTATTTTCTTGTTACGGTGATTCTCCACTTCACTATGAAATTCTTTGAATTTTTCAAATGTTTTAGAATTGTGTTTCATTAATTAGATATATCCATATATGCTCAAATCATCTGTGAAGGCCAGGAAATAACTATACCCACCGTGTGCCTCAACACTCATCGGACCGCATACATCGGTATGTGTTATTTCCAATAAGTCATTGGCTCGCTCCATTGTTTCGGAGAATGGAGTTTTAATCATCTTGCCCATGAGGCATGGTTCGCAAGTATCAAATGATTCATAATCAAGTGATTCCAAAAGCCCACCTGCATGGAGTTTCTTCAAGCGCTTTACACCAATATGACCGAAATGGCAGTGCCACAAATATGTTGCACTATCATTATCAACTTTGCATCTTTTGGCATCGATATTATGAATATGTGTATCACTATGATCGAGATTCAATAAACCATTCACATTGAATGTATGACCATAGAAGGTTTTATTCATGTAAACAGAACAACAATTATTCTTTGACTTAAATGAATAAACATATTGCAATAAACATGATCTAATCATATTCATGCTCAACGCAAACACCAAATAACATTTATTTACGTTCAACACTAATCCCTAAGGTAGAGGGAGTGTGCGATGGCGATCATATCGACCTTGGAATCATTTCCAACACACATCGTCACCTCACCCTTTACTAGTCTCTGTTTATTCTACAACTCCTGTTCCGAGTTACTAACCTTAGCAATTGAACCAGTATCAAATACCCAGTACTACTATGAATAATAGTAAGGTACACATCATAACATGTATATCAAATATACCTTTGTTCACTTTGCCATCCTTCTTATCCGCCGAGTATTTGGGCCAGTTCCACTTTTAGTGACCATTCCCTTTGCAGTAGAAGCACTCAGTTTCAGGAAGCACCCATCTTTGGGTGTATGACCATTCCCTTTGCAGTAGAGGCACCCAGATTTGGGCTTCTTCACGGGAGTGACAACTTGCTTGCCACTCTTCTTGAAGTTCCCTTTCTTTCCCTTGCCGTTTTTGTTGAAACTAGTGGTCTTATTAACCATCAACACTTGATGCTCTTTCTTGATTTCTACTTTCACCAATTTCAGCATCACGAAGAGCTCGGGAACCGTTTTCGTCATCCCTTGCATATTATAGTTCATCAAGAAGTTCTAGTAGCTTGGTGATAGTGACTAGAGAACTCTGCCAATCACTATCTTATCTGGAAGATTAATTCCCACTTGATTCAAGTGATTGTAGTACCCCAGACATTCTGAGCACATGCTCACTAGCTGAGCTATTCTCCTCCATCCTATAGGCAAAGTACTTGTTAGAGATCTCATACCTCTCAACAAGATCAAAAGTCTGAAATACCAATTTCAGCTCTTGGAACATCTCATATGCTCCACGACATTCAAAACGTCTTTGAAGTCCTGATTCTAAGCCGTAAATCATGGTGCACTAAACTATCAAGTAGTCATCATATCGAGCTTGCCAAATGTTCATAACGTCTGCATCTGCTCCTGCAACAGGTCTGTCACTTAGCGGTGCATGAAGGACATAATTCTTCTGTGCAGCAATGAGGATAATCCTCAGATCACGGACCTAGTCTGCATCATTGCTACTAACATCTTTCAACTTAGTTTTCTCTAGGAACATATCAAAAAATTCAAGGGAACGCTAGAACGAGCCATTGATCTACAACATAGATATGCAAAAACTATCAGGACTAAGTTCATGATAAATTAAGTTCAATTAATCAAATTACTTAAGAACTCCCACTTAGATAGACATCCCTCAAGTCATATAAATGATATGTGATCCAAATCAAGTAAACCATGTCTGATCATCACGTGAGATGGAGTAGTCATCAATGGTGAGCATCTCTATGTTGTTCATATCTACTATATGATTCACGTTCGACCTTTCGGTCTCCAGTGTTCCGAGGCCATGTCTATACATGCCAGGCTCGTCAAGTTTAACCCGAGTATTCCGCATGTGCAAAACTGTCTTACACCCGTTATATGTGAACATAGAGTCTATCACACCCGATCATCACGTGTCTCAACACGAAAAACTGTCGCAACGGTGCATACTCAGGGAGAACACTTATACCTTGAAATTTTAGTTAAGGGATCATCTTATAATGCTACCGCCATATTAAGCAAAATAAGATGAATAAAAGATAAAAATCACATGCAATCAAAATATGTGACATGATATGGCCATCATCCTCTTGTGCTTTTGATCTCCATCTCCAAAGCATCGTCATGATCTCCATTGTCACCGGCTTGAAACCTTGATCTCCATCGTAGCTTCGTGGTCGTCTCGCCAACTATTGCTTCTACAACGATCGCTAAAGCATAGTGATAAAGTAAATCAATTACATGGTGTATGCATTTCATACAATAAATTGACAACCATAAGGCTCCTGCCGGTTGCCGATAACTTACAAAACATGATCATCTCATACAATAATGTATATCACATCACTACATGCCCTGCCAAAACAAGTTAGACGTCGTCTACTTTGTTGTTGCAAGTTTTACGTGGCTTCTACGGGCTTCTAGCAAGAACCGTTCTTACCTACTGGCACATCTCCAACGTATCTATAATTTATGAAGTATTCATGCCATGTTTACAAAAAATTTATATGGTTTTGGTATGATTTGCATGGAACTAACCCGGACTGACGCTGTTTTTAGTAGAACTACCGTGGTGTTGTTTTTTGTGCAGAAGTGAAAGTTCTCCAAATGATCTGAAACTTTTTGATGATTTTTTTGGAACAAGGAGACCCCCGAAGCTTCATGGAAGGACCAGAAGGTGGAGTAGGGCATAAGACACCGGGGCGCGCCTGGTGGGCCCGGCTTGCCCCGGTGGGTTGTGCTCACCTCGAGGCCCATCTTCGCGTGAAACCAACGCCAAAAAACTCCTATAAATAGAGAAGCCATCGAAAGTAACCCTAGATCAGAATTTCTGCCGCCGCAAGCCTCTGTAGCCATGAAAAACCAATCTAGACTCCGTTCCTGCACTCCGCCGGAGTGGGAAATCATCACCGGTGGCCATCTTCATCATCCCGGTGGCCAGCAAGATGAGGAGGGTGTAGTCCACCCTTGGTGCTGAGGGATTTTACCAGTAGCTATGTCTTTAATCCCTCTCTCCTGTTCTTGAGGTGGCATGATCTTGATGTATCACGGGCTTTGTTAATATAATTGGATCATATGGTGTTTCTCCCTCTCTATCTTGTTGTGATGAATTGATTTTTCCCTTTGAGATTTCGTTCTTATCAGATTGAATACTTTTATTGATTTGAGAGCACTTGATATATGCCTTGCATATGAATACCCGTGGTGACAATGGGGTATTATATTGATTCACTTGAGATATGCTTTGGCACTCAACTCACGGATTCTCGAGGTGACATTGGGGTAATCTATGCATAGGGGTTGATGTGCCTTCTCGTCTTTTGTTTCTTCGATAGAAATCTTGGGGCATTCTTTGAGGTTCTTTGTGTTGGATTGAGTATTATAAATCTGAATTTGCTTTGGTGTTATTTTAGTACGAACTCTTGATAGATTGATCGGAAAGAATAACTTAGTGTTATTTTAGTATGAAATCTTGATAGATCGATCGGGAAGAATAACTTGGTGTTATTTTAATACGAACTCTTGGATAGATCGATCGGAAAGAATAGCTACAAACAATTTCTTCTTATGTTCTCCGCTAGATAGGAACTTTGGAGTGATTATTCATCGCATGTTGAGGGATGGTTATATTATCCAATTAGATTAGCATTGTTGAGATATTGCACTAGCGAAAGTACAGACCCTAGGTCTCATTTTCAAGCATTGCAATACCGTTTGTGCTCTGTTTTATCAATTGCTACCTTTTCTGTTTTTTTACTGTTCCTATTACAAAAATCAATATCTACTATCATTACTGCACTTGTATCATCATCTCTTCGCTGAACTAGTGCACCTATACAATTTGCCATTGCATTTGGTGTGTTGGGGACACAAGATACTTTTTATTATTTGGTTGCATGATTGTTTGAGAGAGACCATCTTCATCCTACGCCTCCCACGGATTGATAAACCTTAGGTCATCCACTTGAGGGAAAATTGCTACTGTCCTACAAAACTCCGCGCTTGGAGGCCCAACACGAGTCTACAAGAATAAAGTTGTGCAGTAGACATCAAGCTCTTTTCTGGCGCTGTTGCCGGGGAGGTGAGTGATTGAAGGTATATCTTTAGATCTTGCAATTGAATCTTTTAGTTTCTTGTTTTATCACTAGTTTGGTTTATAAAAGAAAACTACAAAAATAAAATGGAATTGAGGTTGCATCATATTATTCATCTTTATAATGTATTTCGTGAAAATGATGAAAAGGAAAATTGTGCTCAATTGATAGAAGAAGAATTCAATAGAATGTTTGGTATAAATGATGATCATAATTGCAATGTTGTTAGTATGAATTCTTTGAATATCCATGATGATAATGATATGCAAAGCCATAAGCTTGGTGATATTATGTTCGATGAAGATGATATTTTTAGTCCCCCCAAGATTTGATGTGCAAAGTTGTTATAATGATTGCATGCCTCCTTTTTATGATGATTATAATGATGAAAGTGGATTTGGAGAGGTCATGACTTTATTTAGTGATGAATCCACCATTTTGGAAGAGGTTTCAATTGATTGTGACAATAAAGTTGCTATCTATGATGATTATGGTGATGACATGAAGAATAATGATAACCATGAAACTTGTCATCATGATTTTAATTTTCAATTCCCTGATAGTTATTTTGTTGAGTTTGCTCCCACTACTATTCATGAGAATAAATTTGCTTATGTGGAGAGTAATGACATTTATATGCTTGTGGATCATGAAAAGAATGCATTATGTGATAGTTATATTGTTGAATTCATTCATGATGCTACTGAAAATTATTATGAGAGAGGAACATATGCTTGTAGGCTTCTCACTAATATCATGTTTCCTCTGTTTATGTTCAAAGTTTTGAAGTTGCACTTGTTTTGTCTTCCTATGCTAGTTGATTCTTGTTCCCAAGAATTGTTTTCTCACAAAATCCCTATGCATAGGAAGTGGGTTAGGCTTAAATGTGCTAGTCATATGCTTCATGATGCTCTCTTTATGTTTCAGTTCTTATCTTTTATGCGAGCATCATTAAAATCATCATGCATTGCTTAAAAGGCATTAAAGAAAAGCGCTTCTTGTGAGACAACCCAACATTTACCCCTACTGTTATTGTGTGTTCACATGATTAGACTACTATACTAATCATGTTTTATAGCTTTCGTTTCAATAAAGTGCCAAGTAAGACCTTTGGGATGGTCTATGGTGATAGTTGATTTGATCTTGCTGAAATACAGAAACTTTTGCGCCCAGTAAATTAATTTGCATTTTTTACAGGAGCATGATAAAATCGTGATTATTTTTACACAAGATTTATATACAAATTTCTCAGGTTTTCCTAATTTATCGGAATTTTTGGAGTAGCAGAAGTATGGTTGTTGTTCAGATCATTACAGACTGTTCTGTTTTTGACAGATTCTGATTTTGATGCATAGTTTGCTTGTTTTCTAGTTTCATTGGCTTATATTGATCAATATAAATTGTGGAAATGATATGTTACGCATTGTGTGAGAACAATTATGAATCTTGTCTTTGACAGTACCAAAGTGAATGGTTTGCTCTTTATCATACTAACATATCCCACGAAGTTCCGTTAAGTTTTGTGTGATTGAAGTTTTCAAGTTTTGGGTGAGACATCTATACTAACGTATTTGGGGATGCCCAAAGGTTGGGGATGCCCAAAGCACCCCAAGGTAATATTAAAGGAAGATCCTAAGGAGTGACAAGACCCTAAGGTTGGGGATGCCCAAAGCACCCCAAGGTAATATTAAAGGAAGATCCAAGAAACTAAGCTTGGGGATGCCCCGGAAGGCATCCCGTCTTTCGTCTCCAACATTATCGGTAACCTCACTTGGAGCTATATTTTCATTCGTCACATAATATGTGTTTTGCTTGGAGTGCAATTTTATTTTTAGTATTTTATTGATTTTATTTAGAATAATATTTTGCATATTTTATTTCAATAAAAATGTCAGGTATAGCCTTTGCCATGCTTATTTTGCAAGTCTACATGTTGCTGTTTCAAAACAAAAAGTTTATCGCTGTTGCAAAAATTCCCTAGAAAAGTCAGAATGTGATAAAATTTTGAAACTTTTTGCACAATAAGATCTGATAAATTTTCTACAGTGTGGTAAAGTTTTAGAAGTTTTGGAGTTACAGAAGTATGAATGTTCTTGCATTCTTTACAGACTATACTGTTTTGGCAGATTGCTGTTATGGTTGCATTGTTTGCATATGTTTGCTTGTTTAATGATTCTATTTGAGGATAGGACTATTAAATATGTAGAGGAATTTAGTATGAAATGTTAAATTATAATTTTAGTGATTTTCTATAGTAGAGAATGATAAGGTGTTGCATTGATTTATACTAACGTATTTTACGAGTTCTTGTTGAGCTTAGTGTCAATGAAGTTTTTAAGAATTAGGGAAACCGTGTTATGAGAAGAATGAAGAAGACACAAGAGCTCAAGATTGGGGATGCCCAAGGCATCCCAAGTTAATATTCCAAGAAGTCTCAAGCATCAAAGCTTGGGGATGCCCCGGTACGCATCCCACTTTTCTTCATCAACAACTATCGGTTAGCCTCGGTTGAGCCTAAGTTTCTTCTTCTTCACATGATGTGTGCTATTCTTAGAATTTTATTTTATTTTATTTTGCTTTCTTCTTTAATAAAATACTTAGGTCTGAAACTTTTAAATAAGAGAGAGAATCCTCAAATAGCTACTCATTCACATAACTACTCGCTTGATCTTCACTTATATATTTTTTGGAGTAGCTTGTCATTTACTCTTGTGCTTCACTTGTATGCTAGGAGTAAATTGTTGAATGAATTTAATATCACGAAGTTGAAATTATATGTTCGTATCATGCGTAGTAGTAGCTTCACGTTGGGTTTAGAAAGTGAATTTTTTTGAAGGTTGACAACCACAATATTGGTCATGCAAGCAATTCATAAATGATTAGTATAAGGAAGAGAACTTTCACATGCAAATAAATTATCTTGGAAATCTTCTATGACTGTGAATACCCATTAATTATTTTAAAACTTGAGCAAATTAGTTGAAGTTGGACAAGGAAGACAACATGACGAGTTATGGTTGTGTATATTTGCATAGAAGTTATATTGTCATGGATCCTCCAACATGTGGTGTTTGCCTTGGATCTTTTGCTAGAAAAAATTCGTACTAAGTAGAGATACTACTTGTCCATCCAAAAACCCTCAAACCCAGTTTCTTGCCATGAGTATCCACCATACCTACCTATGGATTGAATAAGATCCCTCAAGTAAGTTGTCATCGGTGCATAAAGCAATAAAAATTGCTCCTAAATATGTTTGATCTTTTATTGTAAGGGAAAATTGAGCATTGTACGAACTTGTGATGGCAAAGTAATAAAAGCGACAGACTGTATAATAAAGGTTGCTATCATAAGGGGCAATATAACGTGACGTTCCTTTGCATTAAGAGCTTGGGCATCCAAATAAAAAGTGCATCACAACTGAGGGAGTCCTGGATTAGGGGGTCTTCGGACAACCAGACTATATCCTTTGGCCAGACTGTTGGACTATGAAGATACAAGATTGAAGACTTCGTCCCGTGTCCGGATGGGACTCTACTTGGCGTGGAAGGCAAGCTAGGCAATACGGATATGTATATCTCCTCCTTTGTAACTGACCTTGTGTAACCCTAGCCCCCTCCGGTGTCTATATAAACCGGAGGGTTTTTGTCCGTAGGACAACATACAATCATACCATAGGCTAGCTTTTAGGGTTTAGACTCTCTGATCTCGTGGTAGATCAACTCTTGTACTACTCATATCATCAAGAATAAATCAAGCAGGACGTAGGATTTTACCTCCATCAAGAGGGCCCGAACCTGGGTAAAACATCATGTCCCCTACCTCCTGTTACCATCCGCCTAGACGCACAGTTTGGGACCCCCTACCCGAGATCCGCCAGTTTTGACACCGACATTGGTGCTTTCCTTGAGAGTTCCTGTGTGTCGTCACCGTTAGGCTTGATGGCTCCTCCGATCATCGATAGCGATGCAGTCCAGGGTGAGACTTTTCTCCCCGGACAGATCTTTGTATTCGGCGGCTTCGCACTATGGGCCAACTCGCTTGGCCATCTGGAGCAGATCGAGAGTTACGCCCCTGGCCACCAGGTCAGGTTTGGAAGCTTAAACTACACGGCCGACATCCGCGGAGACTTGATCTCCGACGGATTTGAGCCCCTGTCGAGTGCGCCACACGGTCTCGATGAGCATGATTTAGCTCTACCATCGGACAGTGTTTAGGAGATCGCACCGGCAACCGCTCCGACCCTCAATTCGGAGCCAATCGCGCCATCCATGGACGGGTGGATAGACCCCGCCACGGAGGTCATACTCTCAGCGGCGATCGAGCTAAGGATCAACCTTACCCTTTACGGGAGCCATGACGCCGAACTACCGGATTCTTCCGCGGCCACGGACTCCGAACCTCCTGCGCCCGTGCCTATCGAATCTGACTGGGCGCCGATCATGGAGTTTACCTCCGCGGATATCTTTTAGCACTCTCCCTTCGGTGACATACTGAACTCATTAAGGTCTCTCTCCTTGTCAGGCGAGTCTTGGCCGAACCATGTCCGGCAGGATTGGGATGCGGATGACGAAGAAATTCGCCGCCCACCCACCATCCACTTAGTAGCCACTATCGACGATTTAACCGACATGCTCGACTTCGACTCCGAAGACATCGACAACATAGACGACGATGCAGCAGGCGAACAAGAACCACTGCCCACAGGGCACTGGACAGCCACCTCATCATATGACATATACATGGTGGACACACCCAAAGAAGGCAATGGCGATGGGACAACAGAGGATGACCCCTCCAAGAAGCAACCCAAGCGCCGACGTCAGCGGCGCCGCTCTAAGTCCCGCCAAGGCAAAAGCGGTGATACCGGCACTGGAGATAATAGCACTCCGGACAGCGCCGAAGACAACAACAATCCCCTCCAGCAAGATTTAGAGCAGGAGGATGGAGAAGCCAGCCCTCCCGAGAGAGCGGCTGATGGATAGGCGGAGGATGATAATTACATGCCTCCCTCCGAAGACGAGGCAAGCCTCGATGATGACGAATTCGTCGTGCCTGAGGATCCCGTCGAACAAGAGCGCTTCAAGCGCCGACTTATAGCCACTGCAAATAGCCTTAAAAAAAGCAGCAACAGCTTCAAGCTGATCAAGATTTGGTAGCCGACAGATGGATTGAAGTCCTTGCGGCCGAGGAATATAAACTCGAACGCCCCTCCAAGAGTTATCCAAAGTGCAGGTTGCTACCCCGACTGGAGCAGGAAGCACCAAAACCTACATCTCCAGCATATGGCGCGACTGATCGGCCACCTCGTGGTCATGACAGAGAGGCACTTCAGCCAAAAGCTCAACCCGCACCCTGACGCCACTCAAATAAAAATGTTAGGGCATGGGGAAATACGCCAGACCTGCAAGACGTATTGGAGGACGAAGCAAAACATGCAAGATCGATCTACGGATCAGGAGGACGCGCCACTATGCGAGACGATAACCGTCACGCGGGATACAGTAAAAGTAAATCCGGCCGGGCCGAACACAGCGGACAAGACTCATTTGAGCTGCGTCATGATATAGCCTAGTACAGAGGCGCCGCACACCCCCTATGCTTCACAGACGAAGTAATGGATCACCAGATCCCAGAGGGTTTCAAACCCGTATATATTGAATCATACGACGACACAACAGATCCTGCGGTATGGATCGAGGACTTCCTCCGTCACATCCACATGGACCGCAGTGACGATCAAAACGCCATCAAATACCTCCCACTCAAACTCAAAGGACCAGCTCGGCATTGGCTCAACAGCCTGCCAACAGAATTCATTGGTTGTTGGGAAGATCTGGAAGCCTCATTCCTCGACAACTTCCAGGGCACTTATGTGCGACCACCAGCTGCCGATGACTTGAGTCACATAATTCAGCAGCCAGAGGAATCGGCCAGGCAATTCTAGACACGGTTCCTAACAAAGAAAAATCAAATCGTCGACTGTTCAGATACAGAGGCCCTAGCAGCTTTTAAGCACAACATCCGCGACGAGTGGCTCGCCCGGCACCTTGGCCAGGAAAAGCAGAAATCCATGGCAGCCCTCACGACACTCATGACCCGCTTTTGTGCGGGAGATGACAGCTGGCTGGCTCGCAGCAATAACATATCAAAGAACCAGGGTACTTCGGATACCAAGGACGGCAATGGCAGGTCACATCGCAACAAACATAAGCGCCGCATCAACAACGACAATACCGAGGATACGACAGTCAATGCCGGATTCAAAGGCTCTAAACCCGTTCTGCGGAAAAAGCCATTCAAAAGAAGCACTCTGGGCCCATCCAGTTTGGACCGTATACTCGATCGCTCGTGTCAAATACACGGCACCTCGACAAGCCAGCCAACCACACCAACAGGGATTGTTGGGTGTTCAAGCAGGCCGTCAAGTTAAATGCCGAAAACAAAGATAAGGGGTCACATAGCGATGACGAGGAGGAGCCCCGGCAGCCGAACACTGGAGGACAGAAGAGGTTCCCCCAACAAGTGCGGACGGTGAACATGATATACGCAACCCACATCCCCAAGAGGGAGCGGAAGCATGCGCTCAAGGATGTATATGCATTGGAGCCAGTCGCCCCAAAGTTCAACCCATGGTCCTCCTGTCCGATCACCTTCGATCACAGGGACCACCCCACTAGTATCCGTCATGGCGGATTTGCCGCACTGGTCCTAGACCCAATCATTGACGGATTTCACCTCACCCGAGTCCTTATGGATGGCGGCAGCAGCCTGAACCTACTTTATCAGGACACAGTGCGCAAAATGGGCATAGAACCGTCAAGGATCAAACCCACAAAAACAACCTTTAAAGGTGTCATTCCAGGCGTAGAGGCTCATTGCACAGGCTCAGTCACACTGGAAGTGGTCTTCGGATCCCCGGATAACTTCCGAAGCAAGGAGTTAATCTTCTATATAGTCACGTTCCGCAGTGGCTATCATGCACTGCTCGGGCGAACCGCATTTGCCAGATTCAATGCGGTACCACACTATGCATATCTCAAGCTCAAGATGCCAGGACCTCGAGGGGTCATTACAGTTAATGCAAACACAAAACTCTCTCTCCGCACGGAGGAGCACACTGCGGCCCTTGCAGCAGAAGCACAAAGCAGCCTCTTAAGGCAATCCACCAGTTCGGCGATTAAAGACCCGGACACCTTCAAGCGCGCCCGGAGTAATCGGCAACAAGACCGCCTGGCACATTCCGAGCTCGCATAGCAATGCGGCCCCCACCCCAGTCTCAGCCAAACGGCTAAATCCGTGCCCCGCATACATAATTATGCATTCAAAATACCATGGGCACAGGTGGGGAGGGGGGCACGACTATGGCATGCCCCAAGACGTGGCTCAACCACACTAGGGGCTTCCTGCCTTATTATTTTTTCTCTCTTTCAGGACTTTACTCTCTGGAAACACCGTCCGGCAGTATGTTTGCCGGACACACGATACAACAACCAAGGAGGCAGAAAGCTACGTCGCATCATGGAATTCCCAGGTGGTCTCCGATAATGAGTGAAATACCTGCTTTCAATAACATCCTTAGCTTGTCCTTGGAAGGGACATATCAAATAGTCCCATTTTTTGCTTATCGCACTACTTGTATCATTTTGCTTTAACGCACCTTTTTGAATAAACAATGCATAGCACTAGTCTATTATAGCATTCTCTATTCTTCTTTTTATATATACATATATGTTCATTCATGACATTCAGCACCCATACACTCTGGTACGGCCAATACGCCAGGGGCTTAAGCGTACCCCATAATACGGCGTTAGAAGTCCAAACACTTTCGACAGTGCGGCACCCTGAACTTATAGCATTATATGCATCAGCTCCGAATCATGTCTTCGGTCAATAGTTGGGTTTGCCCGGCTCCCATGTTTTGGTACCTTACGTTCCGCTATATCGGCTAAGGTAGCACTGGGAGAACTACTGCGATTGTGCCCCGGTTCAGCTGGGCTAAGCACCTTAGTAGAGAAAGCTAAAACTGACTGTCATGATAAGGCGAGAGACTGGTTGCTGTTCGAGAGGTTTCGAGTCCCTAAAGACTTATGTCGCTTAGAGCAAGGAGTCGGCTTTTTCCGGCTTCAGGCGTGTATAGCGCCCCGAATTTGGCCTTCCGAATACTAGGGGCTTCGCCAAAATTTAAAATTATAGAATTCTATGGCTAAGTGAGAGTGATAAAGCACCATAGTCTGATTGCCTTGTTCGTTGTGCTGAGCACCTCCCTGGAAGGACCCAAAAATGGGAAAAAGAGTGCTCAGGTTTATCCCGAACACCCCAGCACTCGTGGCATGGGGGCAGAAGCCGACGACTGGCCATCTCTCAGATTTGATAAATAGCCGCACAGAAGGTAATATTTTAAATTCAAACAAGCGTTGCATAGCGCATATGAGCAAGTTTTCATAATACATGATCACACGAGAAGGTTTATTCAAAAATTACATCCTTCATGCACTCGTCCGCCACAAGACGGGCACCCTTCAAGACACCCTCGTAATACATCTCGGGGTGGCGATGCTCCTTGCCCTATGGAGGCCCCTCCTTCACCAGCTTCACGGCGTCCATCTTGGCCTAGTGCACCTTAGCACGGGCAAAAGCCCGGCGGGCACCTTCGATACAGACGGACCGCTTAATGACTTCTAGCCGTGGGCAGGCATCTACAGGCTGCCGCACCAGGACAAAGTAGCTGTTGGGGAGGGAGTCGCTAGGCCACATCCGGACTATGAAGCCCTTCATGGCCTGTTCGGCCGCCTTGTGTAGCTCGAGCAGTTGCTTCAGCTGGTCACTCATAGGAACCGGGTGTTCGGTCCCAGTATACTGAGACTAGAACAACTTCTCCATCGAGCTTCCCTCCTCGGCCTAGTAAAACTTCGCGGCATCCGACACGCTGCGGGGCAAATCTACGAATGCTCCTAGAGAGTTCCGGACTCGGGTAAGTAACAAGTAATTTACTTTCGCATGCTTGCTTTGCATATTGAATGCCTTACCCACCGCTATCTTCCCCATCGCCTCAATCTCCTGGAGGGCCTTTTGGGCTTTGGCCTTGGCATGCTTTGTGCTCTCGAGGGCTGCAGCAAGCTCGGACTCTCGAGTCTTCGAGTCAAGCTCCAAAGCCTCGTGCTTTGTCACGAGAGCCTGGAGCTCTTGCTGCACCTCGCCCACCCATGCCTCTTGTTTTCCCGCTCGGTGCGCTCCTGGGCTGCTTTGTTTTTGGCCTTGGACATCGCTTGCTTCAGGGCCGCCACCTCGGTCGTGGCCCCTGGCACATTTATGATGATCATGTCATTTCACAACCACATTTTCTTTTATATATAGACAAGGTATCACTTACCTTTGTTCTCCTCAAGCTGCCTCTTGGCAAGGCCGAGCTCTTTCTCGGACCCCTCGAGGTCCTGCTTCAATGCAGCAACCTCCGCAGTCAGTGCGGCAGAGGTTAGCAGCGAAGCCTGCATACGCATACAGACATACTAGTATTATACTCCTGCAGATATTATTTGATCCTCTATTCGGCTTTTCTTTGTGAACACCAAATAGAACATCAGGGGCTACTGTATATGCGGTAATATTTTTCCTATATTTTGAATACTTACCTCAAAACCTGTTAGAAGGCTGGCACAGGCTTCAGTTAGTCCGCTCTTGGCGGACTGAACCTTGTTGATCACCGCACTCATAATAGTGCGGTGCTCTTCGTCGATGGAAGCGCCGCGAAGCGCTCCCAGCAGGTTGTCCGGTGTCTCTGGATGGACAGAGGTCACCGGCACGGGCGTCTTGCCCCTTTTGGAAGGAGGCCGCCTACCCGAGTCTGGAACCATTGGAGGTTCCGGTGCGGTGTTCGGCTGAGGGCCGAATATGGAGCCCTCGGGAGCCTTATTCCCTTTGCTCCCGCAGTCCGGAAGGTCGCCTTGAGGCGCCTCCGGGAGTGTCTTCCCTCGACCCGGCGCCTCTCGAGACAATACCTCGGCGTAGTCCGTAGGGCAAGGGGAGGAGACGGTCGGAAGTGGATCGCTATCCATATCCGATGAGTCCAAGGAGCCGTCCGATGAGGATACATCGATACGGGCTTGGGGCGGTCCGCATAATCATATTCGGTGTTAGGAGTAGCAGTGTGACAAAGGTATGCTATGAGTTAATCTGGTATCTGAATACTTACGACTTCGCCAGGGGCTTGGCCTTGAGCAGCCACTCATCTTCGCCTTCGGCGGCGGTGGTGGAGCAGTCCGGAAGGAGAGTCCTTCCCTTCTTGGACCCTTTGCCCCCCCGGTTGGGGCGGCCTTCCTTTTCTTGTCTCCCCCGGCTGGAGGGGGAGCATCTTCATCCTCCTCGTCGTCTTCGTGGGAGGAGTGCGTCACAGAGTCATCGGACGATGAGTCCGATACCACCTGGCGCCGGGAACTCTTTCGGGTTCCCTTGGCCTTCTTCTTGGTCTTCTCCCACACCTTGTAAGGAGCCGGAGTCAGCATCTCTGTAAGGAGAGCGTCCTCATTATCTTCGGGCAGAGGGGCTAGACAATTAATCTACCCCGACGTCTCCACCCAGTCCTGTCAAAGACATGGAGCTCAGACCCCGCACATGGTTAAGCTATGGGCAATAAATATCCTACTGGATGTATATAACTCACCGAATTCGCAGGGCGCTTCGCGCTTAGCCCGCGGTCCTCGGTAAGAGAAGGAGGGACCTCGGCGCCCTCGAACAGCACCCTCTAGATGTCCTTGTGTGTCATGTCGAAGAGCTCGCTTAGAGTCTGGTGCTAGGCCGGGTCGAACTCCCATAAATTGAAATCCCGTTGTTGACACGGGAGGATCCGACGGAAGAGCATGACCTGGACTATGTTGAGAAGCCTAAGCTTCTTGCTTATCATATTCCGGATACATTTCTGGAGTCCATCCAGCTCCACCGATGAACCCCAGGACAGGCCCTTCTCCTTCCAGGAAGTGAGCCATGTGGGGATTCCGGATCGAAACTCGGGGGCCGCCACCCAGTTGGTGTCGCGCGGCACGGTGATGTAGAACCACCGCGATTGCCACCCCTTTATGGTCTCCATGAAGGAGCCCTCGAGCCATATAACATTGGGCATCTTGCCCACCATGGCTCCGCCGCATTCCGCTTGTTGGCCGCCCACCACCTTCGGCTTGATATTGAAGGTCTTCAGCCACAGACCTAAGTGGGGCTGGATGCGGAGGAAAGCCTCGCACACGACGATGAACGCCGAGATGTTGAGGATGAAATTCGGGGCCAGATCATGAAAGTCCAGCCCATAGTAGAACATAAGGCCGCGGACAAATGGATGGAGGGGAAACCCCAGTCCGCGGAGGAAGTGATTGAGGAAAACCACCCTCTCGTGAGGTTTCGGGGTAGGGACGATCTGCCCCACAGCTGGCAGCCAAAGCGCGATATCCGCGGCTAAGTATTCGGCTCCGCGTAGCTTTTTGATGTGTCCCTCCATAACGAAGGAAGCCATCCACTTGCCTCCCTCTCCGGACATGTTTGGAGAAGGTTGAGGAGAAGGATGTGGACTTGGGCGTTGGAGCTCGAGTGCGCAAGAATGGATGAGCAAGGAGGAAGAAGGCGTGGGTAGAAAAAGGTGAGACCTTACCCCTTTATAAGGGCGGACGAAACTATGCGCCCCCCGCTAGCCTGGTAAAACTCGCTTATCCCCCCAAGCGTCGTAATTGGTGGCGCGGTTGGGTTACCCACGTCCGTATTGATGAGAATCCCATAATAAGGGGAACACGATCTCTGCTTTGACAAGACATGTCAAGAAACCGCCTCGCGTTATGTGCGGGACTGGTTAAAGAAAAACAGTTCGAATAATTACTGGGCCATGGCATGATGTCATGCTGCCAAAACGTGTTAGAAAATTAGATTTGTGAAAATATTATTCTCCCTACGGTGGTACATGGAACTTATTTTGCAGGGTCGGACACTATCCTTGTATTCAAATTCTCCCGTGGTGTATTCGAAGGAGGAACCCACCGTGCAATGCCGAAGACAACACTGCGCGCCGGACTCATCATCATTGAAGCCTGGTTCAGGGGCTACTGAGGGAGTCCTGGATTAGGGGGTCTCCGGACAGCCGGACTATATCCTTTGGCCGGACTGTTGGACTATGAAGATACAAGATTGAAGACTTCGTCCCGTGTCCGGATGGGACTCTACTTGGCGTGGAAGGCAAGCTAGGCAATACGGATATGTATATCTCCTCCTTTGTAACTGACCTTGTGTAACCCTAGCCCCCTCCGGTGTCTATATAAACCGGAGGGTTTTTGTCCGTAGGACAACATACAATCATACCATAGGCTAGCTTTTAGGGTTTAGCCTCTCCGATCTCGTGGTAGATCAACTCTTGTACTACTTATATCATCAAGAATAAATCAAGCAGGACGTAGGGTTTTACCTCCATCAAGAGGGCCCGAACCTGGGTAAAACATCGTGTCCCCTACCTCCTGTTACCATCCGCCTAGATGCAAAGTTCGGGACCCCCTACCCGAGATCCGCCGGTTTTGACACCGACAACAACCTCTGCTTCCCTCTACGAAGGGTCCATCTTTTACTTTTTAGTATTTACTTTTATGCAAAGAGTCAATAGTACGCATTCTCATTTCAACCTCAACTATTCTCTTGTTGGCAACCATCATGTGGTGGGGAAAGATCTAGGCACATATGACCAGTCAAATATATTTGATATGATAAATGAGTTAGGAGGAAAAATATTAAGCCCCTATACTTCTCTGTGTTTGATGGATGCCATTTGTTCTAAGAATATGCTTTGAGTACTAGCAATCATGGAAGACTATATATGATTGAGTATGTGGAGCTCTTACTTAGACTTTGTCGAATAAGTTGAATTGCAATTGTTTAGTGACTAAGAACATAGGTTGTTGAGTTTCAAGAGAATTCATTGTTTGAACCTTAACATGTGAATTGGTTGCTACTTTACCATGATGAGTTTTATGAGAAATAGTTGTTGTTATGATGCTAGGAAAAGTGATTGAAATTATCATTGATCAAACTCATGCACTTTGCTAGCATTCACACTTCATAAATTATTTATTTTATCATTTACCTACTCAAGGATGAGCAGGAATTAAGGTTGGGGATGTTGATACATCTCCAATGTATCTATAATTTATGAAGTATTCATGCCATGTTTACAACAATTTTATATGGTTTTGGTATGATTTGCATGGAACGAACCCGGACTGACGCTGTTTTCAGCAGAACTACCGTGGTGTTGTTTTTTGTGCAGAAATGAAAGTTCTCCAAATGAGCTAAAACTTTTGACATTTTTTTGGAACAAAAGAGACCCTCGAAGCTTCGTGGAAGGACCAGAAGGTGAAGGAGTAGGGCACAAGACACCGGGGCGCGCTTGGTGGGCCGGCTTGCCCCGGTGGGTTGTGCTCACCTCGAGGCCCTTCTTCGCGTGAAACCGACGCCAAAAAATCCTATAAATAGAGAAACCATCAGAAGTAACCCTACATTACAATTTCCGCCGCCGCAAGCCTCTGTAGCCACGAAAAACAAATCTAGACCCCGTTCGGGCACTCCGTCGGAGGGGGGATCATCACCGTTGGACATCTTCATCATCCCGACGGCCACCATGATGAGGAGGGAGTAGTCCACCCTTGGGGCTGAGGTTTTTTACCAGTAGCTATGTGTTTAATCTCTCTCTTGTGTTCTTGAGATGGCATGATCTTGATGTATCGCGGGCTTTGTTAATATAGTTGGATCATATGGTGTTTCTCCCTCTCTATCTTGTTGTAATGAACTAAGTTTTCCCTTCCAAATTTTGTTCTTATCGTGTTGAATACTTTTATGGATTTGAGAGCACTTGATATATGTCCTGCATATGAATACCTGTGGTGAAAATGGGGTATTATATTGATCCACTTGAGATATGTTTTGGCACTCAACTCGCAGATTCCAGAGGTGACATTGGGGTAATCTATGCATAGGTGTTGATGCGCGGTGTCATCTTTTGTTTCTCCAATAGAAATCTTGGGGTACTCTTTGAGGTTCCTTGTGTTGGATTGAGTATTATAAATCTGAATTTGCTTCGGTGTTATTTTAGTACGAACTCATGATAGATCGATCGGAAAGAATAACTTAGTATTATTTTGTTACGAACTCTTGATAGATTGACCGGAAAGAATAACTTGGTGTTATTTTAGTACAAACTCTTGGATAGATCGATCGGAAAGAATAGCTACAAACAATTTCTTCTTATGTTCTCCACTAGATAGGAACTTTGGAGTGATTCTTCATCGCATGTTGAGGGATGGTTATATGATCCAATTAGATTAGCATTGTTGAGAGATTGCACTAGCAAAAGTACGGACCCTAGGCCTCATTTTCAAGCATTGCAATACCGTTTGTGCTCCGTTTTAGCAATTGCTACCTTGCTGTTTTTATTGTTCCTATTACAAAAATCAATATCTACTATTATTACTACACTTGTATCATCATCTCTTCGCCAAACTAGTGCACCTATACAATTTGCCATTGTATTTGGTGTGTTGGGGACACAAGAGACTTTTTATTATTTGGTTGCAGGATTGTTTGAGAGAGACCATCTCATCCTATGCCTCCCACGGATTGATGAACCTTAGGTCAACCACTTTAGGGAAAATTGCTACTGTCCTATAAAATTCTGCGCTTGGAGGCCCAACACGAGTCTACAAGAATAAAGTTGTGTAGTAGACATCATCTACGCATCAACACCACAACGGTGTTTCGTCAAGTTTGTTGTTTTAACCTTCTTCAAGGTCCGGCCGTAGTCAAATTCGATTCAACTAAAGTAGGAGAAACCGACACCTGCCAGCCACCTTTATGCAGAACTAGTTGCATGTCTATCGGTGGAACCGGTCTCATGTGCGTGGACATGTATGGTTGGTTCGGGCCCCTTCATCCCACAATACCGCTGAATTAAAATAAGACGTTGGTGGTAAGTAATATGACTATCACTGCCCACAACTCTTTGTGTTCTACTCGTGCATATCATCTACGTATAGACCTGGCTCATGATGCCACTATTGGGAAACGTTGCATGGAAAACCAAAAATTTCTACACACACGCAAGATCTATCCATGGAGATGCATAGCTACGAGAGGGGGAGAGCACCTTCATACCCTTGAAGATCGCTAAGCGGAAGCATTTATCAATGCAATTGATGTAGTCATACATATTTACGATCTGTCCTGATCAAGTACCAAACATACGACACCTTCGTGTTCAGGACACGTTTAGCTCGATGACATCCTCGCCTTCTTGATCCAGCAAGAGGGGCGAAGTAGTAGATGAGTTCTGGTAGCACGACGGCGTGGTGACAGTGTTGGTGAAGAACAATCTCCGCAGGGCTTCGCCAAGCACAACAGAGACTATGACGGGGGATAAACTAGAGGGGCGGGATTGCCGGCACATGGCTTAGTGTATCCTGATGTGTTCCACGTGCTAGCCCTGCCCCTCTATTTATAGGTTGAGCCCTGGGGTCGAAACTTGGAGTAAAAGCCTCCTCAAAGTCAGTTTTGCCCGCTAGGTAGAGTCCTTCTCGGACTTCCAGGACCATACACCATAGTCCTTAGCGTCTAGCCCAGATGCCATGGGCCTCGGCGTCTGGCCCAGGGTGAGACGCCAAGGTCTCCAACGTTTAGCCCCCTGGCCTCCGCAAAACTCCTTTTGCACCGACCTAAAGCGACATGGGCTTTACCCCTTGGCCTAACCATATCATCCTATATATCAATCTTTACCTCCGGACCATTCCAGAGCTCCTTGGCATGTCCGTGATCCCAGCCGGGACTCTGAATAACATTCGGTCACCAACATACATAACTCATATAATACTATATCATCAACGAACGTTAAGCGTGCAGACCCTACGGGTTCGAACTATGTAGACATGACCAAGACACCTCTCCGGTCAATAACCAATAGTGGAACCTGGATGCCCATATTGGCTCCTACATATTCTACTAAGATCTTTATCGGTCGAACCATATGACAACATACGTAATTCCCTTTGTCCATCGGTATGTTACTTGCACTATAAAAAAATACACTTCTGTGATGATACGTGTTTGTCACAGTAGGTCACATTTTCTGTCAGCATGTACATTCATGACGATTTTATGACAGAATCAAGATAGTCATACCTGTGCTATCGTAGAAGTGTTCCATGAATTTATCAAAATTATCATCACGGAAGTGTCCACTTCCATGATGATAAATTGCGCATCATAGAAATGCTTTCGTCAAGGGTGACCGACACGTGGCATCCTGTGGGGACCCCGACTCATAAGTCATGATCACCGAATGCACATGTACAGTGATCCTAGAGATCAATGCTCACTGAACACACAAAAGCTGAATAACAAGAGTCTTACATCCATACATATCGTCTTACACAAATTATGACCATTATGATCAAGTCTTACATAGATAAAGCCACAAGGGCTGAATACCAAATAAACTTGAGCAGCGGAAATCTTTGTCGATAAGTAGAACCCATGCCATGTGCCTTAACCCTACAGGCATTCTGACTAGGAAACGTCCTAGTTCGCACGTTCGTCTCCAAAGAACTCTTCTTCAAACTCCTATTCTTCAATGCCTGGCCAATTAAATAACCAGTGGCAAGCCAATGAGTACTTTGAATGTACTTGCAAGCAACCCATGTTTTGGTTCGAGATACAACAATGCAGGATATAGGTAAATTTTTGCAAAAAGCTAATTTTACTATTCTAAGACATGTTCAACAACTGGTAAAACTTGCATCATATGAATTCAAGTAACCATAGGGACTGGTTACAAATATCAACATAAATGGAGTGGGCACCAACCCAACTCAATCTTGTCAAGTCCTTTGACTTGACCCAAGTAAATCTTTCCACTATCCATACACACCCACTGGATTGTAAACATGTGGACGTAGCCCAAGAGCGGTTACCCAACTGTCCTTGACCGTGGACACGGCTATTCGAATAGTTTTACACTCTGCAGTGGTTGCACACTTTGCACACAAGATCCGGGGAACTTCCATGTCATCCACGACCCGCGGTACCTCAAGTACCCGGGGTAGGCACCTGATCACTATCTTTCCCTAGACGACACTAACATAGAGTCCACTCGATTGGTAGTAACCCCCGTGCCCGACATTATCACATAACACTTTCATGGAGCCACGCTCCATAATCATCTCACATCACAAGCACGGGGTACCAATGGTGTGTCCAATGCCCTATGAAAACAGTCATGGCCGCCCTACCTAGCACGGCCCCATCCCGAGAGAGCGCAACAACAACTCTCCCATCACTAGTAATGTGGGATCCAAGCTAGTGTCGGCCTAGGTAATCAATAATGCCCTTTCCCATATAAGGGTAGAGTGGTTGCGCATGTAAGGTTGGAATAACGGTCGCAAGTTAAACCAATCCGTTTTGAAAACAACACACACACTTGCCTTGGTACACCACTTCGTCATCAATTGGTTACTCAACTCATTATCTCCCTCGGGCATAAGTGGCACCCGATGGGGTTTTCGAAAAAGTTTTTGAAAACAAACTTGCTTCCATCACCATGCATATACCCAACCCATTTGCGTAGAAGCTACTTAGCATCCTAACTACACCCACTCGCATAACCCTCATAGAAAGGTAGGGTCATGCATCATGCAAGTGTCAACGAGAAAAGCAACGGAGGCAAACCACCTCAAGTGGCCACCATTTTATTATGACTTCGATGCAAGCAATGAAAGTGCCACATGGCATGCATAAAAAGGGTTTCTTAGACATGGTCAAAGGGCTGCTTGCCTGGCTCAGCAAAGTCTTCTGGGTTTTCAAAGTCTTCTGGTCCAACTCCTTCGTCAGCAACGCAATCTATCGTCGCAAAATAATAACGATAAAATAAGGCAATAATAAAACAAATAAAACAAAGTGCTCAGAAAAATGTCAACTCATTTTTGTTAAATGCTATGGTTAAAAATAAGAATGGGAAAAATTCTTATTTCTGGAGTTGGAGCTATAGAGATAGAGTAATGGATTTTCAAACAAGGATTTAATTGCTCAAATTTGAATTTAAATTTGAATAGCGCAAAAAAGTTGGTTGGGCATGTATGAAAGTTATAGCATTAAATAGGTGGGATTTTTAAAAGATTTTATGAACTAGAATTATTGCATTTGGATGTATACTTAATCTTGTGGAATTTTTGCAAGTCTAAGAGAAAAGAAAAAGGAAAAGGAGCACTGTGCAACTAGGCCAGAGCAGCTGAAGCGCAGCAGGCCCAGTCTGAGAGGCGGCCCAGCGCACTGGTGCATGCTCGCGCGCCAGGTTTAAACCTGATGTGCGGGGCCCAGGCGTCAGCGAGAGAGAGAGAGGCGATGGAGGGGAGAGGCTGACAGGCGGGGCTCGCCTGTCATCCCTAACCCCAAGTCCAGACGGCCGGTTAGCTCACTAGCGATGATGCAGGTCACGGCGGGATCGGGCGAGGGTACTGCTGGGCTCAGCGTCATGTCGCCATTCGGGTGGAGGTGGGGTTGGTCGCTGGAGCAGCCTGGTTTGTCGGCGACGAGGTCACGCGGCGGAGGTGCTTCGGGCATCGGTGGTTCCGACCGTTACCGGCTGCAAAAAGAGTAGGGAAGAGAGGGGAAGGGTTAGTGATGCCGTGCGGTTCTAGATCGAGAGAGAACGAGGGCGGAGGAGGCCTATACCGCGCGAACGCCGACGAGCCGAGGCGGCAGAGCTCGAGCTCGATCTCGAGCTCAGGCGGCTCTGGAGGCAAATGGGTGGTGCGGGAGGTTGATTAGGAGTGTGGGGGAGTGACAGGGAGTGAGAGAGAGGCTCAGGGTCGTCTTATATAGGCTGGCCGAGGTCCACCATAGGCGCGGCCTACAGGTGTCCACAGGATCGGCTTGGGTGGCCGTTAGAGAGGAAATGGAGGGCTCAGGGGTGTTCGTGAGAGTGGTTCAGGGTGCCAGGGAGAGAGAGGAGGAGCGGGACAAGCTGTGGGCGGGCCACAGGAGCGGCGCGAGCATTGGCCGAGCGAGGCTGCATTTTGGCGCGAGCTGCAGGAGAGAGAGAGGAGGGCACGGGAGCAAGTGGGCGGCCTGCTGGCGTGGAGCGGACATCGAGGGGCATCGACTGGCACGCGGGGGGAGGTTCGAGGCGGTCGGGGCACACAACGTCAACGGTCGGGTGCTCTGCCAGGCGCTCCAGAGCGCGACTTTGGCCGGCATCCGCGGTTTTCCCGCGTCCTCATGCGTCCACTTGTGTCTGGCAACTTCAGTGGGCAGGGGCAAAAGCTGGTGAGAGCCTTGGATGCTCTGGAAAGCTGAGGGGAGAGAAGGAGGCTGAGAGAGAGAGAGAGAGGGATGATTCCACTGTCCAGAGAAGAAAAATGGGGCTCTCCCCCTTCATCATTGCTTCCTCGGGCAGCAAGGCACACAGGTGCTAGAGGGGGACTAGGAGGGGTCGTGGTAGAAAGTTGAGCCTACAGAGATTAGTGGAAGAGGCCAAAAATGGGATTTTGGTAAAGTGGAAGAAGGTGTTTGATGCTGGTTTGGGCAAGTAGATGATTTCCATTTTCCATGATACTCCACAGGGTGAAATGTCACATATAATTAGGGCCTTCCACCAATTTTGAGCTCATTTGGGCAAAGTTTCCAATGCAACTTTTGTAAACCCTAGATATTAGCAAAAATGAACTTCTGCAGATCTAGTTGAGCAAATCACTTCCCCTTGATGCACCACTTAGTTTGGTGGCTTTATTTGGTCATGTGAACATGTTCACAAAAGTTGGAGTCAAGGAGAGAAAGTTGGTAGTACAAAGTTGTTCAAATCTGAATCTGGACAGAGATGGTTTTGGGGCACTTTTGTGAACCAAAACAGTTTGGATTGAGATGAAACTTTGAAATGTCATCATATTATGTATATGTGACATTCTAGAATTTTCTTAGATTTTTATGAAAATATTTCCTGTAGAAATATTTCGAATCCTTGAAATGGGCAGAAATGGTTTTGGGAGGTTTTGTCCAATATTTTGAACATGACCATGTGTTGAAACTCTTATATATGGAAAATATATGTCCACAGAGTTTCCCTGATTTTTGTAAAATATTTTTGAATCAATAAAATATTTTTTCCCTATTAAAGACCATTTCTGGCCTTAAGAAAAAGCTTTTAAATAAAATAGGAAAATAACTTTTAAAATTATATTTTTGTGGTTTATGGGAATCCTATATCTATTAGGTTTCAAATATACTCTTTGAAATATTTTTCATACCCTAAATCAAGTACTTGTAGTGCAAGCCTCAATTCAGGGGTTTTTGAAAAACTAAATTTTGAAAATACTTTTTGGCCAATTTATTTCTAAGAAAATACTATATTGAACTATACACATGGCATGATCATTGGACAGAAGTTTGGGGCAGGGAGATGAAGTATATAAAGTGGAGTAGTTGACTTTAAAGAGCACTTGAAAATCATAGAGAGAAAACCAACTCCAAATAAAAGCCAAATAATGCAAAAGTTTTTGTTGGTCCAAATTTTCATGTTTTATTAATGCAAATGACATGTTACAAAATGCAGGGTGTGACAGTCCTACCCCCTTACAAGAATCTCGTCCCCAAGATTCCTAAACTAGGCTTTAAAGAGATACGGAAACTCGGATCTAAGGTAGTCTTCACGTTCCCAAGTTGCTTCTGCTTCAGTGTGGTTGCTCCATTGGACCTTGAAGTACTTGATGGTGCGGCTTCGAGTGCGTCGCTCAGCCTCGCCCAGAATGCAGATGGGCCTCTCACGATAGGTCAAATTAGGCTAAAGGTCAATGGCTTTGTGATTGACGTCCTTGTAGAGATCATGCTTGTCTGGAACTTGGAGACACTTCCAGAGTTGTGACACGTGGAATACATTGTGCACATCGGATAGTTCAGGTGGCAGTTCCAACTGGTAAGCGACTTCTCCTCGCTGTTCAGTGATCTTGAAGGGGCCGATGTATCTTGGTGCGAGCTTTCCTTTGACATGGAAGCGCTGGGTTCCCTTGAGAGGTGTGACCCGGAGATAGACATGGTCTCCAACTCGGAAGGTCATGTCTCTTTGACGTGAGTCAGCGTAGCTCTTCTGTCTTGACTTGGCAGTCTTCAAACGCTCTTTGACAAGCCGGACTTGCTCTTCTGCTTCACGGAGGATATCAGGCCCAAAGACTAGTCCTTCTCCCATCTCTGACCAATTGAGGGGTGTGCGATACTTGCGTCTGTACAACACCTCAAATGGTGCCATCCGGGGGCTTGACTAATAACTGTTGTTGTAGGAGAACTCGGCGAAAGGGAGGCAATCTTCCGACCTAGCTCCATATGCTAAGACATAGGCTCGGAGCATGTCTTCGAGTATCTGATTCACTCGCTCTGTCTGACCTCCGGTCTGTGGGTAGAAAGCAGTGCTGAAGGACAACTTGGTCCCCATGGCCTCTTGGAACTTCTTCCAGAACCTTGAGGTAAATTGGGTCCCTCTATCCGACACAATCTCCTTGGGAACACCATGAAGACTTACGATTCGGTTGATGTAGAGACTGGCTAACTGGTTCCCCTTGTGGGTCATCTTGACAGGAATGAAGTGGGCCACCTTGGTCAAATGGTCAACAATGACCCCTATGGAGTCATGCCCCTTGCTTGGCCTGGGTAATCCAGTGATGAAGTCCATCCCGACTTTGTCCCACTTCCATTCAGGCACCTTGAGAGGTTGTAACAATCCAGCGGGTCGCTGATGTTTAGCCTTGACTCTCTGGCATACGTCACACTTAGCGACGAAAGCAGCTATCTCTCTCTTCATGCCATGCCACACGAATATTTCCTTCGGGTCTTGATACATCTTGGTCCCTCTAGGATGGATGGAATACGGGGTGTTGTGAGCTTCTTGCAAGATCAAGTTCTTGAGCTCAAGCTTGTTGGGTACACAAATGCGATTCTCGAACCACACAATTCCTTGCTCATCTTCTGACAATCCTGGGGCCTTGCCTTGCTTCATCTTCTTCTTGATGCCTTCGATGCTTACGTGTCCTTTCTGTGTTTCCTTAATATCGTCCATCAAGGTAGGCCTAACTTTGAGGTTGGCCAAGAATCCTGGTACAACCAGTTCCAACCTGAAGCTTTCAAGTTCTTCGTACAAGGCGGGTAGCCTTTCCTTAATCATAGCGTTCAAGGAACAAGCCTTTCTGCTTAAGGCATCTGCTACCACATTAGCCTTCCCAGGGTGGTATTGAACACTGAGGTCATAATCCTTGATCAACTCTAGCCATCTTCTCTACCTCATGTTCAATTCTTTCTGAGTGAAAATATACTTCAGGCTTTTGTGATCCGTGTATATCTCATACCGCTTCCCTAGGAGGTAATGTCGCCATGTCTTCAGGGCATGAACCAATGTTGCTAACTCAAGATCATGCGTAGCATAGTTCTCTTCATGAGGACGTAGCTTTCTGGATAGATATGCTACGACTCTGCCTTCTTGCATAAGAACACCTCCAAGTCCACTTCGGGAGGCATCACAATATATCAAAAATTCCTTGTGAATATTAGGTGTAGCCAGAACTGGGGTAGTGGTCAATCTCTTCTTCAGCTCCTGGAATCTCTCTTCGCACTTTGGTGTCCACTCAAACTTCTTGTCCTTCTTCAAGAGCTGGGTCATGGGTTGGGCAATGCTTGAGAATCCTTCAACGAACTTGCGGTAATATCCCGCGAGTCCGAGGAAGCTTCTGACTTCCTTCACATGGCTCGGGGTTTGCCATTCAGTCACGGCTTGAATTTTGGTGGGATCCACTGACAACCCTTCAGCAGTCAATTTATGACCTAAGAATCCAACTTCATGCAACCAAAATTCGCACTTGCTGAACTTGGCGTACAGTTGGTGCTCTCGAAGCTTGTCTAGGACCATCCTCAAGTGTTGCTCGTGCTCTTCTTCCGTCTTCGAGAAGACAAGAATGTCATCAATGAAGACAACGACAAACTTGTCCAAATATTCCATGAAGACCTTATTCATGAGATACATGAAGTAAGCTGGGGCATTGGTCAATCCAAAGGACATGACCGTGCACTCATACAGGCCATATCTGGTTACAAATGCCGTCTTCGGAATATCTTGGGGTCTGATTTTCAGCTGGTAGTACCCAGATCTGAGGTCGATCTTGGAGAACACCTTGGCCCCATTGAGTTGATCAAACAGATCTTCAATCTTGGGAAGTGGATACTTGTTCTTGATTGTAACTTCATTGAGGGAGCGATAGTCAATGCACAAGCGGATGGTACCGTCCTTCTTTGCCACAAACAGAACAGGTGATCCCCAAGGGGAGGCACTAGGGCAGATAAATCCCTTCCTCAACTCCTCTTCCAGTACCTTCTTCAACTCTGCTAACTCTTCCTATCCCATTCTATAAGGCTTCTTATAGATGGGTCCTGCTCCGGGTATGAGCTCGATGATGAACTCAATATCTCGGTCAGGAGGCATTCCTGGTAGCTCATCAGGAAAGACATCGGGGTATTCGCATACTATTGGCACTTGCTCCAATCCAACTTCAGTCAAACAGTTGACTTGGGTGGCTTGAGTAGAGGAGGGGTTGGAGGCAAATTTAACTTCGACTCCTTGGTCATTGGTCATAGTGACAGTTTGGTTGGCACAATCTAACAAGCCTTGGTGCTTGATGAGCCAATCCATTCCTAAGATCACATCCAAGCCTTGCGATCTTAAGATGATAAGGTCTGCTAGGAAGTCTACCCCATTAATGACAATACCGACTCCTTTACATCCTATCTTGGCTCTCATCTCTGCTCCGGGGGTTTGTACCACCATAGGGTTATTCAGGGGTGTAGGGGTCATGCCACATTTTAATGCAAACTTTTGGGTGACAAATGAATGCGTGGCTCCAGAATCAAACAAGATAGTTGCAGGTGTTGAGTTGACAAGGAACGTACCCATCACGACATCCGGGTCTTCCTGGGCTTCTTCTGCAGTGACATGATTCACACGACCCTTGCCATTGTTGGGTAGGTTGCGGGGAGCTTGGTTCCTTGGTGGCATCCCACGGCCTTGGCCTTGGTTCTGCGTATTGGGGCGCGGGGCGTCAGGCTTCTTGTTGGGGCAATACTTGGAGTAGTGTCCTGCCTGACCACAACCGAAGCAAGTGATTTGATTGGGGTTGCTGCTCTTGCCGGCATTTTTATTGGGGTTGTTGAAAGAGGGCCTGGGGTTGGCATACTGCTGAGGCTGATAGTTGGTGCGGGTGCAGGGGCTCTTGGCTGCTGATAGGTTGGCTTGACCGAGGCTGGCTGCCACGGGCGAGGCCTCTGGTTGCTGGAGCTACCCTTGCTGATCATCTTGCGCTGACGAGTATCGTCCAAAGCACGTCGCTTATCCTCAAGCATGAGTGCCTTGTTCACCAGATCAGGAAAGGTTGGGCAGTCACACACAACAAGCGAGTACTGCAGAGTCTGGTTAAGGCCTTCCATGAAGCGCTCTCTTTTGGCAGCATCAGTGCTGACATCTTTAGGAGCATATCTTGATAGGACACTGAACTTCTGCATGTACTCCTTGACAGTGCTACTACCTTGCTTCAGGGCTCGGAATTCACGCTTCTTGATGGCCATGATTCCAGAAGGAATGTGGGCCTTGCGGAATTCTTCCTTGAAGTCATTCCATGTGATGTTTTTCTCAACATGCATGGCCTTGAATCCATCCCACCAAGCTCTGACAGTTCCGCTCAGACAGTGAGCAGCATATGCCACCTTCTCAAGGTCCTCAGTGCATCCGACTAGTTCCAGCAGATCCTCAATGGTGCGGACCCAATCGTCTGCATCCAGGGGTTCAGCAGTCTCAATGAAGGTGGGTGGTGCATGCTTCTTGAACTCCTCCAATGTGGAACGTCCATTGCCGTTCCCCGCCGGCTGGCGATTGACAGCTTAAGCAATCATCTCGAGGCCCGCAGTGTTGGCTTGGCGTTCCTCTCAGAAGGCTTGGAGAAGCTAAGCCATGTCCATGTTTGGAGGCGGTGGCGGTGGTGGAGCTTGTCCCTGGGTTTGGTCCTGACTGGCTCCTGCTCCGGCTTCTTGCTGCTGGGTAGAGGTACTAGTACATGTTACAATAGGCATCATGTTGGAGCGGTCAAGGTCTCATGATTGGGAAAGATGAGGGAAAGCAATATAGATGGGATGCCTAGTAAGGGGGTTGGTATGACACTAATTGTTTTCATGCAAGGGCCAAAAGGCCAAACACATTCATTAAAATCCAAATGGGTGATGTAGTCGTTTACAAGTTCCCGAAGGAAAGTACGACGTTCACCAAACACGTCAAAAATGAACAAAACACTACATGGTTTCATATGAACCATTACAAGGACTCGACTTCGCATAGGGGGTACACGACCTATCCTACCTTAAGGGTTATGAACTGGCCTATCCTAGTCCCGAACGGTGTCTAAGTGGTGGAATGCTCGGTCGCGTATTATGGTTCCTCTGGGTCTTCCTCCTCATCTTTATCTGTCTCAGTTTCTTCGTCACTTGAGGGAGTGGGGGAGTGGAGGAGCTGAACACGGCGTTGCTTCACTGGTGGCACCATGAAGAGGTTGCGATATTCCTTCGCCGTCATACGACGTGGCTGAAATGATCCCTTGGCATGTGTAACCTGTGGGGGTCGCCCGCCTCGATAGGCAACAACGGGCTGTCCAGGGGGTTCACCATCCTTCTTGATCTTGTCCGCCTTTTCCTGAGCTAGGCGGAGGAGTTCCTTAGTCTCGTGGAGTTCCTTCCGGAGCTCCATCGACTCCGAGGCCAGATGCTATGCCAGGCTGTCAGCACACAAGCTAAAGTAGGCCTGGAAATGGAGGGGAAGCCCCTCGTCCATGGGTGGAGCTCGTGCGCTGCTCTCGTCATCACCCTCCTTACGATAAGGCAGGTAACGAGTGGCTGGCTCACTTGCCATCTCTGGCAGAAGATCCCGAAGGTGAGTCAGCGCCTTGAGTGCAGCAGTCTCAACAGCGAGGAGCAGGGTCGCCATCTAGGGTCCTTCAAAGAACCAGCCTGTCGGAGAGTCGTTCGCCCTCACGACTACCTCCACATGATACTCCCTCTTGGCGCTATTGATCCAGTGCTCGTGATAGGAGAAGGTGGGGGCTCGAGTGAATTGGCACTTCTTGAGGCTGTCCTCAAGAAGCACAGGAAATCCAGTGGTCAGGAGGTCCTCGGGTACGACGACCATCTACAAAAGTGGAAGGGGAAGGGTCAATAGAGGAGATATGACCCCTATTTGGGATATTTTTAGAAAACGTAGATATATAGGTAGTTTGTAGATAGTATCACTCTAACTAGCGTCCATGCTAACTAAGGCTTCCTGCAGTCAGGATGGCTCTGATACCAGCTCTGTGGGGACCCCGACTCATAAGTCGTGATCACCGAATGCACGTGTACAGTGATCCCAGAGATCAATGCTCACTGAACACACAGAAGCTGAATAACAAGAGTCTTACATCCATACATATCATCTTACACAAATTATGACCATTATGGTCAAGTCTTACATAGATAAAGCCACAAGGGTTGAATACCAAATAAACTTGAGCAACGGAAATCTTCGTCGATAAGTAGAACCCATGCCATCTGCCTTAACCCTACAAGCATTCTCACTGGGAAACGTCCTAGTTTGCATGTTCGTCTCCAAAGAACTCTTCTTCGAACTCCTGTTCTTCCATGCCTGGCCAATTAAATAGCCAGTGGCAAGCCAATGAGTACTTTGAATGTACTCGCAAGCAACCCATGTTTTGGTTCGAGATACAACAATGCAGGATATAGGTAAATTTTTGCAGAAAGCTAATTTTACTGTTCTAAGACATGTTCAAGAACTGGTAATACTTGCATCATATGAATTCAAGTAACCATAGGGTCTGGTTACAAATATCAACATAAATGGAGTGGGCACCAACCCAACTCAATCATGTCAAGTCCTTTTACTTGACCCAAGTAAATCTTTCCACTTATCCATACACACACTGGTTTGTAAACATGTGGACGTAGCCCAAGAGCGGTTACCCAACTGTCCTTGACCGTGGACACGGCTATTCGAATAGTTTTACACTCTGCAGAGGTTGCACACTTTACCCACAAGATCCGGGGAACTTCCGTGTCATCCACGACCCACGGTACCTCAAGTACCCGGGGTAAGCACCCGATCACTATCTTTCCCTAGACGACACTAACATAGAGTCCACTCGATTGGTAGTAACCCCCGTGCCCAACATTATCACATAACACTTTCGTGGAGCCACACTCCATAATCATCTCACATCACAAGCACGGGGTACCAACGGTGTGTCTGGTGCCCTGTGAAAATAGTCATGACCGCCCTACCTGGCATGACCCCGCCCTGAGAGAGCGCAACAACAACTCTCCCGTCACTAGTAATGCGGGCTCCAAGCTAGTATCGGCCTAGGTAATCAATAATGCCCTTTCCCATATAAGGGTAGAGTGGTTGCACATGTAAGGTTGGAATAACGGTCGCAACTTAAACCAATCCGTTTTGAAAACAACACACACACTTGCCTCGGTACACCACTTCGTCATCAAGTGGTTACTCAACTCATTGTCTCGCTCGGGCATAAGTGGCACCCAATGGGGTTTTCGAAAAAGTTTTTGAAAACAAACTTACTTCCATCACCATGCATATACCCAACCCATTTGCGTAGAAGCTACTTAGCATCCTAACTGCACCCACTCGCATAACCCTCATAGAAAGGTAGGGTCCTGCATCATACAAGTGTCAACTAGAAAAGCAACGGAGGCAAACCACCTCAAGTGGCCACCATTTTATCATGACTTCGATGCAAGCAATGAAAGTGCCATATGGCATGCATAAAAAGGGTTTCTTAGACATGGTCAAAGGGCTGCTTGCCTGGCTCAGCAAAGTCTTCTGGGTCTTCAAAGTCTTCTGGTCCAACTCCTTCATCAGCAACACAATCTATCATCGCAAAATAATAACGATAAAATAAGGCAATAATAAAACAGAAAAACCAACGTGCTCAGAAAAATGTCAACTCATTTTTGTTAAATACTATGGTGAAAACTAAGAAGGGGAAAAATTCTTATTTCTGGATTTGGAGCTACAGAGACAGAGTAATGGATTTTCAAACAAGGATTTAATTGCTCAAATTTGAATTTAAATTTGAACAACACAGAAAAGTTGGTTGGGCATGTATGAAAGTTATAGCATTAAATAGGTGGGATTTTTAAAAGATTTTAGGAACTGGAATTATTGCATTTGAATGAATACTTAATCCTGTGGAATTTTTGCAAGTCTAATAGAAAAAAAGGAAAAGGAGCCCTGTGCAACTGGGCCAGAGCAGCCGCAGCGCAGCATGCCCAGTCCGAGAGGCGGCCCAGGGCACTGGTGCACGCGCACGCGCTAGGTTTAAACCTGACGGGCGGGGCCCAGGCGTTAGCGAGAGAGAGAGGCGATGGAGGGGAGAGGCTGATAGGCGGGGCCCGCCTGTCATCCCTAACCCCGAGTCCAGACGGCCGGTGAGCTCACCGGCGATGATGCAGGGCACGGCGGGGTCAGGTGAGGGCACTGCTGGGCTCAGCGTCGTGTCGCCGTTCGGGTGGAGGTGGGGTTGGTCACCGGAGCAGCCTGGTTTGCCGGCGACGAGGTCACGCGGCGGAGGTGCTTCGGGCGTCGGTGGTTCTGGCCGTTACCGGCTGCAAAAAGAGTGGGGAAGAGAGGGGAAAGGGTCAGTGATGCCGTGTGGTTCCAGATCGAGAGAGAACGGGGGCAGAGGAGGCCTGTACCATGCGAACGCCGACGAGCCGAGGCGGCAGAGCTCGAGCTCAGGCGGCTCTGGAGGCAAATGGGTGGTGCAGGAGGTTGATTAGGAGTGTGCGGGAGCGACAGGGAGTGAGAGAGAGGCTCGAGGTCGTCTTATATAGGCTGGTCGAGGTCCACCATAGGCGCGGCCTACGGGTGTCCGCGGGATCGGCTTGGATGGCTGTTAGAGAGGAAATGGAGGGCTCAGGGGTGTTCGTGGGAGTGGTTCAGGGTGCCAGGGAGAGAGAGGAGGAGCGGGACGAGCTGTGGGTGGGCCACAGGAGCGGCGCGAGCTTTGTCCGAGCGGGGCGGCGTTCTGGCGCGAGATGCTGTTGAGAGAGGAGGGCGCGGGAGTGTAACGCCCCATATGTAACTTGCCATATTTGTATTCCAATTCTTTCCATTTTTGGCACTAAGTTATGATATTCCTCGTTGTTGGGTTTTTTCTCCGTGTTGCTTTTGTCTTTGTCATGCATCTCATATCATGTCATCATGTGCATCGCATTTGCATACGTGTTCGTCTCATGCATCCGAGCATTTTCCCCGTTGTCCGTTTTGCATTCCGGCGCTCCTATGTCCTCCGGTGTCCCATTTTGCCTGTTTTCGTGTGCGAGTGTTTAACATTCTCGGATTGGACCGAGACTTGCCAAGCAGCCTTGGTTTACTACCGGTAGACCGCCTGTCAAGTTTCGAGCCATTTGGACTTCGTTTGATACCCAACGGTTAACCGAGGAACCGAAAAGGCCTCGTGTGTGTTGCAGCCCAAAACGTCTCCAAAGTGGCCCAAAACCCACCTAAACCCCCTTCATCATCTTAGTCGTTCGATCACGATCGCGTGGCCGAAAGCCGTGCTCAATTTGGAGCCTCCTAGCTCCCTCTACCTATAAATATATGCCCCCTCCGAAATCTCGCAGTCCAAACCCTAAAAAACCGTCCCCTCCGCCGCCGGACGTGTCTGCTCCCGCCGGAGATGCCCGCACCGCCGCGCCCAGCCACCCAGGAGCCGCCACGTGGCCTCCCGCCACCGTCCACCGCGCCGGCCCGCTCGGGCCCGAGGCTGGCCCCCGCGGCCCGGTCACCGCGCGCCGTCGCCAGTCTCCTCCCGCCACGGGCCCGCGCCCGTTCTGCCGCGCGCGCCGCCCGAGCAAATCCGCCGGCTCGCCGCACCGCCGCGTCGCACGACCGCCGCCTCGCCGCCCTGCCTTCGCCGCTCGCCGCCACCGGGCGCCCGCCGTCGCGCCTCGTCGCCCGCATCGCGCCTCGGCGACCAGATCCGCGCCGCCCCTGTCCTTCTCCATCCAGCTCCAGCCTCCTCCTTCTAGCTCTGGCCACCATCCTACCTTCGTCGCCGGCGAGGTCCCGATGAACCTCGGAAAGCGTGCCGATCCAAATCTGAGATGAACCCTAGGGTCGACCTTTTTTCTCCCCAAGTCCTTAAAATTTTTATCATACTTCATCGCATCATATCTTTGCACCCGTAACTCCGTTTTGAGCGTGTAGCATATCAAATTGTTCGTCTGGATGTGCACTTCATTTCATTCCATGTCACCGTGTTCATTTGAGTTCATCTTGATGCCCTAAATGCTGTTGCAAGAGTGCTATGTAATGTTACTATCAGATTCTTAACAGATTATGGACATTTGTCATTTTTGCCATGTTTAATGTGTGCCTCGTATGAACTTGAGCCCTACATGTGTTTTGTTGTATGCCATGCCATCTTTACAGGGGTATATGCCATGTATTTTTGTAATCAATGTGGTGAATAGCACAAGCATGCAAAGTAGCTCTCGTGATGTTGCTGATTTCAGGGACTTAGAATTCTTCCAAGTCTTTTCCCTAATGATATATTTATGCCATATATTCATGTTGCTACAGAGTGGTCCATGCCCCTTTTGAGCATGTTCAGTACGGATGATTTTGAGATATTGTTATGCTCTATCCATCCATGTCTTTGTTTGCAATTATGGAGTACCCTAGCATGACTAAATCTTGCTCTAATTTTGCTATAAAATGTTCCTGGCAGATTGTTTATGTGTTAAGCAATTTTGCCGAGGTTGTTGTAGTTGATCCATGCATGCTATGAGAGTGTTCTTGCCATGGTTAGCTTATTGATCATGTATTCTTGCTGGGTGTATGCTTAGTTTGTCATGCAATTCCTTGTGGTGAGTGCATCGAGCTTGTAAACATGCCTACATAATTCTGTTTTTGCCATGTTCCAGTTTTTCTGCTAAGTCTGAATCTGTTAACGAAACTTGCTATGTTCACATGGTTGCCATTGTATCTTCTGATCCCTTTTGGCTTATGGTCAGTAAGGGACTTTTATTATATTCTTTGAGTAGTTTCATGCCATGCCTTGCTTTGCCATGATATGTTCCTGTAGCATGTTGTTATCTTGCTCTAAACTTTGCTTCCTGAAGTTAAATCCCGACATGCTATTTTCACTAAGTCTGAGAACCTAATATCTTTTGCACTTTTTGCCATGCTTGTTTGAACCTGCTATTGTGTGAATTAGCCGTAGCTCAGTTTTCATCTTTTGTCAAGCATCTTGAGTGGATCACTGCCATGTGCTTTGTTGTTATGTTAGATTGCAGTAGCTTATTTTTATTGATGCATTTAGATGGCATCATGCTGTTGATCGCAGCTTTGTGCCATTATTGTTTTGCTTGCCATTTGCAAACCGTGCATCCGATTCCGGTGATCTTTATATTGATTTCGACCGAAATCAACTCATATTTCCAGTGGCACTCTTGGTTTTCCAAGTTGAGGCCTGGTTCAATCTTTCCTTTCCGAAGTGTGCATATGCATTGCATATCACATCCCGCATATCATGTCATGTTTTGCATCATGTTGTTTGCGCATTGCACCGTGGTTGATTGTGTTTCCCTTTGCTTGTGTTCTTGCTTTGGGTAGAGCCGGGAGACGAGTACGTGATCGAGGAACCCGTTGAGTATGCTTACGAGGATCAAGCTTACATCAACTCGGAGAACTTTGCAGGCAAGATGACCATACCCTCGAAATCACTTCTATCTTTGCTTGCTAGCTGCTCGCTCTATTGCTATGCCTATGCCGCGATACCTACCACATGCTTTATCATGCTTCCCATATTTCCATGTCAAACCTCTAACCCACCTTGTCCTAACAAACCATTTTTTGGCTATGTTACCGCTTTGCTCAACCCCTCTTATAGCGTTGCTAGTTGCAGGTGAAGATTGGAGTTTGTTCCTTGTTGGAATATGTTTATTGTTGGGATATCACTATTATATCGTGTCTACTTTAATGCATCTATATACTTGGTAAAGGGTGGAAGGCTCGGCCTTATGCCTGGTGTTTTGTTCCACTCTTGCCACCCTAGTTTCCGTCATATCGGTGTTATGTTCCTTGATTTTTGTGTTCCTTATGCGGTTGGGTTATAATGGGAACCCCTTGACAGTTCGCCTTGAATAAAACTCCTCCAGCAAGGCCCAACCTTGGTTTTACCATTTGCCATCTAGCCTTTTTCCCTTGGGTTTCACGGACTCAAAGGTCATCTTTATTTTAACCCCCCCCCCCCCCCCCCCCGGGCCAGTGCTTTTCTAAGTGTTGGTCCAAACTGGGCGATGTCCGGCGCCCCCTGGGCAACCAGGGTCTATGCCAACCCGACATCTTGCCCATCCGGTATTCCCTGAGAACGAGATATGTGCAGCTCCTATCGGGATTTTTCAGCACATTCGGGCAGCTTTGCTGGTTTAGATTTACCATTGTCGAGATATCTTGTAACTGGGATTCCGAGTCTGATCGGGCCGTCCTAGGAGAAGGAATATCCTTTGTTGAGCGTGAGAGCTTGTGATGGGCTAAGTTGCGACACCCCTGTAGGGATTTGAACTTTTGAAAGTCGTTCCCGCAGTTATGGGCAGATGGGAATTTGTTAATGTCCGGTTTAGAAAACCTGAAACTTAACTTAATAAAAATGGATCAACAGCGTGTGTAGCCGTGATGGTCTCTTTTCGGCGGAGTCCGGGAAGAGAACATGGTCTCGGGTTATGCTTGAAACGTAAGTATTTCTAGGATCACTTCTTGATCATAGTTTCTCGACCATGCCTTGCCTTCTCTTCTCCCTCTCATTTGCGTATGTTAGCCACCATATATGCTAGTGCTTGCTGCAACTCCACCTCATACCTTTTTCCTACCTAGAAGCTTAAAAAGTCTTGATCGCGAGGGTGTGAGATTGCTGAGTCCCCGTGACTCACAGATTACTTCCAAAACTAGATGCAGGGACCGATGATACCATTCCAGGAGATGCGACTAAGCTCAAGTGGGAGTTTGATGAGGACTCAGGACGATACTACATTTCCTTTCCAGAAGATCAGTAGTGGAGCCCAGTTGGGGCGATCGGGGACATTATGCATTTGGGGTTGTCTTTATTTTGGTTCCGTAGTCGGACCTTGATTGTATCTAGATGGTTGTAATGATATATTTATGCTATTGTGTGAAGTGGCGATTGTAAGACAACTATGTACCTATTTTCTTATTCAGTACATGGGATGTGTAAAGATTACCCCTCTTGCGACATTGCCTACAATGCGGTTATGCCTCTAAGTCGTGCTCCGACACGTGGGAGATATAGCCGCATCATGGGTGTTACAAGTTGGTAATCAGAGCCATCCCCGACTTAGGATCCCCCTGCTTGATCGAATCGCTAGCGTTGTTGAGTCTAGAAAAATATTTTGAGTCTTTTAGGATTATATATTGGAGAGTAGGATTCTTTTTACTCCTCAGTCCCTTCGTCTCTCTGGTGAGGCATCCTGGCGTAGAGTTTTGACTCTTCTCTTCTCAAATTTCACTAAAAAAATTAGGATCATGCGGGTATCTTGGAATCGTTCCGATGGTTTTGTGACGAGAACATTGTTCTTGGTGCCTCCTGACATTTAGGGGTTGTGGCAGTATCCCGGGCAGTTGAGCTCCGAGGTGTTGTCCTCACAATTTTATCGTTGCAGTTCTGGAATACCCGAGTTTCGACATCGAAAATCTCTTTTATGCAGTTGTTGGTGAGATAACCTCGACGCCACCTAGTACTGGGGTGGGAGTTAGGGAGTATTGCCATAACTCATATAACGGATGCTTTTCGAAGGTTGAGGTAAATGATTTCCGAAGGTTTCTTGATTATGTGTTGAAGTATGGATACAGCTGGATGTAGGATTTGCTAGTTTTGGGTGAGATATTATGCTTCCCCTGTATCCCCAACACCTGATTGCATAACCGGAAAATTGTGGGAGTTTGATAGGTGGGAATTCATGTAGCTCTAGTATTTCTTCCGCAGATATTTGGTTTGTGATTGGGTAATCCTTACCAAGTATTTGTTCATGTCCGTACCTTGTTGTTTTATTCATCTACCTCTATCTAAGTGGATTCTCAATTTATGGAAGTGTGACCTTTTAATCTGGAATTCATTCGTTCATTCTTGTTCGAATGTTAAGACTATATGTTGCAATTTCGATCCATTTGATTCAGCTTGAATATATGTCTGTCAAGATGCTAACAGATGTCACCCTCTTCAAGATGGCTCCTCCAACGCGTCTGAATCCGGATCCGCCGCCACCAGCTCCACCTCTGGAGGCATGGCAAGCTGTGATGGCCGCTACCAACGCCAACACGCAGATGCTTATGCAACTATTGCAAGAGCGCAACCAAGGAAATCAAGGCCATGGCAACAATCAAAATTAGTTTTCCACACTCAACCAGTTCCTCGCAAACCAGCCAAAGACATTCAGTAACTGTATCGAGGCCACAGACGCTGATGATTGGCTCGTGGATATCTGCAAACATTTCGAGTGCAGCAATGTCAGGCCTGAGGACTTCGTCAAGTTTACTTCGTTCCAACTCAAAGACCAAGCTGCTGAGTGGTATCCGCAATACAAAGAGTCCAGAGGAGGTCGTGTGATTACCTGGGATAAATTCCGCCAAGACTTCAAAGCTCACCACATTCCTCAGAGTGTTGTTGAGAGCAAGCGTGAGGAGTTCCCCAATCTGAAGCAAGGCAGCTTGTCTGTTTACCAGTACAACATCATGTTCCAGAAGCTCGCTTGTTTTGCTAAGCAAGACGTCCCTGATGAGAAGAGCATGATTTATCAGTTCAGAGGTGGCCTCAGAGAAGATCTCCAACTAGCTCTTGTGCTTTTTGAGCCGAAGAAGTACGATGAGTTCTACAATATGGCACTAAAGCAAGAGACTTCTCAGCTCAAGTGCGATGCTTCCAAGAAGCAAGTCAGGGACGCAACTCCTTCTTCTACTTATAATCAAGTGGCAACTAAGCAGCAAAAGTTCTGGTTGCCTTCTCCTCCGTTCCGTCAGCCTTATCAGTAGAAGAGCAAAAGTGGCAATGTATCTTCCCACCCACCCAACCCAGGCTTTCAGAACAAGACTTCGTCTCAAGCTCCAAGATCAAGTGCTCCGTATCACCGTCCGCTCTCAGAGGTCACGTGCAACAAGTGTCGGCAGAAGGGTCACTGAGGGAGTCCTGGATTAGGGGGGTCTCCGGACTGCCGGACTACATCCTTTGGTCAGACTATTAGACTATCAAGATACAAGATTGAAGACTTTGTCTCGTGTCCGGATGGGACTCTACTTGGCATGGAAGCCAAGCTAGGCAATACGGATATGTGTATCTCCTCCTTTGTAACCGACCTTGTGTAACCCTAGCCCTCTCCGGTTTCTATATAAACCGGAGGGTTTTAGTCCATAGGACAACATACAATCATACCATAGGCTAGCTTCTAGGGTTTAGCCTCTCTGATCTCGTGGTAGATCTACTCTTGTACTACCCATATCATCAATATTAATCAAGCAGGACGTAGGGTTTTACCTCCATCAAGAGGGCCCGAACCTGGGTAAAACATCGTGTCCTCTGCCTCCTGTTACCATCCGCCTTAGACGCACAGTTCGGGACCCCCTACCCAAGATCCGTCGGTTTTGACACCGACATTGGTGCTTTCATTGAGAGTTCCTCTGTGTCGTCGCCGTTAGGCTTGATGGCTCCTACTATCATCGATAGCGATGTAGTCCAGGGTGAGACTTTTCTCCCCGGATAGATCTTTGGTTCGGCGGCTTCGTACTGCGGGCCAACTCGCTTGGCCATCTGGAGCAGATCGAAAGTTACGCCCCTAGCCACCAGGTCAGGTTTGGAAGCTTAAACTACATGGCTGATGTCCGCGGAGACTTAATCTTTGACGGATTCGAGCCTCTACCTTATGCGTCACGCGATCGCGATGAGTGTGATTTAGCTCTACCATCGGACAATGTTCAGGAGATCACACCGGCAGTCGCTCCGACCCTCGATTCGGAGCCAGTTGCGCAGTCCATGGATGGGTGGATGGACCCCGCCACGAAAGCCTTATTCTCATCGGTGATCGAGCCGAACATCGACCTTACCCTGCACGAGAGCCGTGTTGTCAAATTGTTGTATCCTTCTTCGGCCACGGACTCCGAACCGCCTACGCCCATTCCTAGCGAATCTGTTTGGGCGCCGATCATGGAGTTTACCTCCGTGGATATTTTTCAGCACTCACCCTTTGGCGACATACTGAACTCATTAAGGTCTCTCTCCTTGTCAGGAGGTTCTTGGCCGAACTATGTCCGGCAAGATTGGGATGCGTACGACGAAGAAATTCACAGCCCACCCACCACCCACTTAGTAGCCACTGTCGATGAAGTAACCGACATGCTCGAGTTCGACTCCGAAGACATCGATGGTATGGACGACGATGCGGGAGACGAAGAGGAACCACTGCCCACAGGGCACTGGAGCCCACTTCATCACATGATGTATACATGATGGACACACCAAAAGAAGACGACGACGAGGAATGGAAGGACACAACGAAGGGTTGTCCCCTCAAGAAGCAGTCAAAGCGGCGACGTAAGCGCCACCCCAAATCTCGCCTCGGCAGAAATAACGATCCAGCGTTAGAGCATGGTGAACCATTGCCGGACCACGACAACACGGAAAATCAAACCGAACAACCCGATTTTGTCAAAGATAATAGCCCGGATGACATAACACCGGACAGACACCCGGAGCAACAGAATTCCCATCAAAGGCTTGTTGCCACCACGACGAGTCTAAAAAAGCAGAAGCAAAGGCTCAAGGCTGCGCAAGACACACTCCAAATCAGATGGAGTAAAGTACTCAACACAGCAGCGAAGTATGGCGGTAATCGCCCTACCAAGAGCTACCCAAAGCAGAAGTTGCTACCTGAATTCGATGAGGAGGCCTTAGATCCCCTGCAACCAAAAATTAAAACGGCCACCTGGCCGGATAGACGACCTCACGGCCAACATAGAGCGGCAAGCAATGCCGCACATAAGCCAATACGCGATCCACGCGAGGGCTCGCATCAAAAGAACGGAGCAACCAGATCCATCTATGGACCACACCAGCGCGCTCTAGCATATGATGCAACACACCAAACATCCGAACACCACGGTACACCCAGATACAGGGGTGCCGCACACCCCCTATGTTTCACCGATGAGGTGGTAGACCATGAATTTCTAGAGGGATTCAAACCCGTAAACATAGAGGCATGCGACGGAACAACAGACCCTGGGGTCTGGATTGAGGACTATATCCTCCACATCCATATGGCTCGAGGAGATGATCTCCACGCCATTAAGTATTTACCCCTCAAACTCAAAGGGCCAGCTCGGCACTGGCTTAAAAGCCTCCCCGAAAACTCCATTGGAAGCTGGGAAGAGCTCGAAGATGCTTTTCGGGCAAATTTTCAAGGGACTTATGTCCGACCTCCGGACGCGGACGATTTGAGTCATATAACTCAACAGCCCGGAGAGTCAGCCCGAAAGCTTTGGAACAGGTTTCTTACTAAAAATAACCAAATAGTCGACTGTCCGAACGCCGAAGCCTTTGCAGCTTTTAAGCATAGCGTCCGTGACGAATGGCTTGCCAGACACCTCGGCCAAGAAAAACCGAGAACAATGGCAGCATTAACAAGCCTCATGACCCGCTTTTGCGCGGGTGAGGATAGCTGGCTAGCCAGATGCAGCACCAGCGACCCCAGTACATCCGAAGTTAGAGATGGAAACGGGAAATCATGGCGCAGCAACAATAATAAGCGCCGGAATAAAGAAGACAGCCCGAAGAGCACGGCAGTAAACGCCGGATTCAGAAGCTCTCGGCCAGGTCAGCAAGAGCCTCCCTCTAAAGGCGCCAGAGATGAACTGTCCAGCCTAAATAAAATTCTGGACCAAATATGTCAGATCCATAGCACCCCTGGTAAACCCGCTAATCATACCCACGGAGAATGTTGAGTCTTTAAGTAGTCCGGCAAGCTCAATACTGTACACAAGGGGGAGGATACACCAAGTGAAGACGAGGATGAGCCTCTCAAGCAAGACACTGGGGAACAAAAGAAATTTCCCCCAGAAGTCAAAACAGTAAACATGTTACACGTGATCAAGGGGAGAAACAAAGCGGCACTCCTAGAGAACTATGCCCAAGGGCCTATCACCACGGAGTCCTGCCACTGGTCGTCTCAACCGATCACTTTCGACCCTCGGGATTACTCGGCAAGTATCCGGCATGCAGGATGGGTTGCATTGGTATTAGACCCAATAATTGACGGATACCACTTCACATGAGTCCTGATGGACGGTGGCAGCAGTCTAAACCTGATATATCAGGACACAATCTGCAAAATGGGGATAGAGCCAATGAAAATTTGCCACAACAATACTACCCTTAAAGGAGTAACGCGAGGCCCAGGGGCTCATTGCATGGGCTCCCTGCTACTAGAGGTTATATTCGGCTTCCCCGATAACTTCCGTAGTGAACATTTAACCTTCCACATCGCTCCGTTCGAAAGTGGCCATCAAGCACTACTTGGACGCGAAGCTTTCGCTCGCTTTAATGCAATACCGCATTGCGCTTCCCTCACGCTCAAGATGCCCGGCCCACGTGGCATCATTACATCGAATGGAAATATTGAGCGATCTTTGCGCGCTGAAGAAAGTGCGACTGCCTTGGCAGCCGCACACTAAAAACGGCCCCACCAACTAAAGCATTTGATAGGTCGTCAAGACCACGGAAACGGTTAGACGAGTCCGGCGTAGCTACATGTAATTCATACAGGTTTGATGGCCACACCCCTATTACAAATACAAGGGGCTCAACGCGCGCAGACAAGTGGCAATTTTTACTCATCTCGAATTATACATGGTTTCTTTAAAACTACCTTTTTGCACGACAAATTTTCACCTAAGTTTCTCTCTTTTACAGATAACCATCGTCCTACACCCGTCCAGGATGCGGCACAACAGAGACACATGCGCAGACATGCAGCAGGGACCCGTTCCAAGGATTCTTTTTAGATTAAGACCCTGCGTAAACCTTTTTTACTGTCTCTTGTTGATACACATCCCTCGGATTCTCAGTACAATTAAGAAGGATGCTGACGTCTTGGCATGTGGCCACGTCAGAATAATGCACGTACCTGGACACAAGGGGCTTCTTAGAAAGGGCACTATTTAGGTCTGGTTTATACCATAAAGACCGAATACCTTAGGGAGTGTTCGGCGTCGCGAGTTTGGCCTTATATGCATCAACTCCGAATCATGTCTTTGGTCAAATGTTGGGTTTGCCCGGCTCCTGTGTTTTGGTGCCTTACATTCCAGTCTATCGGCTAAGGCAGCACAAGGAGAACTAATGCGATTGTGCCCTGGTTCATCCGGACGAGCACCTCAGTAGAGAAAGCCGAAAACTGACTGTCGTGATATAGCGCGAGACTGGTCAACCAATCGATGACCTATCGGAATGTTAGAATTCCTCCGCTTTAATGAAGGGCCGTTTCTTGGCCAGGCACATACGCACCCCGAGTTCCGGAGAGTGCGGAGCCACCAGGGGCTATATAGTAGCCCCACCGTCAAACTCCTATGGCTAAGTGAAAGTGTTAAAGCATTATAGTCCGGTTTCCTCGTTCGTTGCGCTATCACCTCCTTAATAGGACCAAGACGCTTGGTTAAGTGTGAACACGCATCTTCTGCGAGCACCTCCACATTATATGCATAGGGGTTTAAGCCGATGACTGCAATCTTTCAGGTTATATACATATATACATAAACGACCGCACATGAGGCATCATATTACTTTCAGGCAAAAGTATAAATACAACCTTAATACATTTCATAAAAACATTGTGTTTACAATGGGAATACATGTCACTCAAACATAATATTCTTCGAGCACTGGGCCTCTATCAAACGAGCACCCTCAAGAACTTCTTCAAAATAGAGCTCGGCAGCCACTCGGCCTATGGTTGAACCCTGCGCCGCAATAGTGGTAGCATCCATCTCCGCCCATTATGCTTTGACACGGGCAAGGGCCATCCGCGAGCCTTCTATGCATGCCGACCTCTTCATCGCATTGATGCGCGGCACCGCACCAAGGAACTGCTGCACTAAGCTGAAATAGCTATTCGGCTTCGGCTTCTCCGACCACAGATGATCTACGACGGACCTCATGGCAAGTCCGGACAATCTATTAAGTTCGGCCCATTCGGCTAGCTGATCAGTCAAGGGAAGCGGATGCTCTGGAATGTTAAATTGCGACCAGAACAACTTGTCCACTTCACGATCTGTCTGATCTCAGAAGTATTCGGCTGCATCGACAGCGCTCGCTGCCAAGTCCATATATGCGTCTGCCGAACTCCACAGCCGATCCAAAGGGGCATACCGCGGATCTCCGAACTTCCTCTGCAGCAGAAAGGGCTTCCCAGCCGCAATATCCCTGGCTTCACGCAGCTCCTCCTTCTTCGCCCTCATAGCAGAGCGGGTGTCTTTGGTCGCCACCGTGGCCATTTCAAGGTCCGCTGCCTTCACTCGGTTCTCTTCTTCAAGGAACTGGCAACGGTCGGCAGTGTCTTTTAATTTTACGGCCATCTTGGCCATCTTCTCTTTGCTTTCGCAATGCGCGGCCTTCTCGGCTCTTAACTATTTGCCCGCCTTCAAAGCAGCCGCATTACCACTTCTTGCTTGTTATTTGGCTCGGGCAAGTTCTGCCGGAAGGGTCTCCATGGTGGCAGCTCCATCTACAGTCACAACATATTAAAGATACTGGCATCATGCTGCTCTTACTATGTGACATTCACCAGAAACCATTACTTACCCTGTGCCTCGTCAAGCCGCTTGTTCACAAGCTCAATGTCGGCATCTGCCGCATCCAGTTGTCGCTTTAGTTCGGCAAGCTCATTAGTCCGGCTAGCCACCGGAGCTTCCACCACCTGCACAAAAAGGCGGTTTGGTTATTACCTGGGACTACGATCCTCTGTTCGCCGCCGTTCTCGACGACAACCAGAGTCTCAGGGGCTACTATCTACACGGGGCACAACTAAAAATGTGCGGTACTATCAAAAAGTATAACATTGCACGTACCTCAAAGCCCGTCAGTAGACTCATAAAGGCTTCATGCAATCCGCTTTCGGTGGACGAAATTATTTCCATCACCGTACTCATCAACGTACGGTGTTCTTCTGAGATGGCCATTCGCTCCAACAGCTCCCTCAGTACGTCCGACCGCATACCAGATGGTGCCGGCCTCTTTTGTTTGCTCTCTTCGAGAGCCGGACGCTGGGGACTTCGGGTGACTATAGGATTATCTTGTGGCCTCATCGGATCTACAGAGGTCCTCCGTGACGACACTTCAAGGTCGCCCGCTTCTTGAGTGGGGGAGTTCGGGGGAGGCGTTTCGCTCTCCATCATCTCCGGAAGAAGATCCCCCGAAGACGAGCTCTACTGAGAGGGGCTAAGGTCCGAACTGCAAGATAAAGGCTTCGGTTATTTTCCTCAGAGGTAAGGTAGTATATCTTCACTGTTAAAGTACTTTTTGATTACTTACAGCTCGTTGGAGGGCTGATCCCCGCATGGACTTTGTGCGGCAAGAGCACCCTCCAAGGCAGGACCCTCTGGTGGAGATTTCTTCTCCCGTTTGGAAACGTTAGTTTCCGGATCTTCAGAGGTAGTCCTCTTCCTTCCCCGAAGTGAGAGAAGGTTGGATTCTTCCCCTTGGTTATCCTCCTTCACGGATGCGCTCATTCCCTCGGTTGGAATTGGTAGCGATGGGGGCCCGCTCTCGCCCTTGTTATTCCCCCTTTATCTTCCTTTGGGGGCTTCGGGCAAGGTGCTAGCTCGAGCATCTTTTCCAGTATCGGATTTTCCAAACCCTCAGGAAGGGGGGCCAAACACCGAATCATCTTCGCCTTTGTTAGCCAGTCCTGGTCAAAGAGCAATTTCTCAGAATGACGTCATGATAAATGAAAGACAGCATGTTCGGCTAGAGGATTACATACTTGTTTGCATGGCTGGATTCGTCGAACCAGCATGACTTGCACCACCATGACCAGACTGAAATATCCTTCAAAGAGACCTTGAATGCGGCTCTGCAGTACAGGCACGTCCTTGGCTGGACCCTAGCTCAGCCCCCTGCTAATCCATGACATCAATTGTGGTGGGGGGCCCTAGTGGAAAGCAGGGGCAGCCACCCACTTGGCGCTTCTCGGAGCTGTGATGTAAAACCACTCCCGTTGCCATAATCCGGACACCTCTGGAAAGGAACCTTTTGGCCATGGAGCTCCAGCAATCTTGCTTATTGATGCGCCTCCGCACGCTACTTGCTGCCCCTCGACCGTCTTCGGCTTCACGTCAAAAGTCTTGAGCCACAGGCCGAAGTGAGGGGTAATGCGGAGGAAGGCCTCACACACGATAATAAATGTCGAGATGTGGAGAAAGGAGTCCAGGGCTAGATCCTGGAAGTCTAGCCCGTAATAGAACATCAAACCCCTTACGAAGGGATCCAGAGTGAGGCCTAGACCTCGGAGGAAGTGGGAGATGAACATGATGTCTTCGTTGGGTTCAGGAGTAGGGACGACGTGCCCTCGGGCAGGCAGCCGATGTGAAACCTTGGCGGTCAGGTATCTGGCCTCCCTCAACTTCTTGATATCCTCTTCCATAACGGAGGAGGGCATCCATCGGCCTTGAAGGCTGGATCCGGACATGATTGAAGATCCGGAGCACCTGACCTGGGCTTTGGTTGTTAGAACTCGAGGCGGGGGAAGGATTCGATTGAGCACGGGAGGGAAAAAGTAAAAGCCTTGTCCCTTTATAAAGAGGGAGAATGTCAAGCGTCCTCTCCGTGGCCGTTTGGGACTTGCCTATAATCTAGGAGTCCTAGACACGGTTGGGTTACCCACGACCATATTGATGAGAATCCCATAATTAGGGGAACACGATCTCTGCTTTGACGAGACGTGTCAAAAAACTGCCTCGCGTTATGTGTGGGGCTAGTTAAAGGAAATGGTTCGAATAATCACCGGGCCATGGCATAATGTCATGTTGTCAAAACAAGTTAGCAGATTAGATTTGTGGAAATATTATTCTCTCTACGGTGGTATGTGGAATTTATTTTGCAGGCTCGGACACTATCCTTGTATTCAAATTCTTCTGTGGTGTATTCGGAGGAGGAACCCGCCTTGCAATGACGAAGACAATACTGCGCGCTGGACTCATCGTCATTGAAAGCCTGGTTCAGGGGCTACTTAGGGAGTCCTGGATTAGGGGGGTCTCCGGACAGCCGGACTATATCCTTTGGCCGGACTGTTAGACTATCAAGATACAAGATTGAAGACTTCGTCTCGTGTCCGGATGGGACTCTACTTGGTGTGGAAGGCAAGCTAGGCAATACGGATATGTGTATCTCCTCCTTTGTAACCGACCTTGTGTAACCCTAGCCCTCTTCGGTGTCTATATAAACCGGAGGGTTTTAGTCCGTAGGACAACATACAATCATACCATAGGCTAGCTTCTAGGGTTTAGCCTCTCTGATCTCGTGGTAGATCTACTCTTGTACTACCCATATCATCAATATTAATCAAGCAGGATGTAGGGTTTACCCTCCATCAAGAGGGCCCAAACCTGGGTAAAACATCGTGTCCTCTGCCTCCTGTTACCATCCGCCTTAGATGCACAGTTCGGGACCCCCTACCCGAGATCGCCGGTTTTGACACCGACAGTCACTATGCAAACAAATGCTTCAACCAGAGGTGTCTTCCTCCTCCTCCTGTGAGATCTTCCAGCAATGCAGTGGTCAAGCATAATCCCAAATCTGCAAAGATCAACATGATGAACGCAACTCAGGCAGAGGACTCTTCAGAAGTGATCATGGGTAACCTTCCTGTTAATGATATTCCTACAAGAGTTCTTTTTGATACTGGTGCATCTTTGTCATTCATATCGAAGCCTTTTGCATCCATGCACAATTTGCATACTGTCGATTCGCCTAAGCCAATAGCGATTTCCTCTCCGGGTTTGTTCATGAACACCAAAATGATGGCTCCGGATGTTTCTATCACGTTGGGCGACTATAAGTTTCTGTCTTCTCCAATGGTCCTTGGTAACTCAGATATTGATCTAATTATCGGAATGGACTGGCTTTCTAAGCACAAGGCTCAACTTAATTGTGCTGCCAGGCACATTTAATTGACACATTCGTCTGAGGATGTAATCGTCTTTGCCGCTCATGATGATACCATTCAACTGATTTCTCTCAATGAGAAGGGCGAGTTGGATGCCATCTGTCAGATTCCAGTCGTTTGTGAATATCAAGACGTCTTTCCAGAAGAGCTTCCAGGAATGCCTCCTCACCGGCTAGTTGAATTCATCATCGATCTTGAACCTGGCACGGAACCTGTTTGGAAACGTCCTTACAAGCTTGGACCAGAAGATTTGAAGGAGCTGAAGAAACAACTCGATATTCAGAGCATATGGGTCTCATCTGACCAAGTTCTTCTCCATGGGGTTGTGGTGTTCTTTTCGTCAAGAAGGATGGAACGGACAGACTTTGTGTCGACTAACGTCCATTGAACAAGTAGACCATATAGAACAAGTACCCACTTCCCAACATCAATGAGCTTTTCGAATAACTCAAAGGTGCTCAAGTATTCTCCAAGCTTGACCTCCGTATGGGCTATCATCAGATTCGCATTCGTGAACAAGATATCCCCAAGACAACATTCAGAACAAGCTATGGTTCATATGAATACACTGTCATGTCTCTAGGCCTTGTCAACGCTCCTCCAACATTCTCTCGCATGATGAACTTCATCTTCAACCCCTACACAAATGACTTCGTTTTGGTCTATCGCGATGAAATTTTGGTATTTTCCAAGAACAAGGAGGATCATGCCAAACATTTGAGGTTGGTGTTAGATAAACTCACAGAACATCAGTTCTATGCGAAGTTTTCAAAGTGCGAGTTTTGGCTCGATGAGGTTCTCTACCTTGGGCATATCATCTCCGCCAAGGGCATAGCTGTGAATCCTGAGAAGGTGTCTACAATTGTGAATTGGGAACCGCCTCAGAATGTGAAGCAACTCCGTAGCTTCCTTGGGCTCGCAAGCTATTGTCGAAGGTTCATTGAGAATTTCTCAAAGATCGCGAAGCCTCTTTCCAACCTTCTCCAGAAGCATGTGAAGTATGTTTGGTTGCCTGAATGTGACGTAGCTTTCAACACCCTCAAAGAGAAGTTAGTCACAGCTCCAGTTCTGACTCCTCCTGATGAATCCAAACCATTCAAGGTTTTCTGTGATGCTTCCCTTCAAGGTCTCAGTGCAGTGTTAATGCAAGAGAAGAAAGTTGTGGCCTATACCTCTTGCTAGTTGAAGCCAATGAAAAGAACTACCCCACTCATGACCTCGAGTTGGCGGCAGTTGTCCATGCTCTTTTAACATGGAGACATCTCTTGTTGGGAAGGAAAGTGGACATCTTCACTGATCATAAGAGCCTCAAGTACATCTTCACTCAGCCCAACCTCAACCTCAGGCAGACTCGTTGGGTCGAAATGATTCAAGAGTATAACCCAAGTATTGAATATACTCCAGGCAAGGCCAATGTCATTGCTGACGCATTGAGCAGGAAGGCTTACTGCAACAGTTTGAATCTCAAGCCCTACCAACCAGAGCTTTGTGAAGCTTTCCGCAAACTTAATCTCCGAGTTGTTCCTCAAGGATTCCTTGCCAACCTCCAAGTCTCTCCTACTTTGGAAGATCAGATCCGTGAGGCTCAACTTCTTGATGCTATGGTGAAGAAGGTGAAGATTGGGATTGCCAAGAGCCAGCCCAAGTACAAGTGCTATCGCCTTGATGACAAGGATACTCTATTCTTCGAGGATCACATTGTTGTTCCTAAGGGTGACCTTTGTAAAGTCATTATGAACGAGGCTCACAATTCACTCCTTTCTATTCACCCTGGAAGTACAAAGATGTACCATGACCTCAAGCAGTCATATTGGTGGACTCGAATGAAGCGCGAGATTGCTCCGTTCGTGCATGAATATGATGTCTGCAGAAGAGTGAAAGCAGAACACCAACGACCAGCTGGTCTCCTCCAACCTCTTGCCATTCCATAATGGAAGTTTGACCATATTGAGATGGACTTCGTGACTTGATTTCCAAAGTCCAAGTGTGGCAATGATGCTATCTTTGTTGTCATTGACAAGCTCACTGAAGTGGCTCATTTTCTTCCTATCAAAGAGTCTATCACAGCAGCTCAGTTGGTAGAGCTATATACGTCCAGGATTGTCTCTCTGCATGGCATTCCACAGTTGATATCTTCAGATCATGGTAGCATCTTCACTTCTAAGTTCTGGGATTCTTTTTAGAAGGCCATGGGCACCAACATTCGCTTCAGCACAGCCTTTCATCCTCAAACTAGTGGCCAAGTCGAGCGAGTCAATCAAATTCTTGAGGATATTCTCAGGGCATGTGTCATTTCTTTCAGTATGAAGTGGGAAGAGTGTCTTCCATATGCCGAGTTCAGCTACAACAACAGCTTCCAAGCGAGTTCGGGCATGGCAGAAAGTGTCGTACTCCTCTTAACTATTCAGAGACTGGTGAATGCCAACTTCTTGGCAATGACTTGATCACAGAGGCTGAAGAAATGTGCAAAGTCATTCGTGAAAATCTCAAAGCTGTGCAAATCGCACCAGAAGAGTTACTATGATAGCAAGCATCGTGACTTGGCTTTCGAGATCGGAGACCATGTCTACCTCCGCGTCTCCCCAATGAAAGGTACGCGTCGCTTCGGTATCAAAGGGAAGCTTGCCCCTAGATACGTGGGTCCTTTCAAGATCATTGGCAAAAGAGGCGATCTCGCCTATAAACTTGAGCTTCCATCCAACTTTGCAAATGTGCACGACATGTTTCATGTGTCTCAGCTTCGCAAGTGTTTCAAGACTCCTGACCACTCCATCAACTTGGAAGACATTGATCTCCAAGAAGACTTGTCTTATCATGAGCATCCCATTGCTACTATTGAAGAAACTGAGTGCAAGACTTGCAACAAGTCTATCAAATTCCTGAAAGTGAAGTGGTCACATCATTCCGATCGTAAAGCCACCTGGGAACGCGAGGACCACCTCCATTCCGAATATCCGGAGTTTTTCCAGTCCTAGATCTCGGGACGAGATCCTTTCGTAGTGGTGGAGTGTTGTAACGCCCCATATGTAACTTGCCATATTTGTATTCCAACTCTTGCCATTTTCGGCACTAAGTTATGATATTGCTCGTTGTTGGGTTTTGTCTTCGTGTTGCTTTTGTCTTTGTCATGCATCTCATATCATGTCATCATGTGCATCGCATTTGCATACGTGTTCGTCTCATGCATCCGAGCATTTTCCCCGTTGTCCGTTTTGCATTCCGGCGCTCCTATGTCCTCCGGTGTCCCCTTTTGCCTCTTTTCATGTGCGAGTGTTTAACGTTATTGGATTGGACCGAGACTTTCCAAGCGGCCTTGGTTTACTACCGGTAGACCACCTGTCAAGTTTCGTGCCATTGGACTTCGTTTGATACTCCAACGGTTAACCGAGGAACCGAAAAGGCCTCGTGTGTGTTGCAGCCCAAAACGTCTCCAAAGTGGCCCAAAACCCACCTAAACCCCATCCATCATCTCATTCGTTCGATCACGATCGCGTGGCCGAAAACCATGCTCAATTTGGAGCCTCCTAGCTCCCTCTACATATAAATATATGGCCCCTCCTAAATCTCGCAGTCCAAACCCTAAAAAACCGTCCCCTCCGCCACCGGACGTGTCCGCTCCCGCCGGAGACGCCTGCACCGCCGCGCCCAGCCACCCAGGAGCCACCACGTGGCCTCCCGGCACCGTCCACCGCGCCGGCCTGCTCGGGCCCGAGGCTGGCCCCCGCGGCCCGGTCGCCGCGCGCCGTCGCCAGTCTCCTCTCGCCACGGGCCCGCGCCCGTTCTGCCGCGTGCGCCGCCCGAGCAAATCCGCCGGCTTGCCGCGCTGCCGCGTCGCACGGCCGCCGCCTCGCCGCCCTGCCTTCGCCGCTCGCCGCCACCGGGCGCCCGCCGCCGCGCCTCCTCGCCCGCACCGCGCCTCGGCGACCAGATCCGCACCGCCCCTGTCCTTCTCCATCCAGCTCCAGCCTCCTCCTTCTAGCTCCGGCCACCGTCCTACCTTCGTCGCCCGCGAAGTCCCGACAAACCTCGGAAAGCGTTCCGATCCAGATCTGAGATGAACCCTAGGGTCGAAGTTATTTCTCCCCTAAGTCCTTCAAATTTTTATCATACTTCATCGCATCATATCTTTGCACCCGTAACTCCGTTTTGAGCGTGTAGCATATCAAATTGTTCGTCTGGATGTGCACTTCATTTCATTCCATGTCACCATGTTCATTTGAGTTCATCTTGATGCCCTAAATGCTGTTGCAAGAATGCTATGTAATGTTACTATCAGATTCTTAACAGATTATGGACATTTGTCATTTTTGCCATGTTTAATGTGTGCCTCGTATGAACTTGAGCCCTACATGTGTTTTGTTGTATGCCATGCCATCTTTACAGGGGTATATGCCATGTATTTTTGTAATCAATGTGGTGAATAGCACAAGCATGCAAAGTAGCTCTCATGATGTTGCTGATTTCAGGGACTTAGAATTCTTCCAAGTCTTTTCCCTGATGATATTTTTATGCCATATATTCATGTTGCTACAGAGTGGTCCATGCCCCTTTTAAGCATGTTCAGTAAGGATGATTTTGAGATATTGTTATGCTCTATCCATCCATGTCTTTGTTTGCAATTATGGAGTACCCTAGCATGACTAAATCTTGCTCTACTTTTGCTATAAAATGTTCCTGGCAGATTGTTTATGTGTTAAGCAATTTTGCCGAGGTTGTTGTAGTTGATCCATGCATGCTATGAGAGTGTTCTTACCATGGTTAGCTTATTGATCATGTATTCTTGCTGGGTGTATGCTTAGTTTGTCATGCAATTCCTTGTGGTGAGTGCATCGAGCTTGTAAACATGCCTACATAATTCTGTTTTTGCCATGTTCCAGTTTTTCTGCTAAGTCTGAATCTGTTAACGAAACTTGCTATGTTCACATGGTTGCCATTGTATCTTCTGATCCCTTTTGGCTTATGGTCAGTAAGGGACTTTTATTATATTCTTTGAGTAGTTTCATGCCATGCCTTGCTTTGCCATGATATGTTCCTGTAGCATGTTGTTATCTTGCTCTAAACTTTGCTTCCTGATGTTAAATCCCGACATGCTATTTTCACTAAGTCTGAGAACCTGATATCTTTTGCACTTTTTGCCATGCTTGTTTGAACCTGCTATTGTGTGAATTAGCCGTAGCTCAATTTTCATCTTTTGTCAAGCATCTTGAGTGGATCACTGCCATGTGCTTTGTTTTTATGTTAGATTGCAGTAGCTTATTTTTATTGATGCATTTAGATGGCATCATGCTGTTGATCGCAGCTTTGTGCCATTATTGTTTTGCTTGCCATTTGGAAACCGTGCATCTGATTCCGGTGATCTTTATATTTATTTCGACCGAAATCAACTCATATTTCTAGTGGCACTCTTGGTTTTTCAAGTTGAGGCCTGGTTCAATCTTTCCTTTCCGAAGCGTGCATATGCATTGCATATCACATCCCGCATATCATGCCATGTTTTGCATCATGTTGTTTGCGCATTGCACCGTGGTTGATTGTGTTTCCCTTTGCTTGTGTTCTTGCTTTGGGTAGAGCCGGGAGACGAGTACGTGATCGAGGAACCCGTTGAGTATGCTTATGAGGATCAAGCTTACGTCAACTCAGAGAACTTTGCAGGCAAGATGACCATACCCTCGAAATCACTTCTATCTTTGCTTGCTAGCTGCTCGCTCTATTGCTATGCCTATGCCGCGATACCTACCACATGCTTTATCATGCTTCCCATATTTCCATGTCAAACCTCTAACCCACCTTGTCCTAACAAACCGTTTTTTGGCTATGTTACCGCTTTGCTCAGCCCCTCTTATAGCGTTGCTAGTTGCAGGTGAAGATTGGAGTTTGTTCCTTGTTGGAATATGTTTATTGTTGGGATATCACTATTATATCGTGTCTACTTTAATGCATCTATATACTTGGTAAAGGGTGGAAGGCTCGGCCTTATACCTGGTGTTTTGTTCCACTCTTGCTGCCCTAGTTTCCGTCATATCGGTGTTATGTTCCTTGATTTTTGTGTTCCTTACGCGGTTGGGTTATAATGGGAACCCCTTGACAGTTCGCCTTGAATAAAACTCCTCCAGCAAGGCCCAACCTTGGTTTTACCATTTGCCACCTAGCCTTTTTCCCTTGGATTTCATGGGCTCAAAGGTCATCTTTATTTTAACCCCCCGCGGGCCAGTGCTTTTCTAAGTGTTGGTCCAAACTGGGCGATGTCCGGCACCCCCTGGGCAACCAGGGTCTATGCCAACCCAACGTCTTGCCCATCCGGTGTGCCCTGAGAACGAGATATGTGCAGCTCCTATCAGGATTTGTCGGCACATTCGGGCGGCTTTGCTGGTTTAGTTTTACCATTGTCGAGATGTCTTGTAACTGGGATTCTGAATCTGATTGGGCCGTCCTGGGAGAAGGAATATCCTTCGTTGACCACGAGAGCTTGTGATGGGCTAAGTTGGGACACCCCTGCAGGGATTTGAACTTTCGAAAGCCGTGCCTGCAGTTATGGGCAGATGGGAATTTGTTAATGTCCAGTTGTAGAAAACCTGAAACTTAACTTAATAAAAATGGATCAACAACGTGTGTAGCCGTGATGGTCTCTTTTCGGCGGAGTCCGGGAAGAGAACACGGTCTCAGGTTATGCTTGAAATGTAAGTATTTCTAGGATCACTTCTTGATCATACTTTCTCGACCGTGCCTTGCCTTCTCTTCTTGCTCTCATTTGCGTATGTTAGCCATAATATATGCTAGTGCTTGCTGCAGCTCCACCTCATACCTTTTTCCTACCTATAAGCTTAAATAGTCTTGATCACGAGGGTGTGAGATTGCTGAGTCCCCGTGACTCACAGATTACTTCCAAAACCAGATGCAGGGACCGATGATACCATTCCAGGAGATGCGACTGAGCTCAAGTGGGAGTTCGATGAGGACTTAGGACGATACTATGTTTCCTTTCGAGACAATCAGTAGTGGAGCCCAGTTGGGGCGATCGGGGACATTATGCATTTGGGGTTGTCTTTATTTTGGTTCCGTAGTCGGACCTTGATTGTATCTGGATGATTGTAATGATATATTTATGCTATTATGTGAAGTGGCGATTGTAAGCCAACTATGTACCTCTTTTCTTATTCAGTACATGGGATGTGTAAAGGTTACCCCTCTTGCGACATTGCCTACAATGCGGTTATGCCTCTAAGTCATGCTCTGACACGTGGGAGATATAGCCGCATCGTGGGTGTTACAGGGAGCAAGTGGGCGGCCTGCTGGCGTGGAGAGGACGTCGAGGGGCATCGACTGGCACGCGGGGGAGGCTCGAGGCGGTCGGGGACGCGGCATTAACGGTCGGGTGCTCTGCCAGGCGCTCCAGAGCACGACTTTGGCCGGCATCCATGGTTTTCCCACGTCCTCACGCGTCCACTTGTGTCTGGCAACTGCAGGGGGCGGGGGCAAAAGCTGGGCAGAGCCTTGGATGCTCTGGAAAGCTGAGGGGAGAGAAGGAGGCTGAGAGAGAGAGGGAGGATTCCACTGTCCATAGAAGAAAAATGGGGCTCTCCCCCCTTCATCATTGCTTCCTCAGGCATCAAGGCACACAGGTGCTAGAGGGGTAGTAGGAGGGGTCGTGGTAGAAAGTTGAGCCTACGGAGATTAGTGGAAGAGGCCAAAAATGGGATTTTGGTAAAGTGGAAGAAGGTGTTTGATGCTGGTTTGGGCAAGTAGATGATTTCCATTTGCCATGATACTCCACAGGGTGAAATGTCACATATAATTAAGGCCTTCCACCAATTTTGAGCTCATTTGGGCAAAGTTGCCAATGCAACTTTTGTAAACCCTAGATATTAGCAGAAATGAACTTCTGCAGATCTAGTTGAGAAAATCACTTCCCCTTGATGCACCACTTAGTGTGGTGGCTTTATTTGGTCATGTTAACATGTTCACAAAAGTTGGGGGCAAGGAGAGAAAGTTGGTAGTACAAAGTTGTTCAAATTTGAATCTAGTCAGAGATGGTTTTGGGGCACTTTTGTGAACCAAAACAGTTTGGATTGAGCTGAAACTTTGAAACGTCATCATATTATGTATATGTGACTTCCTACAATTTTCTTGGATTTTAATGAAAATATTTCCTGTAGAAATATTTCAAATCCTTGAAATGGGCAGAAATGGTTTTGGGAGGTTTTGTCCAATATTTTGAACATGACCATGTGTTGAAACTCTTATATATGGACAATATATGTCCACAGAGTTTCCCTGATTTTTGTCAAATATTTTTGAATCAATAAAATAAATTTTCCCTATTAAAGACCATTTCTGGCCTTAAGAAAAAGCTTTTAAATAAAATAGGAAAATAACTTTTAAAATTATATTTTTGTGGTTTATGGGAATCCTATATCTATTAGGTTTCAAATATACTCTTTGAAATATTTTTCATACCCTAAATCAAGTACTTGTAGTGCAAGCCTCAATACAGGGGTTTTTGGAAAACTAAATTTTGAAAATACTTTTTGGCCAATTTATTTTTGTAAAAAATACTATATTGCACTATACACATGGCATGATCATTGGGCAAAAGTTTGGCGCAGGGAGATGAAGTATATAAAGTGGAGTAGTTGACTCTAAAGAGCACTTGAAAATCACAGAGAGAAAACCAACTCCAAGTAAATGCCAAATAATGCAAAAGTTTTTGTTGGTCCAAATTTTCATGTTTTATTAATGCAAATGACATGTTACAAAATGCAGGGTGTGACACATCCACCGTAATGGCTCGCCGTTAAGCTATCGGGTGCGGTTTTGGATCCGATAACCAGTTAACAGCCCGCACCAATGGTGATTTTCCATGTGTAAAATTCTCATTGGCCGGAGGAAACACATGTCTGCTCCTCGGTGGGCCAGATGTCGCCCGTCCATTAGAGGAGACATGCCTATGATATGTCGACACATGGTAGGGCCCAACAGAGGCCCATATAGGTTAAAAAGGCCAGCCTAGTCAAAGGCACGTAGTACTTACTCAGGTACTAGTGGGCTAGCCCAATAACGGCCTATTTTTTAAAGGCCTATTTACGGCCCGAAGCCAGATCTGGCCCCTTAATTGTTCACGGAATATTTAGGCCCAATTACAGCCCAGTGAATTTCGGCCTGTTAGAGGCCCGATGTAGACATGGGCCCATTTCAGCCCGGTGTGTCTTTCGGCCTGCGAGTGGCCCATGCTGCCCATGGGCCATATATGGCCTGACGTGACATCTGGCCCACTAACGGCCCGTGATAAATGTGGCAACAGTTCAGCCCAATGTGACTTTGGGCCTGTTGAAGGCCTGTCGTATAATTCGGCCCGTTGATGCATGTACTAAGCTTTCGGCCTCTTAAAGGCCCATGATATCAGTGGGCCAACTAAGGCCCAAGATATGTTTTGGCCTGGTAACGGACCGTCATATAACTGGGCCAAAAAAGGCCCGGTCTACATTTCAGCCTGCTGAAGGCTCGTCGACGACTAGTGAAAATTGAGTCCCAACTTGCATTTCGGACTGCTAAAGGCCCATGGTTTCTTCTTGGCCGTAACAGGCCAGTAGAATATTCAGCCTGTTAATGGCCCAACGCTACCTGGGCCAATCTAAGTGGTGGGTCCACAAAAGGCCCAACTAGAATTTGGGCCGAATATAGGACGGAGTAAGTTGTGGGCCTAGCGCAAAGTGTGAAGGCCCCAATGGCCATTCGGGCCCAAGAAAGATGCAGGCCGGCCCAATTGTGGCCCGCTAAAAACCAGGCCTGTTAGAGGCGAATGTTTCGGCCCAGTCGAGTACATCAGATTTTTTTCAGATAGCGAATGATGGCAGTAACTAGTAGGGATTAAGAACAAACCTACTCTATACAATAAACAAATTACGGCATAGTAACTTAGAATAAACCTACACTATACAATAAAGGATTTATGGTATATTACATCCACTTGGCATCGAAGTTCGCCACCAGTGATCATAAAGCGCAACAAAGAAGCAGATTACAATAACTTGGCACCATTGCAGCGTAACAAAATAATACTGAACCGAGACCACTTCTAAGACAGTTCAAGAAAGGTTAGCCTTGCGCGGAACTACTACGCAAGCTGCTGAGCAAGGTTGTGAGATCGTCCTAGCATGTCGGTCATAGCTTCCAGGTGTAGCTATTTAGCATTGAGGTTCTCATTGGTGTTCTCCGCAATCTTTCTTAGAGATATGACTTCAAGTCGAAGTTGAGTTGCAGAATGCCTTTCCGCTAGAACTTGGGACTGAAGAAGTCGAACTGATTCAGACAGCGAATTCTGTGGGCTTGTCTGACTGCTAGTCTCAAGTAACTTGAACACTACATCAAGACAAGACTTTGGGGTTGTCTCGCTATCTTCAAGATGTTTTGCCTTCTTTGCTGCAATATATGTTGGGTTTGTCTCACAGCCTTCAGCAAACTTGTGCATGCCATCAGGCATATCACCCTGAAACAAGCCGAAAGATGACAGGTTTTCCAGGTGTATAAACAAAGATGATAACTATGCTGTCGATTCCATCCAATTTCAAATTAGAAAATAAATAGTAAGTTCAAAATATCAATAGCATAATCTGGCATTGTTCATAATGCGGGGAGCTTCACCACACTACTGGATTACCATGTCAACATAACAAGCATAGATGAAGGGCAAAGACAATCATTGTATCTATTTTGGTTAATGTGCATGGCATGTTGTTCATATATCATCCACACCAGTAAGATAAAACAGGAGATGACAAGGTGCAAACGTGGACTACTTCACCACACACTGGATTATAGATCCACAAAACAAGCATACATATAGGGAGTATTGAGTAATGTGCATGGTATGAATAAGGAATTTGGTTTTACAAGTAAAACTTGGAACTTACAGTTCTTGCGAGCATGCATTTTGATAGAAACAACAAACTAAACGGCAGTAAATGATAGGGAGTATGAGCAAATTAAATAGCAGTTGAGGATAAAGGCTTTAGAAGGACTGACTTACATTAGCAGTTAACACCGGCTTTATAATGCCCTTCTCCATGTCAAGAGAAGGATAACTCAAGAATTTCAGCACAGAATCTTCTTCATAAGCATTGCCTGTACTCTACATTTTGTAGAGAGTAATTATAGATATGATAATATTGGAATAGAGGATAATGAAGATAAGATGCAGATTCATGCTACAGAATCAACTACCAATCCCTGGAAGTGCAAGCGTTATAGGACAAAATGTACTGACAAGACCAATGGGCTACACTTCTGCACTGGCATTGTCTGTGTATTCAACTTTTTGGTAAGATTAAATATAGATCTGATATCTTTTAGTAAATGGTGGGCGAGGGAGATAAGATGCAGAATGCTACACAATGAACCAATCCTCTTCCCATAATACAAGAGTGTTTTGAACACTGGTGTACTGTACAAAACGTTCTTATATTATGGGACGGAGGGAGTAGCTGTTAATGTAAGTACAGTGATAGACGACGTTCAGTCCTTACAGGAGGACTGCAGAGCTAAACCTCTTCAAAAGCATTGGGTTGATTCTAAATTTATGTAAGAGTCCATACGGATCTTATAATGTCCACCAAATGGACGATAACGAGGCTAACATGTGCAATGATGCTACATAATCAAACAACTATGAAAGTAAGTATGGTCATACATGGCAAGAGGTACTCACAACAATGCAGTGTGCAGTATAGTTGCGAGATTCTATGGTCCCTTGAGAATGAATGTTCTTCTGCTAACAGTTTTCGTACAAGTGAGACATTAAGGCAAATGCAGAAATGTAGTTCAAATTGTGATGTGATATCATAGACAGTACCTTACGCTGCAGACGAGACCAATGTGTAACAAGATTATTCCAGTCACTGTTGGATAAATGTAGCACCGGAGACTTTACACAAATTTCATTTATAGGATTGCCATCGAAGTGCGCTTGCCTCAGGTAGGAACGATACTTCATCAACGAGTGGTTGAAAAGCGCAACCAACCCTTGCTCGTCTTGACAATCCAATTTTGTCCTCGCCAATTTAAAAGAATGAAATCTTGTGTCTTCTGTCAGCAGAAACATATGAAGTAATTACCATGAATAACATTAGTACATTACTTACACGTAAGTTGCAGAGGAAGACTGTAAATTGTTCTGTGTCTGCGGTATAATCTTTCCATGAAGGAAAGATGCGCACAAAGTTCCTGACAACAATATAAGCTTCGTCTCCTAAACTGGGAAGAAATGGAACATGGGTCCTATTTGCTGCAATTGGGGCTCTCACTGGTTTGAAAAGGGATTTGGCAACTAGATTTGGTGTAATCTTTGCTGGAATGGGGGTTTTGCATCGTAGAGCTGGTGCTATGTCAACTGGCATCATCATACTTTTTGCTGCAGTTGGGGCATCAGAAATGACATGTGTAGTAGGGCTAGAGTCTGCTAGAGTTGGGGTGTTTTATGGGTCAGGTGATATTGCAACTACACCTAATGGGCTATTTGATTTATCAGGTGTCACTACCTTTTCCAAATACTTTGCTTGTGCTCCTTCGCTATCAGCAATTGCCCTCTTCCTTTTGAACGTCTGATACACAAGAACAACATTTCAATGGATAAATATGGTATGATGACAGATGGAATATGTATTGAAAATGGATAGGCAGGGCGTATTCACATACACGATGTGTAAACTAAGCTATTGGCAGTGCAACAAAGTAGAAGCAATGGAAAGCATCAGTTGCAAGATATGTGCGACCAATATAACCATGGAAAGTTAGAGCAAGCACCTTGATGGGTGAATAAGATAGGGCATCTACCTCTGACTCCTCCACTAGGGAGCTTTATTGACTTAGGTCTTCCTCTAGCTCGGAATCACTGTTAGGATCATATTCTGAGCATCAATCTATAGGTGGAGAGCATTTGCATTGCATTGCATCCAGACTTGATTTCAGTCCCTTAATGCCAAGTTTGACAACCATGTCATTGTTCTGCTTTATTCTTTTCATGCGTGCAATCTCATAATCATTATGATGTTGTTCAGGATATGAGATTCATGAAAACATAAAAAGTAGTCAGATTATCTATGGAATGCATTGCAGATTCAACTCTAAGAGCATCTCCCTATAAACCCCTGCATATGCAAAGTTCACCCCCAACCGTGCTGACCAGACCACACACAGAAGTACAAACCCCTTATGTCTCCATAACAGGCAGACACACATTTCAAAACTGAAGTAGGAACATTAGAATCATATGAAATTCGTATTTGAACAAATAAACCAAGGAATTATGAGTGGCATAATGTTTAGCTTCAAGGGTGGAGTGTTGGTAGTGCGACACAAAGCAAGTAGGCAGATTGTATTCCATGTAAAAGATTGTAGCATGTGTAAAAGCTAGAAATGGCACTTTCTTTCTATACAATGAAGTGTTCGTTGCCCACACATGATGGAAGAGATCACACAGAGAAATACTATTCACTCATGTCTACGGTTCTAGTATTTTGAAACAGGGTGGTCCACTCTAAAAGAATATTGACAACAAATATGAGAAGGCAAGCATAGATGTAGTGAATCAATCATTTACTTGTGAGCTCACTAGGACAAGTATGCAGAATTGTAACTATAGTAAGAGACCATCCAAAATCTGAATCAAGAAGTTTGTATTAGCACTTACTATTTGCAACTAATCGACGTGAATAATTGGATATCATATCGAATGAGTAAGAAAGACAAGTAAAATTGTCAACAAACCTGGCCTACAGTAGTAATCTGGGTCAATGTCACTACGACCAACAATCCAAAATGACTAGTGTCTGTTCCTAGAGCCGGAATTTTGAAACCATGTGAACTTTACATGTAATAAAGATTACTGAAATACATCCGAACCATTAAGTGTAGGTAGCACTCAGCACACAACAAACCCTAATGACAATCCTGCCTAATGAGTAATGAATCAATTAGAAAATGGATGATGAGGAGTGGTTGCTGAAGTGCTGAGTGTTAAGGATGTATCTCAGGATAAATCGGGTTGGCTTAGTGGGTGCTACACGCCTGAGCCCTGAACGGACTGGGAAGGTAGGCACGGCAGCGCGCTCAGGCAGCGGTGACGCTGTAGGGCGAGTGGCTCCTGACCTCCTACTAGTCCGACGTATGCTCCTAGAGTCATGCTGTTCGGGGACGGCAAGCTGCCGGCGAGGCAGGCAGCTGGGGGCGAGTAGAGATCGGAAGCGCGCAGCAGAACAAAGGCGTATCGGGGCCTGGGATGACCCAAAATCCCAGGGTGGGTCGGCCCACCGTGGGCACCTTGTAGAGATACACACCCGAGCGGCGAACATGCATTTTCAAAACTAAATTAGGAACATTTAGCTGACCAATTAAACGACTCTATTTTAATAATATCAGATTCGTATTTGAACAACTAAGCTTGTTTAGCTTGATGGGTGGAGCAGTGCTATTATGACACGAAGCACGTATTCTGATCGTATAGTGATCATAAAGGGGGAAACCCTAAGCATTTTTTTGAGCAAAAGAGGGTTTCCCCTCCGATTTCTATTAAAGAAACCACCACGGAACCGACATGATCAATTAAACCCCAAGTATGATCAATTAAACCGTATTATGAATGTGCCATGGCAAATTTAAATCTGCAAACCAGATATATTTAGCATCCATTATTTGCTTCAAACTAAGAACTAAATTCTAAGAGCTGAAAATAAAGTAGAGTAACCAAGTTACAATCTATTTTCTGGTTGAGATCAAAAAGTTGATGAGATATGAAGTACCACCTTGATAACCCACAAGTATAGGGGATCGCAACAGTTTTCGAGGGTAGAGTATTCAACCCAAATTTATTGATTCGACACAAGGGGAGCCAAAGAATATTCTCAAGTATTAGCAGCTGAGTTGTCAATTCAACCACACCTGGAAACTTAATATCTGCAGCAAAGTGTTTAGTAGCAAAGTAATATGATAGTAGTGGTAAAGGTAGCAAAAGGTAACAGTAGTAAAAGTAATGTTTTTGGTATTTTGTAGTGATGATAGCAATAGCAACGGGAAAGTAAATAAGTGAAGAACAATATATGGAAAGCTCGTAGGCAATGGATCAGTGATGGAGAATTATGCCGGATGTAGTTCATCATGTAACAGACATAACCTAGGGTGACATAGAACTAGCTCCAGTTCGTTGATATAATGTAGGCATGTATTCCGAATATAGTCATACATGCTTATGGAAAAGAACTTGCATGCCATCTTTTGTCCTACCCTCCCGTGGCAGCGGGGTCCTTATGCAAACTAAGGGATATTAAGGCCTCCTTTTAATAGAGTACCGGAACAAAGCATTAACACATAGTGAATACATGAACTCCTCAAACTACGATCATCAACGGTAAGTATCCCGATTATTGTCAGTTCGGGGTTAACGGATCATAACACATAATAGGTGACTATAGACTTGCAAGATAGGATCAAAACACTCATATATTGATGAAAACATAATAGGTTCAGATCTAAAATCATGGCACTTGGGCCCTAGTGACAAGCATTAAGCATAGCATGTCATAGCAACATCAATCTCAGAACATAGTGGATACTAGGGATCAAACCCTAACAAAACTAACTCGATTACATGATAGATATCATCCAACCCATTACCGTCTAGCAAGCCTACGATGGAATTACTCATGCACGGTGGTGAGCATTATGAAATTGGTGATGGAGGATGGTTGCTGATGACAATGGCGACGGATTCCCCTCTCCGGAGCCCCGAACGGACTCCAGATCAGCCCCCCCGAGAGGTTTTAGGCTTGGCGGCGGCTCCATATCGTAAAACGTGATGATTTCTTCTCCCTGGTTTTTTTCTCCCTGAAACACAATATATGGAGTTGGAGTTGGAGTCGGAGAGGCAACAGGGGGCCCACGAGGTAGGGGGGCGCGCCCCCACCCTCGTGGCAAGGTGGTGGGCCCTCTGGCCTTCATCTTTTGCAGGTATTTTTCTTATTTTCTGAAAAGTGGCTCCGTGAAGTTTCAGGTCATTCCGAGAACATTTGCTCCTGCACATAAATAACACCATGGTAATTCTGCTAAAAACAGCGTCAGTCCGGGTTAGTTCCATTCAAATCATGCAAGTTAGAGTCCAAAACAAGGGCAAAAGTATTTGGAAAAGTAGATACGTTGGAGACGTATCAACTCCCCCAAGCTTAAACCTTTGCTTGTCCTCAAGCAATTCAGTTGATAAAATGAAAGTGATAAAGAAAAACTTTTACAAACTCTATTTGCTCTTGTTGTTGTAAATATGTAAAGCCAACATTCAAGTTTTCAGCAAAGATTATAACTAACCACATTCACAATAACGCTTAGGTCTCAAGTTTACTCGTATCGATGGCATAATTAACTAGCGAACAATAATAATAAATCTCGGACGACAACACTTTCTCAAAACAATCATAATATGATATAACAAGATGGTATCTCGCTAGCCCTTTCTGAGACCGCAAAACATAAATGCAGAGCACCTTTAAAGACCAAGGACTAACAAGACATTGTAATTCATGGTAAAAGAGATCCAGTCAGGTCATACTCAATGTAAACTAACAGTAATGAATGCAAATGACAGTGGTGCTCTCCAACTAGTGCTTTTTAATAAGAGGATGATGACTCAGCCTAAAAGTAAATAGATAGGCCCTTCACAGAGGGAAGCAGGGATTTGTAGAGGTGCTAGAGCTCGGTTTTGAAACAGAGGTGAATAATATTTTGAGCGGTATACTTTCATTGTCAACATAACAACCAAGAGATGGCAATATCTTCCATGCTACACACATTATAGGCGGTTCCCAAACAGAATGGTAAAGTTTATACTCCCCCTTCCACCAACAATCATCAATCCATGGCTTGCTCGAAACAACGAGTGCCTCCAACTAACAAGAGTCCCAGGGGGAGTTTTGTTTGCAATTATTTTGATTTAGTTTGCATAAAGCATGGGACTGGGCATCCCGGTGACCAGCCATTTATCTCGTGGTGAGGAGCGGAGTCCACTCCTCTTGAGAATAACCTGCCTAACATGGAAGATACAGGTAGCCCTAGTTGATACATGAGCTATTTGAGCATACAAAACAGGATATTTATGTGAAGGTTTAGAGTTTGGCACATACAAATTTACTTGGAACGACAGGTAGATACCGTATATAGTACAGGTGAAGGCTAGCAAAAGACTGGGAAGCGACCAGCTAGAGAGCGACAACATTCATGAACATGCATTAAAATTAATCATCACCGAATGCAAGCATGAGTAGGATATAATCCACCAGTAATTATTGTGAAGGCTATGTTGATTTTGTTTCAACTACATGCGTGAACATGTGCCAAGTCAAGTCACTTAAATCATTCAGAGGAGGATACCACCCTATCATACCACATCATAACCATTTTAATAGCATGTTGGCACACAAGGTAAACCATTATAACTCATAGCTAATCAAGCATGGCACAAGAAACTATGATCTCTAGTTGTCATTGCAAACATGTTTATTCATAATAGGCTGAATTAGGAATGATGAACTAATCATATTTACAAAAACAAAAGAGGTCGAGTTCATACCAACTTTTCTCATCTCAACCAGTCCATCATATATCATCATAATTGTCTTTCACTTGCTCGACCAAATGATGTGAATAATAATAATAGTGCACGTGCATTGGACTAAGCTGGAATCTGCAGGCATTCAATAAATAGGAGAAGACAAGGCAATATGGGCTCTTTTGTCAGATCAACAATAATGCATATAAGAGCTACTTCAACAATTTAATTATGGTCTTCTCCTATCGACCCCCAAAGAAAAGAAAAGAAATAAAACTATTTACACGGGAAAGCTCCCAACAAGCAAAAGAAGAACAAGAAATATTTTTGGGTTTTCTTTTTAATTACTACTACAAGCATGGAAAGTAAATTGACTAAAAGCTACAACTATTTTTTTTATTTTTTTCTTAAGGTTTATTAAACACACAAGAAGAAAGCATAAAAAGGAAAGTAAACTAGCATGGATGATACAATGAAAAAGTATGAGCACCGACATCTAGCAATGAGTGTGTGAACATAAATGTAATGTCGATGGGAAATACGTACTCCCCCAAGTTTAGGCTTTTGGCCTAAGTTGGTCTATGGCCACGGCTGGCCTGGCGGATATCCATAATAGTAGTTGGGGTCGTACTGCGAGGAAGAAGAGGAAGACTCAGCTTGGCATTGGCTGACAATCATCTCTGGATCCGACTGATAATTAGACTATCATGGAGGATCAACTTGTGGTTCCGGCTCTGGCTCCTCAGTTGGTGCAGGGTTCTGGTAGGCGTGAATAGCCTTCAACGGAACAAGGTACGTGCCTATAGACAAATCTAACAAAGAAGGAGCAGGCAAGGTAATAGTCTCAGGATGATGTTTGTTAAAGAACAATTGATATTTAAGCTCTCCTTCCCTATTCTTAACAATAAAATCATGTGCCACCATACTTTTATAATCTAAATAAACACGAGGCAGAACTTTTTCTTCCTTCTTAGAATGCCTAATAGGTATGTTAAAATGTGCAGCTAGGCGTGAGGCATAGATGCCTCCAAAGATGGGGCCCTTGGTACGGTTCAGACTTAACCGTTTAGCAATAATGCCGCCCATACTAAAAGTGTTATCATTGTATAAACCTTGGAGAAAAATAATAATATTAGGGATACTAAGGTTTCCACAGTTTCCGCGACCAATTAAGCAACGACTAGCAAACAAAATAGCGTAAAACAGGAAAATGTATGCTAGTGATTCGTGCATCGGAAACCTTCCTTGTTTCCCCTACAGTGATAGTATCAATAAACCCCTCCACATCATCATGATGTGGTTCTTCTGTCTTGCCCTCAAAAGGGACTAAACAAATCCTACAAAAATCATAAAGCGACATCTCCTTATGCTCATCATATAAATGAAACTCCACCATAGGTGGTGAGTTCCTAGAATGAAAATTAAAGTTTTGCACAAAGGTATTTGTGAATAAGAGATACTGATCGCATTGGTCATGGAGGAAAGCGGTGAGGCCTGCATTATGAGCCAATTCATGAAAATCTTCATAAATCCCAGCTGCTCTAAAGAAATCCTCGGAAGGCCATTCACATGCCCGAACCTCCGCGGTGCGAGGCAAATTATACTTAGGCCTTGGTGCCTTTTTATTCAATAGGAGGTAAATTCTTAACATCTTCATCTTTAATACCTTTTTCTTTCATAGATTTCTTTGTGTCTTGCATATCTTTAGGACTGAGAAATAGAATACCCCTCTTCTTTGGAGTTGGCTTAGGAATAGGCTCAAGAATTGGCTCCGGAGGTGTCCAATTATTTTCATTTGTCAACTTATTATTCAATAGGATTCCAGCTTCATCCGGTGTTCTTTCCCTGAAAACAGAACCAACACAACTATCCAGGTAATCTCTGGAGGCATTGATTAGTCCATTATAAAAGATATCAAGTATTTCATTTTTCTTAAGAGGATGATCAGGCAAAGCATTAAGTAATTGGAGAAGCCTCCCCCAAGCTTGTGGGAGACTCTCTTCTTCAATTTGCACAAAATTATATATATATCCCTTAAAGCAGCTTGTTTCTTATGAGCAGGGAAATATTTAGCGGAGAAGTAATAAATCATATCCTGGGGGCTACGCACACAACCAGGATCAAGAGAATTAAACCATATCTTAGCATCACCCTTTAATGAGAACGGAAATATTTTAAGGATATAACAGTAACGAGTTCTCTCATCTTTAGTGAACAGGGTAGCTATATCATTCAATTTGGTAAGATGTGCCACAATAGTTTCAGATTCATAACCATGAAAAGGATCAGATTCAACCAAAGTAATTATATCAGGATCATCAGAGAATTCATAATCCTTATCAGTAACAAAGATAAGTGAAGTAGCAAAAGCAGGGTCAGGTTTCATTCTAGCATTTAAAGATTGCTTACTCCATTTAGCTAATAATCTTTTGAGTTCAGTTCTATTTTGGCACGCTAAAATAGCTAAGGAAGCTTCTTGATCAAAGACATAACCCTTAGGAATAACAAGTGATTCTTCATCATCACTTTCATCAGTATCATCAGATTCAATATTTTCAATTTCTCTAGCCCTAGCAAGTTGTTCATGAAGAAAATCACTAAGTGGCATAGTAGTATCAGGCACAGAGGTAGTTTCATCATAAGTATCATGCATAGAAGAAGTGGCATCATCAATAACATGCGACATATCAAAACGAATAGCAGAAGCAGGTGTAGGTGTCGCAAGCTTACTCAAAACAGAAGGTGAATCAAGTGCAGAGCTAGATGGCAGTTCCTTACCTCCCCTCGTAGTTGAGGGATAGATCTTGGTTTTCGGGTCTCTCATGTTCTTCATAATGATAAGCAAATATATATCCCAAGTGACTCAAAGAATAGAGCTATGCTCCCCGGCAATGACGCCAGAAAATAGTCTTGATAACCCAAAGTATAGGGTATCGCAACAGTTTTCAAGGGTAGAGTATTCAACGCAAATTTATTGATTGAACACAAGGGGAGCCAAAGAATATTCTCAAGTATTAGCAGCTGAGTTGTCAATTCAACCACACCTGGAAACTTAATATCTGGAGCAAAGTGTTTAGTAGCAAAGTAATATGATAGTAGTGGTAAAGGTAGCAAAAGGTAACATTAGTAAAAGTAATGTTTTTGGTATTTTGTAGTGCTGATAGCAATAGCAACGGGAAAGTAAATAAGCAAAGAACAATATATGGAAAGCTCGTAGGCAATGGATCAGTGATGGAGAATTATGCCGGAAGCGGTTCATCATGTAATAGTCATAACCTAGGGTGACACAGAACTAGCTCCAGTTCGTTGATATAATGTAGGCATGTATTCTGAATATAGTCATACATGCTTATGGAAAAGAACTTGCATGACATCTTTTGTCCTACCCTCCCGTGGCAGCGGGGTCCTTATGGAAACTAAGGGATATTAAGGCCTCCTTTTAATAGAGTACCGGAACAAAGCATTAACACATAGTGAATACATGAACTCCTCAAACTACGGTCATCACGGTAAGTATCACGATTATTGTCACTTCGGGGTTAACGGATCATAACACATAATAGGTGACTATAGAATTGCAAGATAGGATCAAGAACACTCAAATATTGATGAAAACATAATAGGTTCAGATCTGAAATCATGGCACTCGGGCCCTAGTGACAAGCATTAAGCATAGCAAAGTCATAGAAACATCAATCTCACAACATAGTGGATACTAGGGATCAAACCCTAACAAAACTAACTCGATTACATGATAGATCTGACCCAACCCATCACCGTCCGGCAAGCCTACAATGGAATTACTCACGCACGGCGGTGAGCATCATGAAATTGGTGATGGAGGATGGTTGATGATGACGATGGCGACGGATTCCCCTCTCCGGAGCTGTCGTGGAGTTAACACGGCAGATGTCCTAGAGCAAGGACTTAGTCGTAGGGCCATCGCACTAGGAAGCTTACAGGGGTTTGTCGGTGTCAAAACCGGCGGATCTCGGGTAGGGGGTCCCGAACTGTGCGTCTAGGCCGGATGGTAACAGGAGGCAAGGGACACGAAGTTTTACCCAGGTTCGGGCCCTCTCGATGGAGGTAAAACCCTACGTCCTGCTTGATTAATATTGATGATATGGGTAGTACAAGAGTAGATCTACCACGAGATCGAGGAGGCTAAACCCTAGAAGCTAGCCTGTGGTATGATTTTTGATGTGTATGTTGTCCTACGGACTAAAACCCTCCGGTTTATATAGACACCGGATAGGGTTAGGGTTACACAAAGTCGGTTACAATGGTAGGAGATCTACATATCCGCATCGCCAAGCTTGCCTTCCACGCCAAGGAAAGTCCCTCCCAGAGACGGGACGGAGTCTTCAATCATGTATCTTCATAGTCCAGGAGTCCGGCTGAAGGTATAGTCCGGCTATCCGAAAACCCCCTAATCCAGGACTCCCTCAGTAGCCCCTGAACCAGGCTTCAATGATGACGAGTCCGGCGCACAGATTGTCTTCGGCATTGCATGGCTGGTTCCTCCTCCAAGTACTTCATAAAAGATTTTTAACACAAAGACAGTGTCTGGCTCTGCAAAATAAGTTTCCACATATTGCCATAGAGAGAATAATATTTACACAAATCTAATCTGCCGACGTATTCCGTAGTGCGACACACCACGGCCAAGCCTTTATCCGAGTCGTTTCATTATCCCACCTCAGCGCGTCACGTGAGGCGGTTTCCTTGGCACGTCTTGTTAGAGCAGAGATTGTGTCCCCTTATTCTAGGATTCTCATCAATACGGGCGTGGGTAACCCAACCGCTTCTAGGACTCCTAGATTATAGGCAAATCCAAAACAGACATGGAGAAGACGCTTGATATTCACCCTCTTTATAAAGGGACAAGGCTTTTATTTTTCCCTCCCGTGCTTAATCGAATCCTTCCCCACCTCAAGCTCAAGCGCCCAAAGTTCAGGTCAGGTGTTCCGAACCTTCAGTCATGTCCGGATCTAGCCTTCAAGGCCGATGGGTGCCTTCCTCCGTCACTTAGGAAGACATCAAAAAGTTGAGGGAGGCCAGATATCTGACCGCCAAGATTTTGCATCGGCTGCCTCCCCGAGGCCAGCCCGTCCCAACCCCCGAACCCAACGACAACATCATGTTCATCTCCCACTTCCTCCGAGGTCTAGGCCTTGCTCTGGATCCTTTCTTCAGGGGTTTGATGTTTTATTACGGGCTAGACTTCCATGATCTAGCTCCGGACTCCTTTCTTCACATCCCGACATTTATTGTCGTATGTGAGGACTTCCTCCGGGTTACCCCTCACTTTGGCCTATGGCTCAAGACCTTTGAAGTGAAGCCGAAGATGATCGAGGGGCAACATGCAGCGTGTGGAGGCGCCTCAATACGCAAGATGGCGGGAGCTCCGTGGCCCAAATGTTCCATCCCAGAGGTGTCTGAATTGTGGCAACAGGAGTGGTTCTACATCACGGCTCCTAGAAGTGCCAAGTGGGCGGCTGCCCCTGTTTTCCGCTCGGGCCCTCCACCACAACTGATGTCATGGATCAGCAGAGGTCTAAGCTAGGGTCCAGCCAAGGACGTGCCTATACTGCAAAGCCGCATTCGAGATCTCTTCGATGGAGATTTCAGTTTGGTTGCAGTAGTACAAGTTATGCTGGTTCGTCAAGTCCAGCCTTGCAAATGCCGGCCTCTTCGCCTATGGGAGTTCAATCCCGAGGGACCGCGTGTCATTCAAAACTTTCTCGGCCTGACGCACAAGGAGATGTACAAGTCATTCTTCGGACCTTAGGTGGAGTGTCCGGAAATCACCAAGGACGTGGGCCTGAGTAGTAACTGCGCCGCCGAATAGGTAAGGCATCTTCCGGCCGAACATACTATCTCTCCTTTGTCACGAAGTTATTTCTGAGAGTTTGCTTTTTGACCAGGACTGGCTAACAAAGGCGAAGTTGATTCGGTGTTCGGCCCCCCTCCCTGAGGGTTTGGAAAATCTGGTATTGGAAAAAGATGCTCCAGACCGCACCTTGCCCGGAGCCCTTGAAGGAAGATACTGTGGAGGATAATGCGGGCGGACGCGGGCCCCCAATGCTGCCCATTCTAGCCGAGGGAGCGAGCATCTCCATGAAGGAAGACGACCAGAAGAGGAAAAGGACTGCGCCCGGGGATTCGGAAGCCGAAACTTCCAAACGGGAGAAGAAGTCTCCCACAGAGGGTCCTACCTTGGGGGGCGCCATTGCCGCACAAAGTCCGCGGGGGAATCAATTCTCCCGCGAGTCATAAGTGACCCGAAATACTTTAATAGTACATATATGCCATCTTTTTCTTCTGAGAAGATAACCACCGCATATATTTTTGCAGTTCGGGCCTTAGCCCCTCTCAAATGAGCTCGTCTTCGGGGGATCTTCTTCCAGAGATGATGGAGAGCGAAACGCCTCCTCCGGACTCCTCCTCTCCGGAAGCGGGCGATCCTGAAGTGTCGTCACGGAGGGCCTCTCCGAGTCCGGTGAGGCCAGAAGATAATCCCATTGACCCCCGAGGCTCCCAGTGTCCGGCTCCCGAAGAGAGCAGACAAAAGAGTCCGACACCGTCTAGTGTGCGATCGGATGTTCTGAGGGAGTTGGTGGGGCGAGCGGCCATCTCAGATGAACACCGGGTGCTGATGAATACGGTGATGGAGAGAATATCGTCCGCTGAAAGCGGATTGCATGAAGCTTTTATGAGTCTACTGACAGGCTTTGAGGTACGTAAAAGAATGTATGATAGTCCTGCACATGCTAGGTGTGCCCTGTGTAGATAGTAGCCCCTGAGACTCTGGTTGTCGTCGGAAACAACGATGAACAGAGGATCATAATCCGAGGTAATAACCATACCGCCTCTATGTGCAGGTGATGGAAGCTCCGGTGGCTAGCCGGACTAGCGAGTTTGCCCATTTAGAACGGCAGTTGGATGCGGCAGACGCCGACATCGAGCTTGTTAACAAAAGGCTTGATGAGGCACATGGTAAGTGTCATTATCTGGTAAACGTCACATAGGAAGAGCAGCATAATGCCAGTATCTTTAATATGTTGTGACTGCAGATGGAGCTGCCACTGTTGAAGCCTTGTGGGTAGAACTTGCCCGAGCCAAGGAACAAGCGAGGTTGGGTAATGCGGCTGCTTTGAAGGCGGCTGAAGAGTTGCAAGCCGAGAAGGCCGCACATGACGAGAGCCGAGACAAGATGGCCAAGATGGCCATAGAATTAAAAGCCACCGCCGACTGTTGCCGGGTTCTTGAAAAGGAAAACCAGGCGAAGGCATCGGACCTTGAGAAGGCTGCTGCGATGAGAAAAGACCTCCGCTCTGCTATGAGGGCAAAGAAGGAGGAGCTGCGGGAAGCCGGGGATATTGTAGCTGGGAAATCCTTTATGTTGCGGAGGAAGTTCGGAGATCCACGGTATGCCCCTCTGGATCGGCTGTGGAGTTCGGAGGATGTATATATGGATTTGGCGGTGAGCGCTGCGGATGCGGCCAAGTATTTCCAGGGTCAGCCGGACCGTGAAGTAGACCAGCTGTTTTGGAGACAATTCTATTCTCCTGAGCGTCCGCTTTCATTGACTGACCAATTAGCCGAATGGGCCGAACTAAATAGGTTGTCCGGACTCTCCATGAGGTCTGTTGTGGATCAGCTATGGGAGGAAGGGTCAAAACCGAACAGCTATTTCAGCTTGGTGCAACAGTTCCTTGACGTGGTGCCGTGCATTGATGCGATGAAGAGGTCGGCATGCATAGAGGGTGCACGGATGGCCTTTGCCCATGTTAAGGCAAACTGGGCGGAGATGGATGCTACCAATGTTGCAGCGCGGGATTCGGTCATAGGTCGAAAGGCTGTTGAGCACTACTTTGAAGAAGTTCTTGAGGGTGCCCGTTTGATAAAGACCTAGTGCTCAAAAAATATTATGTTTGAGTGATATGTAATCTCATTGTAAGCGAAATGCTTTTATGAATTTTTATAAGGCTATTTTTATACTTTTGCCTGAAAGTAATATGATGCCTCCTGGGCGGCCGTTTATGTATACATCTGTATAACCAGAAAGATTGCAGTCGTCGGCTTCATCCCCCATGCATATAATGCGGAGGTGCTCGCAAAAACACGCGTTCACACTTAACCCAACGTGTTGGTCCTATTAAGGAGGTGATAGCGGAGCGAGCGAGGCAACCGGACTATAATGCTTTAACACTTGCACTTAGCCATAGGAGTTTGACAGTGGGGCTACTAGATAGCCCCTGGTGGCTCTGCACTCTCCCGATTCCGGGGTGCATACATGCCTGGCCGGAAAACGACCCTTCGTTAAGGCGGAGGAATTCTAACATTCCCATAGGTCATCGAGTGGTTGACTAGTCTCACGCTATATCATGACAGTCAGTTTTCGGCTTTCTCTACTGAGGTGCTTGTCCGGATGAACCAGGGCACAATCGCAATAGTTCTCCTGGTGCTACCTTAGCCGGTAAAGAGGAACGTAAGGCACCAAAACGCAGGAGCCGGGCAAACCCAACATTTGACCAAAGACAATGATTCGGAGCTAATGCATATAGGGCCTAACTCGCGACGCCGAACACTCCCTAAGGTATTCGGTCTTTGTGGTATAAACCGGGCCTAAATAATGGCCTTTGTAAGAAGACCCTTGTGTCCAGGTACGTGCATTGTTCTGGCATGGCCACATGCCAAGACGTCAGCATCCTTCTCAACGGTGGATATGTATCAACAAGAGACAGTAAAAAAGGTTTACGCAGGGTCTTAATCTAAAAAGAAACCATGTATAATTGAAGATGATAAGAAATTGCCACTTGTCTGCGCGCGTTGAGCCCCTTGTGTTGAAAAATAGGGGTGTGACCACTTATTCAGTATAAATAGCAGCGCCAGACATGATTAGTTGTATCTGAGGTCTTGACGACCTATTGGATGCTTTCGCTGGTCCGGACGCCTTTAATGTGCGGCTGCCAAGGCAGCCTCACTCTCTTCGGTGCGCAGAGAGCGCTTGATATTTCCGTGCACTATAATGATGCCACGTGGACCGGGCATCTTGAGTGTGAGGGAGGCGTAGTGTGGTATTGCATTAAAGCGAGTGAAAGCTTCGCATCCGAGTAGTGCTTGATAGCCACTTGAAAACGGAGCGATGTGGAAAGTTGAATGCTCGCGACGGAAGTTATCGGGGGAGCCGAATATAACTTGTAGTAAGAGGGAGCCCATACAACGAGCCCCTGGGCCTGGCGTTACTCCTTTAAAGGTAGTATTTCTATGGCGAATTTGTGTTGGGTCTAACCCCATCCCGCGGATTGTATCCTGATATATTAGGTTTAGGCTACTGCCGCCGTCCATCAAGACTCATGTGAAGTGATATCCGCCAATTACTGGGTCTAATACCAGGGCAGCCCATCCTGCGTGTCGGATACTTGCTGAGTAATCGCGATGGTCGAAAGTGATCGGTTGAGACGACCAGTGGCAGGACTTCGCAGTGACAGGCACTTGGGTATATTTTCCTGGGAGTGCCGTGTTGTTTTTTCCCTTGATCACGTGTAACACGTTTACTATTTTGACTTCTGATGGAAATTTCTTTTGTTCCGCCGTGTCTTGCTTGGGAGGCTCGTCCTCGTCTTCACTTGGTGTATCCTCCCCCTTATGTACGGCGTTGAGCTTGCCGGACTGCTTGAAGACCCAACATTCTCTGTGGGTATGATTAGCAGGTTTACCAGGGGTACTATGGATCTGACATACTTGGTCCAGAATTTTGTTGAGGCTGGACAGTTCATCCCTGGTGCCTTTAGGGTGCGGCTTTTGACCTGGCCGAGAGCTTTTGAATCCGGCATTTACTGTCGTGCCCCTCGTGTTGTCTTCTTTATTCCGGCGTTTGTTATTGCTGTTGCGCCGTGATTTCCCGTTTCCATCTCTAACTTCAGATGTACTGGGGTCGCTGGTGCTGCATCTGGCTAGCCAGCTGTCCTCACCCACGCAAAAGCGGGTCATGAGGTTCGTTAATGCGGCCATCGTTCTCGGGTTATTTTGGCCGAGGTGTCTGGCGAGCCATTCGTCACGGACTCTATGCTTGAAATCTGCCAAGGCTTCAGCGTCCGGACAGTCGACAATCTGGTTCTTTTTAGTAAGAAACCTGTTCCAAAGCTTTCGGGCTGACTCTCCAGGCTGTTGAGTTATATGACTCAAATCGTCCGCATCCGGAGGTCGGACATAAGTCCCTTGAAAATTTGCCCGAAAGGCGTCTTCAAGCTCTTCCCAACTTCCAATGGAGCTTTCGAGGAGACCTTTGAGCCAGTGACAAGCTGGCCCTTTGAGCTTGAGGGGTAGGTACTTGATGGCGTGGAGATCATCTCCTCGAGCCATATGGATATGAAGGATGTAGTCCTCAATCCAGACCCTAGGGTCTGTTGTTCCGTCGTATGCCTCTATGTTTACGGGCTTGAATCCCTCTGGAAATTCGTGGTCCGGTACTTCATCAGTGAAACATAGGGGGTGTGCGACACCCCTGTAGCTGGGTGTACCGCGTTGTTCGGATGTTTGTTGTGTTGCATTGTATGCTGGGGCGCGCTTGTGTGGTCCATAGATGGATCTGGTTGCGCCATCCTTTGGGTGCGAGCCCTCGCATGGGTCGCGTATTGTATTGTGAGCGGCGTTGTATGCCGCTCTGTGTTGGTAGAGGGGTCGTCTATCCGACCAGGTGGCTGCTTTGATATTTGGTTGTGGGGGTTCTAAGGCCTCCTCATCGAATTTGGGTAGCAGCTTCCGCTTTGGGTAGCTCTTGGAGGGGCGATTGTCGCTGTACCTTGCTGCAGTGCTAAGTATTTTACTCCATCTGAATTGGAGTCTGTCTTGCACGGCCTTGAGCCTTTGCTTCTACTTTTTCAGGCTCCTCGCGGTGGCAACAAGCCTTTTACGGGCAGTCTGCTGCTCCGGGTGTCTGTCCGGTGTTATGTCGTCCGGACCATTATCCTTGATAGGATTTGTTTGTTTGGTTTGATTGGATTGCCGTTGTCCGGCAGCGGTTCGCCCTGCTCCAGCGCTGGGTCTGTGTGATCGCTATTTCTGTCGAGGCAGGATTTGGGGCGGCGCTTGTGTTGCCGCTTTGACTGCTTTTCGAGGGAACAAGCCTTTGGTGCGTCCTTCCGCTCCTTGTCGTCATCTTTTGGTGCATCCACCATGTATACGTCATATGACGAGGTGGTGTTCCAGGGCCCAATAGGTGCTGGTTCATCATCGTCTCCTTCATCGGCTTCCATACCGTCGATGTCTTCGGAGTCGAAGTCAAGCATGTCGGTTAAATCGTCAATAGTGGCTACAAAGTGGGTGGTGGGTGGGCTTTGAATTTCTTCATCATCCGCATCCCAATCTCGCTGACCGTAGGCCGGCCAGGGCTCTCCTGATAAAGAGAGAAACTTTAGTGATTTTATAATATCGCCAGAGGGCGAGTGCTGAAAGATGTTCGCGACAGTAAACTCCATGATCGGCACCCAATCGGATTCGATTGGTAGAGGCGCGAATGGTTCAGAGTCCGGAGAGGAGTCCGACTCCTTGAAATCACGAGTCTCGCGGAGTGCGGGGCTGGTGTTCGGCTCGATCGCCGTTAGGATCGTAGCCCCCGAGGCGGCGTCCAACCACCCATCCTCGATCCACGCGGTTGGCTCCGAATTAATGGTCGAAGCCGATGCGGGTGCGGCCTTCAGGGCACTGTTAGGCGGCAGAGCTAGATCATGCTCGTCGTGGCAGTGCGGCGCTCTCGGCAGTGGCTCGAATCCGTCGAAGATCAAGTCACCGCGGATGTTGGCCGTGTAGTTTAAACTTCCAAATCTGACCTAACGGCCAGGGGCATAGCTTTCGATCTGCTCCAGATGGCCAAGTGAATTGGCCCGCAGTGCAAAGCCGCCGAAGACAGAGATCTGCCCAAGGAGACAAGTTTCACCCTGGACCGCATCACTATCGATGATCGTGGGAGCCATCAAGCCTGACGGCGACGACACAGAGGAACTCTCAATGAAAGCACCAATGTCGGTGTCAAAACCAGCGGATCTCGGGTAGGGGGTCCCGAACTGTGCGTCTAGGCCAGATGGTAACATGAGGCAAGGGACATGAAGTTTTACCCAGGTTCGGGCCCTCTCGATGAGGTAAAACCCTACGTCCTGCTTGGTTAATATTGATGATATGGGTAGTACAAGAGTAGATCTACCACGAGATCAAGGAGGCTAAACCCTAGAAGCTAGCCTATGGTATGATTGTTGATGTGTATGTTGTCCTACAGACTAAAACCCTCCGATTTATATAGACACCGGATAAGGTTAGGGTTACACAAAGTCGGTTACAATGGTAGGAGATCTACATATCCGTATTGCCAAGCTTGCCTTCCATGCCAAGGAAAGCCCCTCCCGGACACGGGACGAAGTCTTCAATCTTGTATCTTCATAGTCCAGGAGTCTGGCTGAAGGTATAGTCCGGCTATCCGAACACCCCCTAATCCAGGACTCCCTCAGGGTTAATCGGGACAAAGGACATAAGATATTTTTTATACTAGTTCGGCCCCTTACGATGAAGGTTAAAGCCTACGTATAGTTGGGATTGATATTGCTGGGGTTTCGATCTCCAAGTGGCTCAACTCACCAGCTTGGTTATCGATCTGTTGTTTCTTTCCCTAAGCCGCAGCCGGGTAGTCCCCTTATATACATGGGTTGACGCCTGGTGGCCTACAGAGTCCCGGCCGGCTCATAAAACGTGTCCGGCTCGGTGACTTCTTTTATATGCCTTTCTTTACATATGTCGGTTTACAATATTGGGCCTTAAGCCGCCTTTGGGCTTAGGCCTTCTATAAGTCTAGATAACTATCATCTTGAATATTACTGGGCTTCTTTTTATAACCCGCCATTGAGGTTGACTCGGCCCCTCCTGGGCGGGTCATACCTGGTAGTTATATCCCCAACATTAGGCCCCAGGTTGACTTGAACTTTGTTCTTTGTCAATCTTCAACACTTAGACGAAATCCATCTTCCTCTGTCTGAAAGAACTCTGTAACCCGCCATGACGTCATCTTCTGAAAACATGAAAGCCTGTTATGGCGTCATCTTCAATGGATCTTTTATCTTTTAATGTCTTCCGAGAATCGAGGCGTTCGTTTAGCTGGATAATCATTATTTTGGTCTTCCCTTGATTTTCGCGCCCGTTTATTCGCATCTGCCCTTATAAATAGGCACGCGGCCGGTTTTTATCATTCTCCTCTCTTCTTCATCTTCTTCCTCTCGCAACCTCCGCTGCTGCTCGAGCTCTGCCGCCACCGCAACTCTCATCATCGTCCTCAAGCTTGGCCGCTGCATCATCCTGAGTTCGTCCAGAGAAATGCGGCGACTCTTCGCAGCAGGTCTGCATCTCGTAAGTTCCTTCTCTCTGATGCACCTAGATCTGTTTTAGGGTTGCGAGTTCATCAGTGTTCTTCGCCTGTTCATCATGGATCATCTTGAATTTCTTCTCCGCAACTTCTTCTGATACAAAAAGGAAATATAACTCGCGCGGTAGCTGTTTTGCGTCCATTTTTGATATCAGTAGATCCCTTTTTCCTGTATAGATGCTTCATTATAGCCGATGAATTCATATGTACTAGGTTTTTTGGTCTAGAATATTTCCTTTTTGGAACGACCATTTGATCCAACATAATAACGACATCTTGGTAAAACTTGTTTATGCCAACACTCAGCTGAATTTGCTTTCTGAGAGAATCTGTAGTCATGGCGGCTTACCGCTCTGGCTTTCTTTCTCTTATATGCCACTAGCCCTTAGCTAAGCCGTCATTAATTGTTTTACATCTTCAACCTTTAACTATTAACCTGACCGTAAACTGAACCGGCATGTTGTTATTTCTTTTTCAGTTCCTTGCACATCATGCCATCAAAGACACCCACCGTCTGTAACTGAGTTCCCTCATCCATTACTGAGGAACATTTAAAAGATTTCTTCCTCATTGGGTTTCTGCCCTCCAAGACTGTCATGTCTTATCGTGCTCCTGACCTGGAAGAGAAACGACCCAATCCAAAAGACGGAGAAGTGATTGTCTTTACTGACCACATGAACCGTGGTTTCTCACCGCCCGGTTCAAAGGTCTTCAGAGAAGTCCTTCATTTTTTTAAACTCCATCCTCAGGACCTTGGACCCAATTCCATATCTAATATTTGCAATTTCCAAGTGCTCTGTGAGGTGTATCTTCAGCAAGAGCCGACCGTAGAGCTGTTTAGAGAGTATTTTTACCTGAACCGGCAAAACGAATGCACCAATGGTCCTAGCTTAGAACTTGGAGGCATCTCAATTCAGCGCCGGTAGGGTGCTGTCTTCCCTCTTATAGTCTTACCAAGTCACCCAAAGGACTGGAACCAAACTTGGTTTTACTGTCAGGACATCTCACCAGCAAACGAGAAGCCATTGTCGGGTTACTGCCCCGATCGTATTGACTCCAAGTTCACACTTCTAGATAAACTCACTGTCGCTAAATGCAAGAGGCTGCTTCCGTCCATCAGATGAATCAACGCTTTGTTGGGGAATGGTTTAACCAGAGTAGATCTGACCAGTTGCTGGATCTCATGGCGGGTTATTCCATTAAGCCGTCGGTCAAAATTGATGTATGAGTATGGTGGAGGCCCGGACGATTCTCTTCATCACAGCCCGGTTGAATTAACCGAAGAAGACATTGTCTCAATGTCAAACCTTTTGGTGAATGGAAAATATGAAGACTGCAGCATTGTTGGGTTAAATCCCTTCTACAAGCTTAACCCGGTACCAGAAGTAAGTATACTCTGATCTCTTTTCCTTTGTGTTTTGCCTAGCTATATTGTTTTTAGCACTGATCTTTCCTCTTGTCTTCGCAGGCTAATTCTGACTTTTGGATAGTGAAATATGACCATGAGGCTACCAAGAAGGCGAAAACCGCCACCATGAACGCCAAGAAGATGACCCGGAAATTGAAGAAGAAACAGAAGACCACTGCTGAAGATTTAATGAAACTGGATGACACGTCTGATTCGAAGGTAGCCCTTGATTCCCTTGGCCAATTTTTTAACAATCTTATTGACACTAATCCTTACCAGCATGACACTGGGGCCAGTCAGGCCAGGGAAGCAGAGGTAACTATCATTTCCTCTGACTCAGAGCCCTTACTAAGACACAAAGTTCGACGAGTGATCCATAAAGTAAGGTTTTCTAACCCTTTAGCTCACTTGGATCCCAACTTTCATTTGAAAAAGCAGCAACATGAAAGCCGCCGTGAAGTTGGGTTTGAAGATGAACCGACTGTCATCCTTCACCAAACTCCTCGGAAACGCCCGAATGAGGTTTACTTATTTATGTCTTTAACTCTTTTTAATGGACCCTGCTCCTTGTATTTCTTTTAACTCTTTTTTTATCCTTTTAGGAGGTGTCTCGTTCCTCTGGCGACTCATCACAAACACAATTCCCGGCTTTCAAGACTGCTCCCGAGTAATCAGAAACCCTCCTTTCTTTTGGTTTGTTCAATTGTATCTTTATACCGACAATCCTGCAACATTTTTCCTTAGCGGCCAAGCTAAATCCAAAATGGCGAAGGTAGCAAAACTAGCGGAACACCCGCCAGTGCTGGCATCTGATCCGGTGAGGCCACCTTCTCCATTAGCTAATGCTCCAGAACACCCGCTTATTGACAATGAGGCAAATCCTCCTGAGTCGGCTTTGGATGAAGCCATTGTGAATCCTTCTACAGCTGGTCTGTCAAGCTCAGCCAACCCACCGGATCCACCTGCCCAAGATGTTCAAATTACTGGGAGCCGCTTTCTTGAGCCGGGGAACCCAACCGTGTTGGCTCGCTGTATAACAAAGCAGGAGGCGTTGGAGAGGCAGAAAGGTCGCTTTGACATTGCCAACTATGACCGTCTTAATGCCAGTGACATTTTATCTGGCTATCTCAATCATGTACACTCCAGTCGCGAATCTGAGATTGAGATGGTCAAGCAGCTTCAGTTGAAGTATGAGGTACATTTTCCGGTTTACATGTATTCCTTCAGCCCCCAAGTCTTCAGATTATGAGATAACAGGAATAACCTGTAGACTTTAACATATAGGCCGACACTTTTACTTCTGAATCTTTGCTTGACTTTAATATAACAAAGCTTCACCTATAGTCCCCAAGGACCGGTTTATTTTAATCATAAATGAATCGGTACTTTTAAAATTGTTGTTGAGACCGTCTTCAAAGTACTTAACACTTCGGCTTAACCTTGATAAACTTGCCAAACTGTATACATTAGCCCCCAAGTGCCAAGTGTTGTTACTTTGCAAGGTACTTGAGACTTTGAGTATGTTTGTAAAGTCGTAGAAATTTGATTTGTCATACATTAGCCCCCAAGTGTCAGGTGGTTTTTTGTAAAGTACTTGAGACTTGAATCTTGAATTTGGAATTTTGAATCTGAAATGTTTTACAGAACGCCTTGTCTGAATTGAACTCCCAATTGACTGACGCAAAGACCCGGCTAGCAAGTCAGGAGTCGGAAATCAAATCTTCTAAGTCCAAACTGCAAGTAAGCCTTTCTACAATGGAAAATTTGAAGACTAGCTTTGATGCCAAGGAAAAAACTTGGGAAAATGAGAAAGCACTCCTGACCCAGCGAGCTGAGACAGCCGAGACAGCTCTGAAAGAGATTTCAACACAGCTGAACAGGTTAAAAGGTCGGGTTTCTCAAATGGTAGCTGCTATTTTTGGTAAGATGCCTGAGTTGACCTTTTGTGTTTTTTTGCCAAACCGGAGTATAAGCCGCCAACTGACTTTGTGTGTAAAAACTTATGCAGGTCCTCGAAGTAATAATCTGAGCCAAGACCTGTTGATTAAACTGAAGGCAGTATACTCTTTGGTTGAACAATTGTATATCGGTGCGCAACGGGCTCTGGCCGCCATCTCTCCTGCTAATCAAGGACCCAACCGGCTCAGCGATGTCCTGAAGAAGCTGTCCATCCTTCCTGCTAGATTCCAAGAAGTCAAATGCACCTACGCGCGAGCCGGAGCTTTGACTGCCCTAAGCCGCTCCAAGGCTTGGGTGCCAGACCTAGACCCGGCGGACGTAGTATCGGAGTAATGGGCCACGGGTAGGCTAACCCGAGGCCCATAACCTTTCAAGACATCGGGGCTGACTACGCCCCTCAAGACACTAGGATGGAGAGCCGCCTTCCAGAGGCCGGCTGAAGGAACAACCGACTGCCCGCATGCGGCCGAGTCCTGGGGACGAGGTCGAGATGGGCTGGCTCCGCCTGGCGGCTTCCAGAGAAGCCGACCATGGGGAGCCGGCCCATGACGCCAACAAAGCCCATATCCTTATCAAGGGGGATGGGATGGGGAGTGGCAACAGTAAAGGCCACTCCCTCCCCTTTTCCATGGGATGGCTAGCCCACAGTGCGTCGTACCAACGGAGATCTCCGTCCGGCCATGCACTGTTGCCGTGCCATCCCTGACATCAGCAACAGTGGGCGGAGTCCTGCGCCCACGACGGCCTGTCAGTACGGCCCATGGACGATGGCCCCTACCGGTCAGTGAGAGTCCAGGAGACGGCAATAGCACCACCAGTCGGACCCGAAGGAAGCCGGCCCCCAGAAGTCGGCGTGCCCCTCCCAAGGGTCCCACATGCCATTAACCAGACGAGATGGGTCGTGGCTACAGTAATCGCCCGCCAGGTGGCGGAGCTGTAGCCATGACCCCATGACCAAGCCTGCATCATTAGAGGCACGGCTATAGTAATCAGCAGCTGGCAGGACCCACAGGCGGTGGGTACGGCCTGTCGGCTCTGTACCAGACCAGTCAACGGGGCCCACTAGCCGGCGGGCCCCAGCAGTCGACATAGAAGCCGGCGGGTGAAGAGACTGACGGCTGGGCCATGCGCCCAGTCGGTTTACCATTGTAACCCTGGCGGTAGGCCTATATAAACCCCCCAGGGCACCCATGCAAAGGGTTCTGATCCATTTTAGAATTAGACCAGGCCTTAGAACAGGAGGAGAGCTGGCCTAGAATACCGCTCGAGGAGCACCATTGTACTCACTTTGCCTTAGTGATCATGCGGAGACCCCGCAAAGCAGGACTAGGGGTGTTATCTCCTAGGAGAGCCCCGAACCGGGGTAAAGTTCACCGGCGTTCGTGTCTATGCCTCATCCCGTTTCCAGGCACCGGCGACGTTCTACTTGCCCCCACCATGATAAGCCATCCATTGGCATATGTCACACCCAACCCCCGACATTTGGCGCCCACCGTGGGGCCTATTGCACCGTCGTCCGGAGACCTGTTCTGGACGGAACCCTTTTCCTCCCTGGCGAGCGCAGCCAGCCCGGCACGCCAGACGGAGTCTGCGCCAACACGCTGCATGGCGCTAAAATCGCCTGCGCGGCCAGTTACCTCGCTGATATTGTAGGCGAGGTCCGCCTCTTCGACGAGCCCGCATCTGACGCTGGCACAGGCGGCCCCGAGAGCCTCCTCATGGGCCTACTTGATCAACTTCACGTCGCCAGCGAGCCAGCTGGGGACTTGGAGTCCGTAGGCTCCACTGATCCGATGTTGGTCGACTCCGACACCGTGTTGCTTAACACGTTCCCCACCAACGTGGTGGTCTATGATGAGCCGCTTCCTTGCCCGGAGAGCGGCGGAAGCACCGTCACGGAAGTGCTTGTCATCGATCATGGCGAGCACTCTGGCGGGGGTGATTACGACCTGCTCCACGCGGCGCTGCAAGACCTAGCAGCACCCATCCCTGAAGATGCCGACGCTGAGACGCTGGAGGCACGCCGCCTTCAGCTAGTCGAAGGCGCCAAAAAGCTAGCCAGCATGGGACGCCTGTTAGAAGCCTACCAGCGCGAGATGGACCGCGCGGTGGGTGGCACGCCGGCTCCAGCTGGGCCTAGCCGCCTTGGCACGGTCCAGCAGCGCGGTGCGGCTATCGCCGATCTGTTCGGGGCGAATCGCCCCGTCTACGCCACACCTGCGGAGAATATTCGAGCCGCCCAGGCGGCGGCAGATGAGTTGGACAAGTTCGAGGCGCAGAGCATCGCTTGATGACGGAGTGTGTCCAGCGACTCCTTGATGCGGTTGCTGAGCAGAACGAGGCCGGCTGCCACACTGATGCGCCGCGCCTACAGAATGACAACCCGCTTCCGCGCCAAGACCAAGGCGCGGAGTCTCGGACGCCAACTGGCGGCGTCCGCGGAAGAAAAGACAAGGAGCCGGCTGCCAACCGTAGTGGGACTCGCATCACCACAGAGCGCGACCGAGATGGCCGCCCAAGAACAGTGGAGCGACGGGACTACTGTCCGCCTCCTCCCCCTCGGAGGGAAAGGCGAGTCTCCCCGCCGCCTGTTGATCACCCGACGCTCGGCGACCGCCTTGGCCGCCGAGAGGGAGACGGTGAGAATGACGCCCGCCATCGGATCGACCGCCTCCACCGATCCCTGGCGCTTGAAGAAGAAGATGAGTTGGGTCCGCCGTGTTTTGGCCCCCGCATCCGAGACGAGCCATTCCCCAAAGGGTTCATGCTCCCCAGAGACACGCCCAAGTACACCGGCTCCGTGAAGCCAGAGGACTGGCTGGTCGACTACTGCACGGCCGTTAGCATAGCGAATGGCAACAAGCGTGTTGCTGTGAAATACGTTCCACTCATGCTCCAGGGCTCGGCCCGGACGTGGTTGAACAGCTTAAGGCCCCGCAGCATCAACAGTTGGGTCGACTTCAACGACACCTTTGTCCGCAACTTCACCATCACATACAAGCGACCTCCCAAACCCCGCCAGCTCTCCTTGTGCGTGCAGGGCCCCAGCGAGTCAGCTCGTGACTACCTCACGCACTGGGCCGAGCTCCGCAACTCTTGCGAGGGCGTGCACGAGGTGCAGGCTATTGAGTACTTCACTACAGGATGCCGAGAGGGCACCCTCCTCAAGCACAAACTTCTCTGCGACGAGCCGGAAACCCTCGATGAGGTGCTGATCATAGCAGCCAAATACGCCACGGCCGACTAATCCATGAAGACGGAGATTAATGTCAGCGCAACCGGCAGAGTAGCTCCTCAGGCTCCCCAAACCCCAGCCAGAGACACCAGTCGACGTCAACAGCAGAACGACCACGAGCGTAAAGCCCCCCCCCCCCCCCCGCCGACTTCCACCAGTCGGCAGGTGGCAACAGTTGAAGACCAACAACCGAAAGGGCAGCCTCTGCCCAGACGTCAGAAGGGCGGCAAGTCCAACTGGCAGCCGGCTTTCTCATATGAGCAGACTCTGGATGGACCCTGCAAGTCCCACAGTGCTGTGAAGCCGTCCAACCACACCACTCGGAAATGCCACTGGCTCACCAGGATCGCCAAGGGCGACGGCCTTGTGCCTCCCCCACCTGCTGGGCAGCGGCCTCCCCCTCCGCCCCAGCAGCCGGCGGTCAGACCAGTCGGCGCAGTGCAAGACGAGTACCCAGAAGAGCAGGGAGCATACATCATGTTCACCAGTGTGGCCGATGATCGACGCAGCAGACGGCTGCAGCAGCAGGAGGTGAATGTAGTAGCAGCTGACGCCCCAGAGTTCATGCACTGGTCTGAGAAGCCCATCAGTTGGAGTCGGGCTGACCACCCCAAAGTAATGCCTAGACCCGGCTCCTATGCTTTGGTTTTGGACACCACCTTTGCCACGGAGAAGCGAGCTGCTCGTTTCTCCGGAGTCCTGATAGACGGCGGCAGCAGCATCAACATCTTGTACAAAGACACCATGGAGGAGTTGGGAATCAGGCAGAGGCAACTGCAGTGCAGCCGGACGGTGTTCCATGGCATAGTCCCTGGCCTTTCCTGCTCGCCAATCGGCAAGATCTTGATCGACGTCCTCTTCGGAAACAAAGATCATTTCTGCCGTGACTCAATATGGTTCGAGGTGGTGGACCTAGAGAGCCCATACCATGCACTGCTTGGCCGGCCAGCCCTGGCCAAGTTCATGGCAGTCCCTCGCTATGCCTACCTCAAGATGAAGATGCCGAGTTCTAAGGGGATTTTGACCAAAACTGGCGACTACAAGAAGTCGTCCGCCTGCGCGTCAGAGAGGAGTCGGCTGGCCGAGTCCCTCGTGATCGCAGCTGAGAAGCGGCTGCTAGATCAAGTTGTGGCGATGGCAAGCTGGCATCCAGAGATGTCGCCTGATCCTAAGGAGTCGGAAGCTGAGGGCTCGTTCAAGCCGGCCAAGGAGACAAAGAAGATACCTTTGGACCTAGAGCACCCAGAGAGTTATCCTGTCGTAGGAGCCCACCTCGATATCAAATAGGAAGGCAAGCTCGTCGATTTCCTCCATGAGAATCGAGACATCTTCGCATGGTCCCCCAAGGACATGCCAGGTGTCCCGACGGAATTCGCCGAGCACAAATTACACGTCCGATCTAGTGCCACACCAGTCAGACAGCCTTTACGCCGATTGTCAGAAGAGAAGAGGAGAGTTGTCGGAGAGGAGATAGCCCGGCTACTCGCAGACAGCTTCATCATGGAAGTATTCTTCCCAGAATGGCTGGCCAACCCGGTCCTGGTACTGAAGAAGAACAAGCAATGGCGAATGTGTATTGACTACACAAGCCTCAACAAAGCATGCCCCAAGGACCCGTTCGCCTTGCCAAGGATCGACCAAGTGATAGACTCAACGGTCGGATGCGAGTTGTTGAGTTTCTTGGATGCATATTTAGGGTATCACCAGATCAAGTTAAACCCAGCCGACAGGCTGAAGACTGCCTTCATCACACCGTTTGGAGCTTTATGCTACCTAACCATGACGTTCGGCTTAAGGAACACCAGCGCCACTTTCCAACGATGCATGCAGAAGTGTCTCCTCAAGTAGCTCGGCAGAAATGCTCACGTATACGTAGATGATGTGGTGGTGAAGACAGAGAAGCGTGGAACACTGCTGGAAGACCTCAAGGAGACCTTTGAGAACTTGCACCGATTTCAGGTCAAGCTCAACCCGGAGAAGTGCGTCTTTGGAGTACCAGCCGGCCAGCTCCTTGGTTTCCTGGTCTCCGAACGTGGCATAGAATGCAACCCTGTGAAGATCAAGGCAATTGAGAGGATGGAGGTACCTAGCCGACTGTTGGACGTACAAAAATTCATCGGCTATTTGGCGTCCGTCAGCCGATTCATCAGTCGGCTGGGCGAGAAGGCTCTTCCCCGGTACCAACTCATGAAGAAGACCTTATTTTTCGAGTGGAACCACAAGGCAGATGAAGCATTTGTCCAACTAAAGAAGATGCTGGAAACTCCACCTGTTTTGGCGGCTCCGACTCCTAAGGAGCCCATGCTCCTCTACATCGCCGCCACCAGCCGTGTGGTCCGCACGGTCATTGTAGTAGAACGCAAGGAGGAAGGCAAAGCACTACCAGTTCAGAGACCGGTATATTATTTGAGTGAAGTACTGTCGACCTCCAAGAAAAACTACCCCCACTACCAGAAGATGTGCTATGGTGTGCATTTTGCCGCCAAGAAATTGAAGCCTTACTTCCAAGAACATCCAATCACTGTGGTCTGCACGGCTCCTCTAGCCGAGATCATCGGCAACCAAGACACTTCGGGACGAGTGGCCAGGTGGGCCATAGATTTGGCCCCCTACACCATCTACTACCAGCCTCGCACTACCATCAAGTCATAAGCGCTGGCCGACTTCCTCGTCGACTGGGCTGAAACCCAGTACCTACCACCAGCGCCCGACTCCACCCATTGGCAAATGCACTTCGGCGGCTCCAAAATGCGCACCGGCTTGGGAGCCGGCATCGTCCTCACCTCTCCCAAGGGCGAAAAGCTCAAGTATGTGCTACAAATCCATTTTGCTACCTCCAACAACGTCGCTGAGTATGAGGCACTCATTCATACACTCCGGCTAGCCAAAGAACTCGGCATTCGCCGGATCCTGTGTTATGGTGACTCCGACTTGGTGGTCCAGCAGTCGTCAGGCGATTGGGACGCTAAAGATGCAAACATGGCGAGCTACCGCTTCCTTGTACAACAACTCAGTGGGTATTTCGAGGGATGCGAGTTTCTCCATGTGCCAAGAAACGACAACGACCAAGCAGACGCCCTGGCGCATATCGGCTCCACCCGTCAGGCGATACCGTCCGGCGTCGCCCTCCAGCGCCTCCTCAAGCGGTCATTCAAGGCATCACCGGAGTCAGACTCCATTTTCGTGTCGGCTCCTCCTGGAGTAGTCGGATCCGACTCAAGGGCCCCCGCAGACGGTGCGAGTATTCCGGCAGGCGGCGCGACGATCGTGGTAGTCGCACCCGGCCCGGGGACTGCGGAGCCTGGCCCAGAGGCTTCGGAGCCCGGCCCGGGGACTTCATCGACACAGCAAGTGGCTACCGAATCCAACCCGCCACCTCCCGACCCAGCCACCCTCATCCAAGTCGCAGTATTGGCAGTTGCAGAAATTGCAGCACCTTCATGGGCCCAGCCCATCCTCAAATTCATGGTGGATAAAGAGCTGCCGGCCGATGAGATCTCGGCTCGGCAAGTACAACGCCAGGCGGCAGTGTACGCCATCATCAATAGAGAGCTCGTAAGGCGCATCATCTCTGGTATTCACCAGCGGTGTGTGGAGCCAGAGCAAGGCCAGGCAATCCTCAAAGACATCCATCAAGGCGAATGTGGCCATCATGCGGCTTCAAGAGCACTCGTCGCTAAAGCTTTCCGCCATGGCTTCTTCTGGCCGACTGCTCTTGAAGACGTCAAGTATCTAGTCCAAAAATGCAAGGAATGCCAGAAGTACCACTTAGGCCTTATCAGCCGGCTTCGGCACTCAAGACTATTCCTATTGCCTGGCCCTTTGCTCTTTGGGGCCTAGACATGGTCGGACCATTCAAGATGGCGCGAGGTGGTTTGACTCATTTACTTGTCGAAGTGGACAAGTTCACCAAGTGGATAGAGGCAAAGCCAATCAAGAGTTTGAATGGGCCGACTATTGTGACCTTCATCTCCGACATCACAATTCGGTACGGCATACCGCACAGCATCATCACCGACAACGACACAAACTTCGCCAAAGGTGCCTTGGCCCGTTTCTGTGCGACGCAGGGCATCCGACTAGACTTAGCGTCCGTTTCCCATCCGCAGTCCAACGACCAAGTAGAGCGAGCAAATGGCTTAATCCTGTCCGGCATCAAGCCCCGGCTGGTCGAGCCTCTGGAGCGCTCGGTAGGCTGGTGGCTTGATGACTTGCCAGCCGTCCTCTGGAGCCAGCACACGACTCCAAACAAATCAACCGGCTTCACGCCCTTCTTCCTCGTCTATGGTGCCGAGGCCGTCATCCCAACGGACATAGAGTTCGACTCCCCTCGAGTCACCATGTACACCGAGTAGGAAGCGGAGGAAGCACGTCAAGACAGCGTCGATCTACTAGAAGAGGGCCGGCTGTTGGCACTCAGCCAGTCCAGCATCTACCAGCAGAGCCTATGCCGATACTACAATCGGAAGGTCAAGCCGTGATCTTTCTAAGAAGGAGACCTTGTGCTTCGGCTGATTCAGAGAACAGCTGGCCAGCACATGCTCTCAGCACCTTGGGAAGGCCCCTTCATCATCAGCAAGGTGTTGGGCAATGACTCCTACTACCTGATCAACGCTTAGAAGCCCCGAGCGCGCAAAAGGGACGACTCGGGCAAAGAGAAGGAGCGGCCATGGAATGCAAATCTCCTCCGAAGATTTTACAGTTAAATGCAGCATGTATCACGCTACCTTTTGTATTAAAATACGAAGACTTTGGGCCCCTCGAGAAGATCTCGGGGACTGCCTTCTTTTATCTATATGATAACGAGTTATGCCTATGAGTATGTTGTTCTTTACCGATTGGCACCGGGTTCGACTAGTTGGCCTGGAGACTTGCCATCTTGAGATATGAAATGACTTCCTGTAGCCGGACAACTAGTGTGTGGCACTCAAGCCGTCTCCTGTTAGAAGCCGCAGATCGCAGAGCGGCTGACTGGCAAGCAGGAGTAAGGTAGAATGGGTGTCCATATGAAAAATGGCTAAGGACTCAAGGCATGCACATAGCTTAAGCTGGTTTCCAGCTTTTTTGCAACCGACTCTCAAGCAACCGGCTCGTCGTTTTCTAAATTAACTTGCTAAAAACTCTAAATGGCTAAGTACTTGCCTCCCAAAGAAGCCAAGTATTTGATCTAGCGGCAGTCCGCAGAGCGGCTGTCCGACTAGCCAAAGGGCAACCAAGGGAAGGCAACACAGGAAAAAAGCCAAAGAGCAATAAGCAAGAAGAGATAGAATGCGGATAAAATATTTACATAGAAAGGCCCTTGGCCGAATCATCAACTAGGAGTTCAAGATACACCCACACCCAGTGGGTGGAATTGTGCAAAATAACAAGTTCATTGGGACTACTAAGCAGGAAAAACAAAGATAAAGTGGCAGCCTAGGAAGCCGCGGACGGACTCGGAGGAGCAGAGGGGTCGGCAGTGCCAGTTGGCATGGCAGTCGGCTGGTTGGTCTCCGCCTGATCACCCCTGGCGACAGCTGGCTCAGTTGTGCGTGGCTCATTGCTAGAGGCATGGTCGGGCTGGGGCTGGCCGTCTGCCTCGACCTCTGGCGCCTCCTCCTCGCCTTCCTCTTCGCCACTGGAGTCAATCACCTCCGCCGAATCCTCGCCGTCGTCCGAGTTCAGCCCGAACCACTCCGGCGGCGCCTCCTCGCCGTTCTCAGCCTGCTTTAGGACGAAGACACTAGTGTCGGTGTACTCAGCAATCGATGCGGCGCACCTGACGAGATCGTCCTCCACCGTTGCCAGCTCCGCCTGAGCTTTGAGCCGGAACGTGGCTAACTGGGCTAAACTCGGCCCAGGATACCACGCCTTGGCGAACTCCAAGGCCCGGCGGGCTCCGGCCTGGGCTGCAGAACCCTTCCAGGCCTCAAGACGGTCGGCTGGCACCTCCAACCAATCGGCAGTACGACTGGGGGTGCATGGAGCCTGCATGTCTGGCCACAGGGCGGCAATCTCCTGGGCGCCGACATGTTGAAGCCGGCGCAGCATCTAGTGGGCTGGCCGAAGGTGGACCTCGATGCTGAGGACCTGCTCGCCAAGAGTCCGGGGGGCGTTGGCGGCAATCTGTGCGCCGTCCGCCCTCCGTGCTTCACGATCAGCCTCAATGGCTTGGTTGGCGGCGTACGAGTGGCCAGGAAAGAAGTTTGCTAAAGAAGAAGACCGAAGGAACAAGGTTAAGAATTTTAAGGCCGACTCGACTAGCAGTCGGCAGCCCAGAAAAGGAAACAAGGGGAAGCTCACCATTGACGAGATCTTCGATTGCTTGGAAGTCGGAGACTAGTGTCGCCTCTTTGTCGGTCCAGGAGGAGCGCTCGGACGAAAATTCGGCGAGAAGGGCGGCCTCCTTGTCCTCCGCCTCCCTCTGGGCCCTCTAGAGCAGCTCCTTCTGCTCCGCCAGCTGCGCAGCCAGCCGGTCGTGCTCCCCCGTCAGCCGGCCACAGTCCTCCTCCCTGATGCGCAGCGCGGTGTTGACTTCGCCCAGCTGCTGCTGAAGGGCGGCGTTGGCCTCTGAAAAATGAGGGGGAAGGATGTTGATCGTCTGCAAAAAGAAAGGTCACAGGGAAGATCCGGCCCGACTGCTCAGTAGTCGGCCCGAATCTTGGGGACTACAACCCGCGGGTGCACTAGCGCGCCCCCACAGAGAAAGAAGAGGACTTACCCCGGCTGTCCGACAAGTCGGCGGTCCGCTTGGCCAGCTCCTCGACGTTGGCGTTGAAGGAGGTCACGCGGAGATTATGGTAATCCTGCATCAAATTTCAGAAAAAAAGCATTGGTACTTGGAACTCGCTGGTTAGAGTTTCGAGCCGCCTGCTCAGCAGCAGACCCAAAAATCGGGGACTACACCTAGTGGGTGCGCTGGCGCGCCCCCACAGAGAAAGAAGAGGACTTACCCCGGCTGTCCGACAAGTCGGCGGTCCGCTTGGCCAGCTCCTCGACGTTGGCGTTGAAGGAGGTCACGCGGAGATTATGGTAATCCTGCATCAAATTTCAGAAAAAAAGCATTGGTACTTGGAACTCGCTGGTTAGAGTTTCGAGCCGCCTGCTCAGCAGCAGACCCAAAAATCGGGGACTACACCTAGTGGGTGCGCTGGCGCGCCCCCACAAAGAAAAAACAAGGAAGGCTGCATACCTGGATGGCCGTTCGTGACGCCAGGTATGCCTTGGTGCACTCCTTGATGGCGTCGCCCTCCGCCCGGAGCTTGGCTTGGACGTCCAGGAGCGCGAGGTTCAACGGGCCCGTCCCGCCTGCCCGCACCCACCCGGTGGGAGCGGCGCTCGACACCTCGGTGTCTGGGATCGAGGAGCTCACAGCGCAGATCTCGAGAGGACGCTGCGCTGAGGCCGCCTTCGCGAGACAGCGACGCGTCGGCATACTGACCTCAAGGGCCAAGCCCGTCACCGCCGCACCTCTGGTTGGCGGCACTGGCGGATCCACCGGTTGCCCTCCTAGCGCGCCTCCGGAGGGTGGCGGTGGCGGCACAATGACCGCCGGTGTAGCAGTGACCTCGGCGTCCCTCTCCATGACCGGGTTCTCGTCGCCGGCTTCCCCAGTCTGCGCCGAGAACTCCAGTGGCGGTGGTGCGGAGTTCAAGGGGACGACGAACACCACCGAATGACGGCGTGCGGCTTCCTCGGCACGCTTCTTCTCCGCATCGGCGGCCTCGGCCTCTGCCAGCTTCTTGAGGGCGGCGGCCTCCGCCTTGTCGGCTTCCGCCTTCTTCAGACGGGCGGCTTCCCGCCCCTCGCGCGCCTCCCGCGCGTTCCGCTCCGTCGCCTCCCGGAGGTCGGCGGCGGGGTCAACCCGCCGGGTGGTGGAGGAGGTCTCCGCCGACTTCACGACGGAGCCGGCGGACGACTTCTCAAGAGAGAGAGGGGCCCTGAAGCCGGAAAACAAAGGAAATTTCAGACAGACTCAATAAAGAAATACGAAGGTACGAAATGAGGTGGTGCTTACGCTAAAATAAGCTGTGACATCTTCACCACCTTGCGAAAGTGGTTGGCCTTTGCGACCGCTTCGTCCCGCTTGGTCACCGCGGCCGAGCCCTTTGGCTTCTTTGGCCGATTGCCAAACAGACTCGCCCCGGCCCTGCGCTTCTTCCCGCCGCCTTGGGCGTCCGGCGGAGCTGACAAGCCCGCGGCCGACTAGCCGGCTCCTGGCTGGTGGCAGGGGATGACCTCCTCATCGTCATCGGGCCAGTCCTCAAGACTGGCCCCAAGTCTTGGGCCGCTCGCTGCGCCGCCTCCTCCCTCGGTGTCGTCCTCCAAGGACGCCGCCCCCAGGTTGGGGTCGTCAACATCACTCTCCACCCGGTCGGGGAGGAATTCGCAGTCCGGCCCCGCGGTGCCGGCTATTGGCTGGAGGAGGGGGTTCTGACCAAAGTCGGCTGGTCAGATCGGACAAAACGGACTCAGCAACGAAGTAGTCAGAGAGAAAGAGAAAAAGAAAAAATGACTCACCAGAGGCGGAGGGGCGGTAAGTGAATACGGCTCCTTGCCGAACTGCCACTCCTCTCTAAGGTCGTAGCTCGCCAGATAGTTCACCATGTAGGCCACCTCCTCGTGTGGCATCTCCTTGGTGCACATCCAACTCAGGTCCCAATGCCCGCTCATCTGGCAGATCATGTGGGGGCGACTTTGTAGAGGGAGCCCTCAGCGCGCCAGGAAGGCGACCAGCAAGTCCGGCCTAGTCAGGCCCTCCGACTGCACCAGTACTCGAAGCCGTGCAACGGCACCAGCTCCCGCAGGCGTCAAAGTCCGGGCCCGGTGCGACTAGTTGGGTTGCCTCCCAGCCGGTGGGCCGGCTACAAAGGCCGGCAGGTTGATCCAGTCGCCCTCCACGGAGACGTTCTTCACGTAGAAGTACGACCGCTGCCACATCTTCACCGACTTGATCAGCTTGATGGTGGGAAACGGGTTGTCGGCCCCCGACGTCCGCACGGTGATGAGCGCGCCGCACTGAGCCGGCATGCCCGCGGCTTGGGTGTCGAGCTTGGTGTAGAAGAACTCCCCCCAGAGCTCTAGGATGGGGAGAACTCCGATGAAGCACTCTCACAGGGTGACAAAGGCGAACAGCAGCACCACCGTGTTGGGGGTGAGGTGGTGCGGCTGGAGTGCGTAGAACTCAAGGAAGGAGCGGAATAAGCTGCTCGCCGGCAGGCCCAGGCCGCGCAGGCAGTTCGAGCGGAAGACGACCCGCTCGTCCTCCTGCGGTGCCAGCGAGATTTCCTCCCTCGACACGAGACGAACCCGAATGAGGTCCTCGCTGGGCAACCGGCGCGTCTTGCGGAGGAAATCGATGTGGTCGTCGTGAACCTCCGAACCGTCCCAGGTGCCGGGTGCGCTGTAGGGGGCGTGATGGCGGAGGAAGAGCTCATCGTGAGCAGATTGCCGCAGCGCTCGACGTAGCTTGAGGTGCGGTAGAGAGAGAGAGAGGGAGAGAAGAAGAAGTAGTGGGGAGGTGGGACGCGCGTGCTCCGCCGTTTCCCCTCCTCCCCTTACTTATAGCCCAGCGGGCTGAGAAGCCGAGGGGGCGGTTGTGGGATTTACTGCGCCCACTACTCCACGCCCCCCATGTTTATCATGCAAAATTACTACGTGCGGTAATTCCGTGGGAACCTCAACCGCCCCCACGGCCGCAGCAGATCCACTCGCGTGCCGAGGCATGGTAGTGGCGTGCCTCTCCTGCAGACATGTCCCTTCTCGCGGATGGGCATGTGGGCTGGCTCGGCCACTGGTTGCCACGCAGTGAGCACGGAATGGGTGGCGGTCAGGAAGCTTAGCTCACACGCTACTGAGTTCCCGCTGAGGAATTCGAAAGCATTTTTGAACAACTCAAAGTCCGGCGACTCCGACTCCTGCCAGTCGGCCCGGCAGAAGTCAAACGAGGTCTCACCTCAAGCACTCGAAGAAATAAACAGTTGAGGCTCCTCGGCTGATCGTCCATGGCGCCTCACCAGTTTCGGGGACTACTGTCGGAGTAATGGGCCACAGGTAGGCTAACCCGAGGCCAAGAACCTTTCAAGACATCGGGGCTGACTGCGCCCCTCAAGACACCAGGATGGAGAGCCGCCTTCCAGAGGCCGGCTGAAGGAACAGCCGACTGCCCGCATGTGGCCGAGTCCTGGAGGCGAGGTCGAGACGGGCCGGCTCCGCCTGGCGGCTTCCAAAGAAGCCGGCCACGGGGAGTCGGCCCACGACGCCAACAAAGCCCATATCCTTATCAGGGGGGATGGACGGGGAGTGGCAACAGTAAAGCCCACTCCCTCCCCTTTTCCATGGGATGGCTAGGCCACAGTGCATCGTACCAACGGAGATCTCCGTCCGGCGATGCACTGTTGCCGTGCCATCCCTGACATCAGCAATAGTGGGCGGAGTCCTGCGCCCATGATGGCCTGTCGGTACGGCCGATGGACGATGGGCCCTACCGGTCAGTGAGAGTCCAAGAGACGACAATAGCGCCACCAGTCGGACCCGAAGGAAGCCGGCCCCCATAAGTCGGCCTGCCCCTCCCAAGGGTCCCACACGTCATTAACCAGACGAGACAGGGAGTGGCTACAGTAATAGCCCACCAGGTGGCGGAGCTGTAGCCACGACCCCATGACCAAGCATGCGTCGTTAGAGGCACGGCTACAGTAATCAGCAGCCGACAGGACCCGCAGGCGGCGGGTACGGCCTGTCGGCTGCGTACCAGACCAGTCGGCGGGGCCCACCAGCCGGCGGGCCCCAGCAGTCGGCAGAGAAGTCGGCGGGCGAAGAGACTGACGGTTGGGCCCTGCGCCCAGTCGGTTTACCATTGTACCCCTGGGGGGTAGGCCTATATAATCCCCCAGGGCACCCATGCAAAGGGTTCCGATCCATTTTAGAATTAGACCAGGCCTTAGAACAGGAGGAGAGCTGGCCTAGTCCCCTCCTATCCACAGATACCGCTCGAGGAGCACCATTGTACTCACTTTGCCTTAGTGATCATGTGGAGACCCCGCAGAGCAGGACTAGAGGTGTTATCTCCTAGGAGAGCCCCGAACCTGGGTAAAGTTCGCCGGCGTTCGTGTCTACGCCTCATCCCGTTTCCAGGCACCGGCGACGTTCTACTCGCCCCCACCATGATAAACCATCCATTGGCATATGTCGCACCCAACCCCCGACATGTAGCAAGAGGCTATCCTACTGTGAAGGAGGACGGGTCTCCTTTTGACCAGGATGACTTCATAGCCTGCGTACGCGAAGTCCGGCCTCAGGCGACTAGTCTTGGAGATGACACCAATGTGGACAAGTACCAGCCCGGTTTTGATAGTGAGAATAAGAAGATGGCCACTCCCTCATACAAAGTAACAGATCTGATCCCACTAGTGAGAGAAGATACATTTGCCACGGAAGTTGACCCGATCGGCCTGATTGACGACGAAGCCGAATTTGTCGCCATGAACGGCTTTGATTGGTCAAAACCCAACTTTCAGCAAACAGAAGGTGGTGAACCGGCGAGGGAGGGACGATGATCATCTTCATGGGCTTATAAAGCCTTGTAATAACTTAGTTAAAACACCGCATGTTTGCTTATGCCATCACGCATAAAACACTTCTATGCAAGTCTGTGTTTCCAGATGGCAACGTATGCATCGTTTTAATGTTTATCTCTGCAATGTTTGAACTCTGCTCCTGTAACTACAAAGAAAAGACTGGCATGGCGGTTTAGAACCAAACGGGTTTAAACACCTAATTTTGAGCCAATATATTTACCTCAATAAAAGCAGAGACAAATATAAATAAAGGATAAGGTCTAATACCAACTCTTTAGTTAACACAGCACATAAGCGCGTATAGGTAATAACCATACCTTGTCCCTTTTGATCCTTAGATCGCCGTTTTAAATAATCCGGGTGATTGAATTTGATAACTCAATATTTATGAAAAGTCAATGCCTCTTGAATACTCAATGATCATTATACCTTAGTGGCTCGTACCTTTTGATCCTTGAACCACCGGCTTGAATGACCCGAACGGCGGTGTTGTCCAATAATTGAGCCAGTGAAGAAGACCAGGCTAATTTATTTGTAATATTGAAACAACAAAAAATTAAAAGGCACACAACAGATAACAAGCATAATTTTAACCTTGTATTCAAAAGGTTAGGGTATCTGATTCGAATACGATTAGTAAACCGGACCAAAGGGGTTACGCTAAGGTTCGAATACGACCATATAGCCCCCACTTGCTTTGGCGTTGCGCCGATCAAGAGGGTACCGGCAGCTATGTTCTCTTTGGTTCGAATACTACCTATGTTTGAACAGGAAGCCCCCAAATGACCTTGGGAGGTTTTTAACGACCCTGATTCAAATACGATCCAAGTCGGACTCAAAAGGGGTTAAGCTATGATTCAGATACGATCAAGAAGCCCCCAGATGAGTTTGGCCTTGAGCCGATCAAGAGGGTTATGACAGCTATGTTCTCTTTGGTTCGAATACGACCTATGTTTGAACAGGAAGCCCCCAAGTGACCATGAGATTTGCAGCTAGATTCGGATACGATCATAAGCTGGACCAAAAAGGTTAAACCTGATTCAAATATGATCAGCTCCTTAATAGTCATTTGTAAAGAAAAAATAATAAAGATGCATAATCTTTGCAAAGAAAAGAGACCGATGGTATTACTTTATTGCTTATCATAGTATATAAAACGTGAACGTATGTACACGATGAGAGTCGGTGGCTCAGGTGTAGTATGGCCGAAGTTGAGCAATGTTCCACGGCCGGCGGGTCTCTTCCTCCGACTTACGTGAGTCTTTGTGCTCTCGAACGTCAATGAGGTAATATGACCCATTGTTTAAATTCTTACTAACCACAAATGGTCCTTCCCAAGGTGGGGATAGCTTGTGTGCATCTGATAGATCCTGGATGAGCCAGAGCACCAAGTCGCCTTCCTGAAAAGTCCTGGACTTAACATGGCGGTTGTGATAACGACACAGGTCCTGTTGATAAATTGTTGACCGGGACGCTGCTAAGTCTCTTTCTTCATCCAACAAGTCAAGTGCATCCTGTCTGGTTTGTTCATTGTTAGCTTCAACATAAGCCGCCACACGGGGCGAGTCATGACGGATGTCACTAGGCAACACTGCTTCTGCTCCATAAACCATGAAGAAAGGTGTGTAACCTGTAGACCTATTGGGTGTAGTGTTGATACTCCATAACACTGAGGGTAATTCCTCTACCCAGCAACCCGGCATTCGCTGTAAAGGAACCATAAGCCGGGGTTTTAGCCCTTTCAAAATTTCCTGATTGGCTCTCTCAGCTTGACCATTGGATTGAGGATGAGCTACAGAAGAAACATCAAGCCGGATGTGCTCTCGTTGACAAAACTCTTCCATAGCCCCTTGGGACAGATTAGTGCCATTGTCTGTGATAATATTGTGTGGAAAGCCGAAACGGAAGATCACTTTTCTCATGAACTGAACCGCCGTAGCTGCGTCATACTTAGTCAGGGCTCCGCCTCAACCCACTTGGTGAACTTATCAACTGCCACTAGGAGATGTGTATTTTTATCTTTAGACCTTGTGAAAGGTCCTACCATGTCAAGCCCCCAGACCGCAAACGGCCAACTGATTGGAATCATCCGGAGCTCTTGAGCCGGCACATGCGCTTGTCGTGCAAATTTTTGACATCCATCACATCTACTGACCAGATCTTCTGCATCAGCATGAGCCATCAACCAGTAAATACCGTGACGAAACGCCTTGGCCACTAAAGATTTTGACCCGGCATGATGACCACAATCGCCTTCATGGATCTCACGAAGGATTTCTTGACCTTCTTCAGGGGAAACACATCGTTGAAACGCTCCAGAAACACTGCGATGATACAACTCTCCATCTGAAATCATCATGGACTTAGACCGCCGGGTTATCTGTCATGCCAGGGTCTCATCTGCTGGCAACTCTCCCTGAGTCATGTAAACCAAGAACGGTATTGTCCAATCTGGGATGACATGAAGAGCTACCACCAACTGCGCCTCCGGGACAGGAACAGCTAAATCTTCGTCTGTAGGCAACTGGACAGAGGGGTTATGCAAAAGATCCAAAAATGTGTTAGGTGGCACCGGCTTACGCTGAGACCCCAACCGGCTTAAGGCATCAGCCGCCTCGTTCCTTCGACGATCAATGTGCTCCACCTGATAACCTTTAAAATGCCCTGCAATAGCATCAACCTCCCGACAATAAGCCGCCATGAGAGGGTCCTTGGAATCCCACTTGCCAGATACCTGTTGAGCCACTAGATCTGAGTCGCCAAGACATCTGACCCGGCTCAAACTCATTTCTTTCGCCACTCGAAGACCATGGAGCAAGGCTTCATACTCTACTGCGTTGTTAGTGCAAGGAAACATCAATCGTAACACATAACAAAATTTGTCACCTTGCGGGGAAGTTAATACAACTCCAGCCCCCGAGCCTTCCAACTATCTGGACCCATCAAAATGAATAGTCCAATACATGTTGTCTGGTTTTTCTTCTGGCATCTGCATCTCTGTCCAGTCATTGATGAAGTCCACTAGAGCTTGAGATTTGATTGCAGTACGTGGAACATATTTCAAACCATGAGACCCAAGCTCAATTGCCCACTTGGCGACTCACCCGGTGGCTTCTCTATTTTGAATAATGTCTCCCAAAGGAGCGGAGCTAACCATAGTGATTGGATGTCCCTGAAAGTAATGCTTAAGCTTCCGGCTTGCCATGAGCACCCCATATACAAGCTTCTGCCAATGTGGATATCGTTGCTTAGATTCAATTAACACTTCACTGACGTAATAAACCGGCCGTTGAACCGGATGCTCCTTGCCAGCCTCCTTGCGCTCTACCACAATAGCTACACTAATAGCCCATGAGTTAGCGGCCACGTATAACAATAGGGGCCCTTTCTCAATTGGAGCAGCCAGGACCGGCGGCTCAGCAAGTTGTGTCTTCAAATCCTCAAAAGCAGTGTTCGCAGCTTCACTCCAAACAAAAACATCTATTTTCTTCATCAACTGATACAGAGGCATAACCTTTTCCCCTAATCGGCTTATGAACCGGCTCAAAGCAGCAACACGACCTGCCAGCCGCTGAACATCATTGACGCATGTTGGTTTGGCTAGGGATGTAATTGCCTTGATTTTTTCCGGGTTAGCTTCAATACCTCTGTTGGACACCAAAAAACACAACAGCTTGCCGGCTGGCACTCCAAAAACACACTTGGCCGGGTTAAGCATCATTTTGTAAACTAGAGATTATCAAAAGTCTCTTTCAGGTCTGTGACCAAGGTTTCCTCTTCCCTGGATTTTACCACTATGTCATCACATAAGCATGAACATTACGCCCAATTTGATTGTGAAGACAATTCTGCACACACACTGCTGGTAAGTCGCCTGGGCACTCTTAAGCCCGAAAGGCATAGACACATAGCAGAAAGATCCAAAAGGAGTAATAAAAGATGTCTTCTCTTGATCCTTGACTACCATCTTAATCTGATGATAACCGGAATAAGCATCCAAGAAACTCAACCGTGTGCAACCCGCCGTAGCATCAATGATCTGATCAATACGGGGGAGAGCAAAAGGATCAGTCGGACAAGCCCTGTTCAGATCGGTGTAATCCACACACATACGCCAGGTGCCATTCTTTTTGAGCACAAGCACCGGGTTAGCTAACCACTCTGGGTGAAAGACCTCCACAATGAACCCACCTGCTAAGAGCCGGGCCACCTCTTCTCCAATGGCCTTCCGCCTTTCCTCACTGAATCGTCGGAGAAACTGTTTGACAGATTTGAACTTTGGATCAATATTAAGAGTGTGCTCAGCGAGTTCCCTCGGGACACCCGGCATGTCTGAAGGTTTCCATGCAAAGATGTCCCGGTTCTCACGGATGAACTCGATGAGCGCGCTTTCCTATTTTGGATCCAAGTTTGCGCTGATGATGAACTGCTTGGATGAGTTGCCAGGAACAAAATCGACCAACTTAGTGTCATCAGCTGATTTGAATTTCAACACGGGCTCATGCTCTGTTGTTGGTTTCTTTAATGACATCATGTCCGCCGGGTCAACATGATCCTTATAAAACTTTTACTCCTCTGTTGCACAGACAGATTCAGCATAGGCAGCGTCACCTTCTTCACACTCCAAGGCTATCTTCCGGCTCCCATGTACCGTAATGGTACCCTTATGACCCGGCATCTTGAGCTGCAAATACACATAACACGGTCGAGCCATGGATTTGGCATAAGCCGGCCGCCCAAACAAATCATGATATGGGCTCTTGATCTTAACCACCTCAAAGGTTAATTTCTCCGCTCTGGAGTCATACTCATCCCAAAGGCTACTTCTAACTCAATCTTACCGACCGGGCATGCCGACTTACCAGGTACCACACCGTGAAAAACAGTGTTGGATTGTTTAAGATTTTTATCGGTCAATCCCATCTGGCGAAACATCTCATAGTAGAGGATGTTAATGCTGCTGCCTCCGTCCATCAGTACCGTAGTGAACTTGTATCCACCAACCTAAGGAGTTAACACGACAGATGTCCTAGAGCAAGGACTTAGTCGTAGGGCCATCGCACTAGGAACCTTAAAGGGGTTAATCGGGACAAAGGACACGAGATGGATTTTATCCTAGTTCGGCCCCTTACGATGAAGGTAAAAGCCAGCGTCTAGTTGGGATTGGTATTGCTGGGGTTTCGATCTCCAAGAGGCTCAACTCGTCGGCTTGGTTATCGATCTGTTGTTTCTTTCCCTAAGCCGCCACCGGGTCGTCCCCTTATATACATGGGTTGACGCCTGGCGGCCTACAGAGTCCCGACCGGCTCATAAAATGTGTCCAGCTCGGTGACTTCTTTTATATGCCTTTCTTTACATATGTCGGTTTACAATTTTGGGCCTTAAGCCGCCTTTGGGCTTAGGCCTTCTATAAGTCTAGATAACTATCATCTTGAATATTACTGGACTTCTTTTTATAACCTGCCATTGAGGTTGACCCGGCCCCTCCTGGGTGGGCCATACCTGGTAGTTATATCCCCAATAGGAGCCCCGAACGGACTCCGGATCAGCCCTCCCGAGAGGTTTTAGGGCTTGGCGGCGGCTTCGTATCGTAAAACGCGATGATTTCTTCTCCCTAATTTTTTTCTCCCCGAAACACAATATATGGAGTTGGAGTTGGAGTCGGAGAGGCAACAGGGGGCCCACGAGGTAGGGGGCGCGCCCCCCACCCTTATGGCAAAGTGGTGGGCCCCCTGGCCTTCATCTTTTGCAGGTATTTTACTTATTTTCTGAAAAGTGGCTCTGTGAAGTTTCAGGTCATTCCGAGAATGTTTGCTCCTGCACATAAATAACACCATGGTAATTCCGCTGAAAACAATGTCAGTCCGGGTTAGTTCCATTCAAATCATGCAAGTTAGAGTCCAAAACAATGGCAAAAGTGTTTGGAAAAGTATATATGTTGGAGACGTATCACACCTCTCTTGCGGCGCCGTTTAGGCATCGGGGGTGCGATGGCTGTTGGTGGCGTTGAAGCAGATCTGCGACGGTAGACGGGTGCATCGGGGGATAAGTCCCGTTGCGGTGGAAGAGAAGGTCGTGTGAGTGGCCCCAGCAAAGAGGACGACGACACCGATTAAGCGAGAGGGCGCGATGCAAGGCTCTTGGTCTGTCGCCGTGGATGTGAAACGTCCATCTCTAGCAATGGACGACGCGGTCTTGGTAGGCGCTCCGGCATGGTGGAGGACAGTGGCGATGGATGGGGTGGAGGACGGCGGCGATGGATGTGGTGGCGGACGGAGGAGGCTGGTGTGGGGATGGTGTTCTAGCGCGGATGGTGTATGAATGGGAAAAATGGAGGGAGAGGTACGGGGAACCATGTTTTTGGGACGCGCCTGTCTAAAATATGGGAAAGTTACGAACTTATAGCCCCCGTTTAAAATTTGGACGTCTCGTCGGTTGGGGATAAGACTGTAATCTCGCATCTCACCAATATTTTCCCAGAGCAATTTTGGGCGAGGAGAGGGTGTTTTGGTGTCCATGGTTGGCACCCACGGTGTATGAATGGGGCTGACAGGTAGGGCGGTTGTGTCACGTTTGAGAGAAGTTACAAACCTGCCCCTGTTGAAAATATTTGCCTACATCAATTTCGGCCGAGTCGAGTTTGTTTTGCTGTCCACCGTGTATGAATGGGGAAACGGAGGGAGAAACAAAGGTCTTTCAGACGATCTTGAATCAAATGTGTTTTGCCACCCATGTTTGGCGCCCACCATGTCGGAATGGGCTCAGAGGCGGCCGTGTCACTTCTAATTGAAGTTACTAACCTACCCCTATTGAAAGCAGTGGAAATCGGGCCGATGGATTGTCCGTGTAATGGGTAGACAGTAATTTCCATCTCCCAAACACTTGGCTGCAGGAAGCTGACATGGGAGTGGACATTTTGCCTCTTCTTTGGAATTTTGGGACAATAAGCATCCATGTTTACCACGGCAACTAAATTCGAATCCATTTTGTGTTACTATACGAATCTTTATAAATCATTCTATGTGTTTTTATATATCTTCAAAAGAATGACAAAGATGTATTCCACTGTCATATATGAATATGATTTACAAATGCCGATACTCAAATTCAGAAGCTAGAATCTAGTTTAAGGTGAATTCGAATATTTGGAACACTTTATGTCCAACTCAAATGTCACACGCAGCATAATGTGTACTCCCATTTAGATATGTACACAAGCGATGTATCAAGATTCAAATACCGAGTCAATCAACCAAGAATGTACATAACTAACAGACATATAAACACTTATAGAGTATATGCATCAATAATATCAACTAACATACATAAGATAGGCCGATGTACTTTTTTTTGCTAGAACAACATCCTTTTTTTAGTGAAGCTACCATAGCATCTTGGCCCTTTCCGATGTGTGCCACTTATGGTCCATCTATACTACTATTATTGATGAATGCACATTCAGCCCGATTGGCATATTTGTAGGTCTGGCACAGCAATCAAAATGCAATGTCTCCAAGTCTTATCAATTAATACAGACTTGTGATCAAATAAAATTACAAACCAAAAAACAATTATTACATGATCTCTAAAACAAATGGTTTGATTGATTACATGAACAAACAACACAAAGGTTATTCAATGATGGAAAGAACATATCACCTATGATTTACCAAGTGGGAATTAATTTCCTTTTTTTCCTTCAGGAACATAACAATGCGGTCAGTCTCAGCTTGCTTCGTTTTGAAATGTGCAAACTATTTAATGGTTGTCTTGAGTACTGCTTGTGATTGTGATGTTTGCTTCCTCAACATGTCAACTTCATCTCTAAGTGCAGAAGCAGAATCTCTTTCTACCACTAGTTTAGCCTCTAGACCATCAGCAGTTGAAAATTCATGATGCGCGATTGGGCCGGTGCCACTGTTGTGGGATGATACAACGTCCATGGGGACCTCGCTCTTTGATCTTGGGCTAACCTGTTTTGCCATTAAAGTTCCAATTGGATTCCGAAAAGTTGAAGTTAGCAAAAAATCTCAACTGGGAGTTATAACAGCAAACCAGTTAAACAAACAAGGAATTAAAGAGTTTCAATTGGATGCTGAAAAGTACTCCCTCCATACGGGAAAAGTTGTCCTCGTGAAGTTTTTGCAAAAAAACCCTCAAAGAAACTCCGACCAAACCCGCAGTCCATCATCCGCTTCGACAACTCCGCTCGTGCAGCTCCACCGCTCCCCCGTGACACTAGCGACGCCGCGCAGCTCCACCAGGCCACGCCGCCATGACCCGCAGCTCCACCACGCCGCTCCACCACGCCGCACTGCCGCGACCCGCAGCTCCACCGCCCCCATCCATGCCCGTCGATTTGTTCCCTAAAATACTCACCTTTCCCTATCCCTGACCGCAACGAGGCCGAATGTGTACCACTCCAGCATCCTCGGTACGGCGTCCAGCCAGAGGAAGAGGCAGTCGTGGGCGGCATGGAAGGCGCTGTCGGCCTCCACCAGCGCCTCGATGTAGGTGTTGGAGCCGCTAGCAAAATTTCAAATTGGGAAGAGCAAAATCTCACCTTTCCTTTTCTAGCGGATATGAAGGAGGCTCTCTCTTCTTCATAGGGTATGTGCAGAGCACACATCCCTATAGGCTCTCTCCTACGAAATCTTGTCTAGCTAAATTTAATGGTCTCGCTGCTCCCTGCTCAATTTTCGTGCCTGTGGTGTCTGGAGTCTGAATTGGAAATCAGAACCAGTTCCATAATTTTTAGTTTGTAAAATTTCACTAAATTTTACTGTATGAGATAGCCTCTATAATTTTCAGCTCCATAATTTTCAGTTTGTAGAGCTGGAGGTCAGATTCAGCTCCATAATTTAATTGAGAGAAGTCATATACTCCCTCCTCTCAGTTCTTCTGTTGCATGGCCATTCCTTAAAGGAACATGACACAGCAAAATTCATAGGATATGGTCAAGCCCTTGTTCTTATTCTTATTCTGTAATCTAAATTACTCACTGAATTTCCATTCTTATTCTTACTATCAAAATTCAAAGTTGAAAGTGGTTGTTATTGACTAAAGGATATGCCCCCAATGCAAATATTGACAGGAGTAGTAAGAGTAGAAGAAGATTACTGTATTCATTGAATTATTTTTGACAGTAGTTGTTGAAGGTTACGTAGTCGACCAATTGACATTTGGCACCGCTGTCCCACCGACGGTCTGCACAGTGCACATCTCCACCGCTCCCCCGCCCAGCTCCATCCCCTCCTGCATGTGGTCAGCTCAGTTCCACTATTTCCCCCATTCCATTACAGTGTTAGTGTTGATGTCTGTTGTGTTTACTGAAAAAATAGTCTTTGGTGTGATGTCTGTTGTGTTCTCCACCGAAAAAAGTAATCTGATTGTAGGACTGGAGTTGTCACAAATGCCATTTTTTCAAATTTGCACTTGAGTAGGCATGTTGTGCTGCTATGTGTGATGGAGTAACAGCTCTGTAATTGTATGACACTGAATGTGTGGAGTAACATCTTTTACATCTTTGTTTTGGTCAAAGCTGAATGTTGATTGCTTGCATCATCTACTCTGAATGATTTAATACTGACAACTTTAGCATTTGTAGACTTTGTGTTCTGGCAGCAGCTAAAAACCCCACATCTTGTCTCTTTGTTTTCAAAAGCTACTGTTTCAATTGTTAATGAACCTTGTTAATTTTTAAAAAAATGATTACTAGTGCATCTAGGAATCAGTTAAGTTATGCTGCTATATAAAGTGGTGCTGCTATATGACCATGCTGGAATATGCATTTACATAGACTGACTGATGGCTCAACATATTCTTGACTTTGTTACTATATTTATCTAGAGATGGGAGTATATCACCATGTCCTAACGTTGTTACTCTTGCACTCACCTATGTTGCTCTTGCACTGATTTCAGCTCCCTCTCTCAGTTGTTCTATTGCATATGACCAGCTATCTACATGCTTAAGTAGCTATTTAAGTTCAGGCAAATAGGAAATTCTTAACAGTAAGTATCAAACACATAGATAGGCATAGTCTATAATAGGATTAACAGGCTATGGCATTATGTAATCAGTAGCAAACTCAATTAAGCCAAGCAATGTAATCGAACAATTTTGCAATAAGTGGCTAACTAAAATTCCAAGAAGCAAATAACTGAACTTACGCTAGCTCTTTGTACAGGCACACTGCAACTTCTTTTTCACTTACAAGGTTCTACGAACGAGTACATGGCATCAATTGCTTGGATACGCAGTCCCAATACTTCTTTCTTCCCACACTGCATTGGTAAGTCGAATGGTTAATCTGGTAAGATGGTGCGTCCTTGATATGTTACATGAGGACATGTAGTCAGACTAGTTGTAGCCACACACATCACACTGGCTTTTACTGTGTATTTCATGTGATTACATTTGGCATATCGAGATCTAAGCAATCTATAATAGGATGAAAAGACTGGCATCCTTCACATTATTGGTGAACTCAGTTCATAGAAACAAGCAATTCAACCATTCAGTGGGTAAAGAAAAAGCGCCACTGGAATATTTTTCACTACCCCAATCATACACACAAAAAGGGGCAACGCCACCATGGGGCTGGTATGGGCGTCCGCCTCAGGTGGCTGGAAAGTGTGCACCTAGTTTGAGTCATCCAGGTTGGCCCAGGCTAGTTTTGTTCGGCCCAACGCACAAGCAGGCAATGTAAAAAATGAAGAAAAATGTTTCAATTTGGATGGGCCAATAACGTAAGTGCAAGGAAGGCCCTATAGCAGGCTCGCAGCCCAAACAAGTGCCTCCCATATTGACCGATAGTAGGAAAATTCCCAATTCGTTCGCTCCAGCCTCCAGTCTGGTTCGCTCCTAACCTAACCACCGTTGGACAGACTGACACAACACTTCCTCGTACCCTCGTTGGAGGGCGATCGTCGGGCTTCAACCGAACAGAAGGACAAGAAGATGAAGGTCCAACCCTATGTGTAGCCTGCGTGGGAGGCAGCGGCGGCAGCACGGGCATGGCATCGAGCTTGCGCAAACGGACAGTCGCAGCTTGCAAGAGTAGCATGTGCAACGAGCAGGTACATCACATCCCTGATTATATCTAATTCAACTGTTCAATCATTGGCTAGTTAAAGTTGACGGTGTTGTAAAACTGCTTGTATGTAGGGAATCTTTGAGAAAATGAAACCAATTTCTGCTTATTTTATAACTCCCCCAATCAATACTAAACTGACTTAATCTGATGTATCTAATCAAGTTTCTGGTGCAAACATACAAGCTCATGTTGTTCTTGAGCCTAAAGTGTCGAATGAACAGACTGCTAATGAAGGATTTGATGCAAACATTTTACATGCTCCTGGTGATGAACATATAGTGTCTAATGAGGGATCTAATGCAAGCATTTTGCAAGCTCCCATTGAAGGATTTAGTATCTAATGATGATCTGCTATGTTGAGAGAGACATAGAGATTTGCATGCATTGATGACAAGCAAATTATAGTACATTTTCATGGCTTGAGGAAACGTTGAGGCCATCTACCAGAAAGTCCCCATATCATGACAACGTAGCATACATACTTTTCTAATCTGTTGTTTGAAACTATTGGCATACTTGTGCAGGATAGATATATTGATATGCAGTTTGCGCATTGGTTATAGGTGCAATTACACTTCGATATTTTCAGCCAGAGAACGAATAATTCAAGCAGGTACATACCATGTTAGTAGTCCTTGTACACCATGTTGCACTTTGTATTTTTTGGTGCTTGCATCATTTAGTGTTTTATAATCTGAACTACTTTGGATCATTAGCTGGTTTACAAAGTGCATGTAGCTTCACATTTCTCAAGTTATGTTGATTTCTGGAGTGCAAGTGCCTTCGTATTTTCTAGTTAAATGTTCGCCCCTGGTAACTTGAATTTGTGGATCCGCCACTGCACACAAATCATACAAGCATGCCAGTACGAATTAAATGAAATGAAGGACTTACGCTAGCTTGTTGTACAGGCTCACTGCAGCTCTGCTTGCATTTGGGATGTTCCATGTAGAAGTCCATGTTACCACTTGCTTGGATGTGCAGGCCTTGTGCTCCTTGCATCCCCCTCTGCATTTTTGACACGGCGAATGGTTGATCAAATAAGAGGAATCAACCTTGCTGTTGTACCAGAGGACAGACACTTACAAGGTTATACGGGTGTGTAGGATGTGTACCGGATCTCGTAGCGTCGTCATGCTTCGCTAAAAATGGTTTTGCTTGTTTCAGATGATATCTCCAGAAGAAATAAGAGTTAAAGTCAGAGTTGCATAGGCGTGTAAGCTAAGAGAGCAGTGAAAGGATATCCAAACATCATCAGAACAGTGCACAAGGGAGTGATGTGTGGATACCTAGTTCGGGCTGGTGTTTGGGCATGCTCGCCTAGCTAGAGTGCATGTCACTTCAGAGCCGTTGAGGGTGATGCGCTGGCATTGGCTGGCTGCGCACGGATGCAAATCTTGTGTGGCAGCGGAGCGCTACGATGCGGTGGACGAGACTGTTGGTGAAGCCCCAACGGCCTCAGGGGGTGGAGGTGCGATGATGTGCTCGGTTAAGTAGCCCCGGTGAGGTGGGAGACGGCGTCGGTGAAGCGCACCTGGTGCGGTGGAAGTCGTTGTCTGTGAGGCACATCAGATGCGGCAGCCGACATTGTCAGTGGACCACCTGGTGCGGTGGACGAGGGCGTAGATGAGGTAGCTCCGGTGCGGTGATGAAGCGTGGCCGTTGTCTTCGTCGTCATCGTCCGGCACAGAGGTGGGGAAAGAGAAGAGACGAGGGGCGATTCAAACTTTGCTTGGGTTGGCGGCGAATTGGGGATTTGAGCAATCTGGGTGCGGAAGGGGACGGTGGAGAAGGGAGATTTTGCAGGGATGGAATTGGGGCCGCCAGATATTTCAATCCGAAACGTGGAAGCGCGAACTTATTTTGTCGTCGTCCTTTTTTTGGTGGGAAGGGGGAAGGAGCGAGGGGGTGGGTGGCTGGGTGCTAAGTGTCCGTATGACACACGCGACCACCACGACACGACCCTAGTCTGCTTGGTGCACCTACATTTGACAGGAGATTTGAGAATGCAAATGAATCTTCTTGCATTTGCAAATGAATCTATATGTATTACCATGCCCATGTTTTCCTTGCAAATAATTAGTCATTCAAAATGAGATACTATAAATTAATTAATGAGGAGTTATTTGAAAAAAAACGAAACGGTATCCACGGTATCCACGCTAACGTGGATTAGAGTGTATGTCACATATTTAGTTATTTGAATTAGAGTGTGTGTCACATAGCGATCTCCAATTCTAACGTGGATTTCACATTTCACTGTATCCATGCTACTTTTTTAATACAAATTCATATGTATATGATGAACACCATGGTAGTGAGAAAACTTTTGGATGGATTCAAACATACGACCTACAAAAATAGCACAACAATCGAGTCAGTGTCAACTTTTCCAAACCTAGTATGGCACGAATTAGAAATAATTACCCATATGCATGGTCCTTAGTTCAAATCTTACAATGTACACCGAATTGAAACATCGATATTAAGTCTAGTACTATCTACATTCAAATGTTGTTTTTAGCCCCCCCCCTCGGCACACACGCTACATACTTCCTGTATCGGTCAATCTTCCTCTCCTAACCACCTTAGGAAGCTATAGGTTTCCGACACACATTCATTCTTTCTCTCCATGTTCTGATCTCTAACTCTCTCAACTATACAACCCGCTTTTTCCACACTGTTACCAAATGTATTTACCTCACACACCCGCCATTGCACACCATGCCGAGCTCTCTCTCTCTCCCTCCCAACCTCTCTCGCTAGATACATGCATTGCCTATCTAGCCCCCAATCTCTCATGCGCACGCACGCACGTTGTCTATCTAGGTCACTCCCTCGAGACCGTCTCACTCTTTCTTCCGCACGACGGGCCACACTCGCTCAATTTCGCTCTCTTTATCTGAGTCTCGATTAACCTTGTTTTCTTTCACACACAAATGATATATCTCCCTGTTTAGGCCTCGATCGACACACTTTATACTCTCTCACGCAGATTGTCTATCTAAGTCAGTACATCCAAGCCGCCCCACTCTTTCGGCCTCATGGTGGGCCACGCTCACTCAATATCTCTCTCTCCCTCCCTCTCTCTCTCTCTCTCTCTCTTTCTCTGTATGTGTCTCTCTTTGTATGTCTCGATTGACCTCGCTCTTTCTCGGACACAAATGATATATCTCCATGTTTGGGCCCAATTCGACATATTCATATTGTATACTGTCTCACGCACATTGTCTATCTTGGTCACTCTCTCCAACCCATATCAATCTTTTGATCGCACGACGACCCACACTCGCTCAATCTCTCTCCCTTTATATATGTAATCGATTGACCTTGCTTCCTCCCACACACAAAATATATCTACATGTCTATGACTGGATCATCTCTCAAGCTCTATCTTACATCCCTCACCCTTGCCAAAAGCTCAATTGAACAATATCTCTCCAGAGCATATATATCTTTTCAATGAATGTCGGACCACACTCACTTTGTCTCTCTATCTATATGTCTCTCGATTGACCTTGCTTTCTCACGCCATATCTTCCACACATTGAACCTACCTCTCCATCCCTCACAAAGCTGGAGCTATTTACATTGCAAGGGGGACTCCAACCTTGGATTAATTTGTGTAGGCATCTATTCCAGTGGTAGATTATATTTTCGTAGCATTCGTCCCACAACTACTCCAAACACTGTTGCAACCCCCACACCTCCCCCAATTGATTTCCCTCTGCCTCGATCATCGCTCTCTCGCACGTCCTTTCTCGCCTTCAACGTCGCACCATGTTATTATTGCAAAAAACTCTGATTATTACAAATAAGCTACAAAAGTACACACCGATAGCCCACTTGGAATGGAACAAATTTCGACCCACAAATTAAAGTGACACAAACTACACACCGAGGGGCCCACCTGTCATGAAATAAATTTGGACCCATATACAAATTAAAAAATAAAGGACGAGGATCGAACATGCGACCAGGGCCTTCAAGCCGCACGTCAATAGGCAACATACATAGAACATCAATGTTTGTTGTACCCCCCTTTGTTCATATAATGTTTTTATATTACCACAACCTATTTAATGGATAACATGTAATATTATTTTTAGTACATTAGTGGGACCGGCTCGTTAGCACGTACTATTCGCCTTCACTTACTGGTGGGTTCCATGTGTGCTCTCTCTCTCTCTCCTCCCCTTCTGCGTTTAGACGCACGGGCAAACACGAAGAACTCGCGGGCGATGTTGCCGTTGACCATATCTGGACGCGTTCACAAGTTACGGCACCAGTTTCAGTACTAGTAGTACTAGTCAATGTGTACGTGCAATGCACGTTAATTTGGAAGTATATTAAGTGCATGCGGATATTAAGTAGGATATTATTTGCGTGTTATTATGTGATTAGCACTATTTTTGGCATGAAATTAACTGCACGCTAAACGTGTTGAGCGCTCGACATTGAAGCAGTCTAGGTTGTTGGATGAGAAGGAATACATGTGGCTTGATGACGTTTTATATTTAATTTGATACGGCTCTAGCAGAACATTCAATCGATCAAACCATAGATTTCATTCAGTCTGACTCCGACTTTACATTCATACGATGATCGATCTAAAATAAACGGAAATGATAAACGTTCGGATTTTAAGCATGGCAATCCAAATGTTTTTCATGGAAAATTTAGATTACGCAGCGGCGGCTTCTTGCGGTGGGAAGCCGCTCCTCTGCCGTGCTCTGTGTGTCGTCGGGCCACTGACCGACGACGGCGATGGCGGCGACTTGCACCGTTGTTGGCATACTCCTGGACGTTGGCCCTAGCTTCAAGGAAGGCCACAATGTTCTGGACTTCGGTCTCCAGGAGCGAGTCAACTGGCGGGAGGAGGTGACTAGCGTTGGTGCAAGGAAGGAGTCGTCGGCGGCCATCCATGCCGCTGAGGGGGGCACTGGCACCCGCGTGGAGACAGGCGCTGGCAATGGCGCGGCGGAGACATTCATGTGCACGGGCACCGGCACGGGCACGCACATCAATGCACGTGTAGGCGCATGCACTGGCAGTTGCACGGGCACCGGCACGGGCGTGCGCATTAGTGCACGCGCAGGCGCATGCGCTGGCAGGTGCACTGGCGCGTGAAAGTCGGCAGGGACCTTGTGGAATCTCGTGGCATCAAACTCAGCGACAATGTGCAGCTCCGAGCCCATCAATGCCACGGGGATGGGCGCTGGCGCAGTCGGGGCGACGGGAGACGTAATGGGAGCGGGGACAGGCGCGGCGTCTTCCCGCAAGGCCGGTTCAAGCTCATCCCAAAGCGCCTTATGTTCTTGAGTCTCCGGCTGGGTGTCTTCCTCGGGAAACTAGAAGACTAAGGGCAGACCATCGTGATGCGGCATGGCGTATGTTTAGGTCAGGCTGGTTGGAGGTAGATGACAGGAGAATCGGAGAGGAAGAGAGAAGATTGTAGCAATACCAGGTAGTGCGGGGTTGATTTTAAACTGCGGTGTCGGCAACATTAAAAGCAGGAACAGTTGGGACAAAGGTGGACGACGGAGCCTGGTCAAAGGGCTCACCTCCCGGTGAGCCTGCGCAGCGGTCTGCTCGCACGCCTCCCTATCAGTCGGCGCAGCTGTCTGCTCGCAGACCTCCTGTCGACTCACACACTTGCTCGGACGGCACCTGCCGATGAGAAGCGGGACTCGTGGCAGCATGTAAACGCCCACGGTTTCAATAGTGAAAGCGTTCACCTTAATGTGAGAGGTCTTTGTTCCAAAATACCTTGGCTCTTCATTTGTGCAACTTGTCATAAGAAGCTTGTCACAAATTGAAGAAAAAATTACGAAGGAATATTTGTGCTATATCACGTGACCATGCTCAGTTTCATGAATTTCTGGTCAGTTTCGGATTTTCTGAACTTTAAAATCCAGGATTCCAAACAATATCATAACCTGCATCATGCAATAAATTTTCAAGCGATACATCTGTCCTATTGTATTTCTTAAGAAAGGATTTGGTCAAACATGCTTAGTTAGACTTCAGACAAGTTATATATGCAGAGTAAAAGGATAATCCGTCCGTACCAGTGCATTGCCTGATATATTAACTCTTTTTTTGAGGGGTCCCTGATATATTAACTCAAGTACTAGGCACGAACAAACGGGCTCAATTCTGTGCTCATCCTGGTGTAGTAGTAGTAGTAGGCAATGCAGTTGACGGGTGACCTTGGGGAGCGGCGACCGAGGGAATTGAACCGTGCTCGGCACGGTAGGTAACGTTGTCTAGTTACTAAATCATCCCTCCATTGTTCATCGGTAGTCATTATGGACCGGGGACATGAGGGGAATTTCCTAGGGCTGGAATTCTGGCCGCCAGATATTTCGACTCGAAACGCGGAGGCTCGACTGGTTGGGGTTGGCTAATGTGCGTACCACGCACGCCACCAGAAGGACACGAGCCCGTTTTTTTAGGATCAACACGAGCCAAGGTCTGGCTGGTACGCCGTTGGGTACCATGCATGCGAGAATACAAAAGGAATCTTTTAAATTGCCGAATGAATCTATGTGTATTACAATGCCCGTATTTTCCTTGCAAATAGTAATCTCGACGTGGTAATTGATTTATGACGAGTTCTTGAATTAGAGTGAGTTTGTGATATAGTGATCTCAACGTGGATTTCACATTTCATGGTATCCCTAGTAAGTTTTTCATTGCAAATTCAAATTTAAAAGATGAACAATATGGTGGTGAGAAAACTTTGTATGTATCAAGCATATGACCACACACACACACACACACACGAACACAACAACAATCCAATAAGTATAGTGCATCTATTTTTCCAAACCATGCATGTATGACACGAATTCAAAAATACTCCTTCTGTTCCTAAATATTAGTCTTTTAGAGATTTCAACAAGTGACAACATACGGAGCAAAATGAGTGAATCTACACTCTAAAATATGTCTATATACATCCGTATGTGCCAGTCCATTTGAAATCTCTAAAAAGACTAATATTTAGGAACGAAGGGAGTAAAATGTAAGACATGCATGGTCCTCAATTCAATATTTAAAATGAACAGGAAACTGAAACATGAATATTAAGTCTAGTACTACAGTACATGCAAATGTTGTGTTTAGGCGGAGCTATGTAGATTGTCGGGGGTTAACCCCTCGACCTTAGATAAATTTGTGAAGCTCTGTTTAGGATTGTTTAGATTATATTTGTCCCCACCCTAGCTCCCAAACACCGATTGGTTGTGCACCCCCCTCCTCCCCGAGATAATATCATGTGCCCCCACACCTTAGATGCTATATGCTGATACGAGTTGCTTGGAGCTTGTAGATCTGAGATATAGCAGCTCACGTGATGTCTTAATATTTTTACAGGAAACCTTAATGAGTTTGAGAATTGCACACAATTTGTACAAAAACTACTCAGATGCCCTTGGATCCCATATCCAACGACCTCGAAGCTCGTATCACCGTAGCATCTAAGATGAAGGAGGACATCATATTCTCCTGTATGTAAGAATATCATGTGCTACCACACCTTAGATGCTTTGGTGATACAAGCTCTTCGGAGCCGTTGGATTTGTGACCCAACAACTCCTCGGTGGTTCGAATGGTTTTTTGCAGAAAAGCCCCCAAAGAGTTCGGCCACTGCTTACAAGCACAAAGACTGCTCAGATGCCATTGGATCTCAGATCAAACGACCTCGAAGCTCGTATCACCGTAGCATCCAAGCTGCGAGAGCACCTGATGTTTTCTCGCACGGGAGAATATGAGGTGCTCCCGCACCGTAGATTCTATGGTGATACGAGTTCACGGAGATCTAACGGCCCACAGTAGGAGGTTTGAATGTTTTTGCAATATACGACTGAGAGAGTTTGGGAATTGCGCAGAAAGTATAAGTACTACGCATGTGCCATCTGATCACAGATCATACGACCTAGATGCTCGTATCACCGTAGCGGCTAATTAAGCTACGGGGAGCACCTAATATGAGCAACGGGGAGCCGTTGGATCCAAGATGCAGTGGCACACACGAGGCCTGAATGTTTTATTTGCAAAAAAACCTTTGGAGAGTTTGGAAATTGCGCATAATTACAGACTACTCCCAAGCCATTGGATCTCACTTCCAACGATGTAAAAACTCGTATCACCATAGCATCTAAGCTGCGGGGTGGATGTGATATTCTATGTCGTTGTCATTTTTGTTCGTAAACTTGCAAAATACGTGTAACTCGTGCCGTTACTTGTCTAACCGCGCAAAGTGTTTGTTCAAAAAAACCATCCTACACTGAAATATCGGAACAACACACGGGGGTCCCACTTGTCATTGATCAAATTTGGACCTAAAACTAACAAATCTGAAAGACGAGATTCGAACTGGCAACCTGGACTACAAAGCGTAAGTCGATAGCCTGAAACAACAACGGTTGTTGGCTTTGTCCCATAACTTGATTTTATACAGTATTACGTTGAGTAGAGTAGAGGGAGTGCCTCGTCAACACGTGCATGACTGTTGACTCACTTACTGGTGGGTCCCAGGTCTGCGATCTCTCTCTCCTCTCCATCGTCTAACCTTTAGACACACGGGCACACACGAAGAGCGGCGCTAGCTTGCCGTGGTGTTATTATAACTAAAAAAGCTTGGAAAACAGAAGAATCGTCTAGAACAAGAGACATTGTGGCTGGTCGAGACGGAGCTAACCACACCTACCCTCCGTGCCACGTTAGCATGATGAAGCTATGTGGCTAGTGGGGTCTTTTCGACCAACTGGCTAGGTCTCGAGGTCGAACCATATGTACTACTACGTCTGATACTGTATATTTTTACACACACATTTTTCCTATGTGCCGAGACGTGGCACACCCTACCGCGCGGTTTCGGGGTCCTCCCAGGTGGTGCATGCATATATTCTTCCTTGCCGAGATGTGGGACGCCCTACCGCGCGTTTTTTGGGTCCTCCTCGGTCGTAGTGCCAAAGCAAGTAAATGAGTCGTCAAATCACGAAAGACCACCTTTCCCGCCGAGTACATCAATGAGGCACGGTGGCTAGCTAGTTGGGTGCAACCGATTAGCTAGGCTGCTGCCACATTTGTTTTTTCACCCTTTTTTTATCTCCTTGCCGATAGGTAAATTTAAATATCCGCCGCGGAGTTGCTCTAGTCTTTGGGTGCGGCAGGCGCAGCAGGATTTTTAATTTTTTGATTGATGGGAGCAGGCGCGGTAGGATTTTTAATTTTTTGATTGACGGGAGCAGGCGCAACAGTAATTAGTGATGATGACTCCACCTATAAAACCCACTGCTCCCTGATGTGAGAAGTCGTCGACTGGTGTTTTCCCATGGTGAAAACCTAAAGATTCACCGCTCCTCGGCTGGCTCCCTCCACCTTCCCGTAGATTGCATTGCGTTTGAGCTGTTTCAACCCCTTTGCTTCCTCTCCCCATTGCTTCTACCTGGTGCAATGGCGGTGCAGCAGATCACGGAGTCTGAGGTGAGGCGCCTGACACAGGAGCTCGAGGCCAAGGATGTGGAGCTCAGGGCCAAGGCATGGAGCTCTGTGAGCTCAAGGATGAGAGGAGTGCTATGCTCCTCCATTATGTGCGGGAGTTCACGGAGCTTCAAAAGCGGCAGGCGTCCACCACAAAGATGATCGAGGCGTCGGCGGTGTTGCTGCAAAAAGCGGGAGATACGATAGGCCATCAGGGGAGGCCGCTGGAGCGTGAGTGCGCCGGTCGTGACAAGGTCCAGGACCGCCTCAGCCACTTGGTGGACCAAGTTGCCACGCACGTGTTGCGGCTGCGCGATGTCTACCGTTGTGCCAGCGCGACCATGCCGGCCGTCGGACTAAACCCGTTCAACCACCCCGTCGACTTCAATGAGCTACGGCTTCTTGACCTGGTCTCCTTCTTCACCTATATCTCCGAGGAGCTAAGCCGTCTCTGCACGATGGTGGAGGTGGAGCTGCACAAGGAGGGGTTGCGTGCTACCGTCGCTGTTGCCGGGCGAATCCTCTCAGGGCTCCGTCATCGGAATCCATTCGTGCCATTGGATGCCATCTTTGACAAGTTGGCTCCCATCGATCGGGAGCGGGCTTTGCGGGCCGTTGCACCCTGCATCACCAACGTCGTGCACCTCGAGAAGCAGAGGGACTTCGGTGGTGTTTAGGCGTCTTCTGCATGGGCATGTCCATGTCTCGGTGCAACATGACCGTTGGATCAAAATCATACGGTGTAGATCAGTCACTGTATCACAAAACGTGTGGGTGTGTTTGGTTGCATTCTCATCTCAATATAGTTGTTCCCTCTTCGTGTGTTTGTGTTAACCTACTAGTGTGGACTCATGCACCCTTCATGCACTCTGCCAAACACCCAAAAGTGGGCCGAGAAGGGAACTTTTGTTCCCATATCGTGCACCCTTCATACACCCTGCCTAACACTGAGTCAAGGTGCTTCATATGGCTCATGTTTCATGGAGTACTCTAGCACCGTACTCTCTGTGCGCCGTAGACCTAGTTCTGTTAACATTGATCTCACCGTTCATTCTCGACCGGACAGTCGAAAAAGCGGTATTATGTTACATTACTATTCATATAGTTAACATGCGTAGAACATCATTTGTTAGCGTCATATCTTACTACTCTAGCAACCAGATTATGTAGTATTCACATATGAACCACTGCACATGCCTAGTAGTAGGAGCACTGTGTATGTTCAAGTGGCTACCGTGTTTTGCACTCCTCCGTCGTAAGAGTGGAAACGCTTGCTGTAATCATTTTTTTCTTCAGAAAAAACAGTGGACTCGCTCTACCATGCGGATACTCCTTAACGGTCGTCGGGAACTTTGCTACTCACTTTCATCGACGTGTGGGACAGCCATCATCAGGGTCCACCAGCCATGCACTAAATTACTCCATAGTAGAGTGCCCAACTGCATGGTAGACTTCCTCGGTCGAAGCGTCGCAGTAATGCCCAATGAGCCATCAAATCACAAAACTCCCTCCTTTCCAGCATTAAGTTGGATGGACGAAGAAACCATCATTTCACTCTTCTCTCTCACCTTCCTCTCTACCCAACCCTCGCTTCTCCCTCATCTTGTTCCTCATTTCTTCAAGAAAACCCCGACCTGCTTCTGCCATTGTTCTTCTCTCCCAAAGAAGGAAAGGTGAGTGCATCAATGGTGTTGATTCTGGCCAAGGTCCGGTCTTGCAACCCCAAGACTGATCCTATAACTCCCTCTCTATTCTTCTTTTGGGTTTGTGATTATGGATTCTTCTCTTTTATTTCTATTCGACAGTTTCTTGATGGACGTTGGAGCACCGGCCGAAGTGATGTCTATGGCTTTGGCAAAAACCGTTGAGGCTCATGGTACGAAGAAGTGCAAGCACCCCGCCGAGACTACCGCAGACAAGCTCAAAGCCATCGCCCTGTCCAAGCCCCCTCTCCGGGATCCCTCATTAAGCAAGTCCAGGTAATATCTCTTCTTGACGATCTTTTTCTCGATCTTGATCGTGTTTTTTCATCTAACACGCAGTACTAGTAGTACCACTTTCTGGGTGATCTTGCATGTGATTTTTGTGTGCCAAATGGCGGTTCTAAATTCCTCTTTTGACCAAAACATGTGGGAGGTTGACACTGATTTCTTATAGATTAATTTCAACTACTTTATGTACATCAATGCTACCTTTGAAGAGGGTATATTTGCATCAGTAACTTGTGTTATGGATATTGCAAGTAATCCCTCTGCTCTCATGCCTTTGAAGACATGTTCTAGTGTCTTTGTTCACTAATTTCTATGTGTATATGTAGTCATCTATGGAGTAAAATATCAAAAATCATCTTATATTTCTGAACAGAGGTAGTAATAAAATATTTGGTTTCTGTTTGAATTAGAACCAGGTCCGCGTTGGGGATGAAGTTCTCAAAGTCATGTCGTGTGAACTGGAAGACCTGAGGATGAGTTCTACTGCTAAACTACCTAGCTGTTGTGTCCTTGTTGCCACGTGTCTTGAACTAGTGTTTTCCTATGGCATTGTTGTTAGGCCTGTTCTCGAGGCTGTACTTGACCACAACAATTTCCTGGATGTGCCTTCGATTACGAAGGGTGTGGTTCTTGTAAAGCTTCCCGACAAATCTAATGCAGCCTATCTTCATCGTCATGTTTATGAGTGGAAAGACCACTCTGTTAGGTTCTCCAAGGTTGAGGAAATGGTGATGGTGCCGGTAGACATCTCTCACGAAGTCCATGGCCTAGTCAGTTACGCGAGGTTCATCCCGTAGGTCGGTGGCAAGAAATAGTTAGTAGAGTTTAATTAGTGCAACTTTGCTTGTCTGTAGTAAGTACTATTGTTTAGTACTTGATTTGTGTTTGTGAACCCTGTATTGTTTAGTACTGCCGCTTTTGGTGTGTGGTTTGTCCTGAGAACAGTCTATGTTAATGTCTGTCCACTCAATTTAGTCTATTTATTTGGAAGTATCCAGATCATATTTTTTGTGAGCACGGTTTATCAATTATGGTTACACTCCAATATCTATATGCATTGCGGGTTTATCGCACCCACCAGGATTTCTAGTCCCATGGATGTCCGGTCCATACGATTTGTCACGACCTTTGGACTGTCCTGCTTGTGGGAGTAAGCGGGAGCCCTGCATGCCACGCGTAGTTGGACGACCAATCTTCTGTTTAGTACTTCAACATAGTGATTTCCTGGTAAGGATTCACTCGTGTCACATCAAGTAAATCTTATTGATTTACTGTCTAAATCTTATTGATTTAATGTATTGTTTTCTTTCGTTTGCTACAATTTTACGATGCAGGCTTTTCCATGTGACATTCATCACATAATAAACCATTTGGTTTGCTCTACAATGGATATTTTTGCAGGTTTCACTTATTATGTCGTGTCAGTAACGAAGGCCCTGTCCATGAATTATATTACTGGAAAAAATTGGATCAGTCTGTTGTCTGAGTACAAGTGGAATCCCTATGATGAACTGCAGTTTGGTTCAACAAACACACCACAATTAGTCCTTCTCATGTTTAAAAGAAATGAAGAAAAAGACTGGATCACAGTCACGGAGCCTAGTCAAGTTAGAAAGCTGATCATAGCAGATCAGACACGATCGCCATTGTCTCGCACATCGGTACCACCTTCAACAATGGATCGAGCACCGGCAGTTGCTCTTGCACTGACAGCGGCAGCAGCTCAGTCTGATCTAGCTGAGGATTGGGCACCGACTGCGTCAGCGGATTAGGCTGATCTACCGGAGGATCGGGCATCGACACCGGCACCAGCTCTACAAGGAGCACCATCTCCGGCACTACCAGTCGCATCGGCACTGGCACCAACAACGACTTTGGCACCTGCACGAACACTTGCACTTGCATCTGCTCCGGCCCGTGCAGCGGCAACGGAACCAGCAGTTGCAGCGGCAACAGACTGGGCTGCAGCTCGCACTTCATATACCAAAGTCCTTACAAAAACCGACATGTCCACCTTCTTGGTAAGCATTGGCCGCCCAAGTGTTTCGTTCTTTTTTCTTTCCATGTTGTTTCACATGATTCACTGTGTTGATCTAACTATTTGTGTATGTCTTCTTGTTTGCAAACAGAGAATTCCTTGAGCAACGAGGGAGTCGTTTAACAATCCGGGCGACCGTGGCCAAGTTTCTCTTACCATATGCAGCCTTGGTGTGAATGAACCTGCTCAATATACCGTAAGTACAAAGGATGATCACATGATGATTGATGCTAAAGGATGGTCAAGGTTCAAATCTAAATCATATCTTGCGGTAGGGGGTGATGTCAAAATCGAACTTTCTCAGCAAATAGAGCTGGTCCAAATCAACTTTGAAATTCTTCAATAGCAGCACACAACTGCCGAACTGATCTATCCTCCGAGAGATTTTGATGTAATACTCTGGCATGGTGAAACAAGTCTCATGTGTGTATAAGTACTATGAAAGTATCGTTGATATAATTGCAACTCTGATTGCTTGTTAGGAACTGTCGTTTGATTTCATTCCAGTAGCTGCCGTGCTTTATTCAATTTTGTCTATTCGCCTTGCAACAACATCTAAAACCAGTGCCGTACCGACCGCTTGCAATATGAAAAGAGCTGAGGTAGAACACATGGGCCCCCAAACATGCAGGCCCACCGACTTGTGGCCCAAAGTCCAAAACCGTGAGCCTGTCTGAGTATTTCTCAACTGAACCCCCATAATGCCCGTGCGTTCCACGTAACATCAAGATGCATTTGTATGAGTATTTTATCTTGTGAGAGAAAAGGATGAATGAGGGAAGGCCTTATTTGCAAATGTGGAGAGGTGTGTGGGAACCTTTTTGCAAAATTCCCATAGTTTCCTTCCTATCCGTCAGATATAAATCGGACAGCCTATATTGCAGGATGGCAGGCACACCATCATCACCAACTCATCTATACCATGTTAAAAAAACTCTGTTTTTATAATTATATCTATTATGTATATTCCCCTTGATTTTTCTAGTATAAAGTTGTGATATAAAAGATCTTTGTATTTGTTTACAGAGGGAGTGTATATCTGTCAAAAATATATTTATGTGTAACTAGTTACTCCTGTCTTTCTACTTCCTTTCGCTGATATGTGGGGAATCCGGCAACGGGGTCCACGTTCCATATGCACAAAATTAGAGTGCACAACTGCATGGTAGACACACCCCGGTCGTAGCGCCACAATAATGCCCAATGAGCTGTCAAATCACAAAAAACACCTTTCCAGCCTTAGCAGTAAGCTGGACGGACGAAGCAGCAATATTTCACTGGGCCTGAATCCCCTTCTCCCTCGTCTGCTTGTTCAGAGAAAACCCCCGCTCGTCGATTGCATAGGGTTTTCTCATGGAGAACATGGTACGAATCCTTCATCCATCCTCGATAAATCCAAGTCCCTTGGTTGCGGGTACTCCTAGGATGGAAGCCGCCGCCGTTGATGCATTTTTCTTCCTACCGAATCTAGTGTGTTTCATTTGCAGTGCCCAAAGTGTGAGGACCCTACAGGTTTCTGCGCCCTCGGCGAGACGCCACACTTGTTCCATCTCATCCTAACATAGGATTTTAAAACGCGCACAGTATGTTCCTAGAATCCTCTTTTCTATCCGGGAGGGTGGGGTTTTTTGAACATGCTGTCGACTAATTTGGAAATTTGGATTGCTATATTTGGATAAAAGGTACTAGTACCATGGTCAACACTGGCATGAAGGAGGAAATTATTTCTAGATTTGGATATAGGGAATACATTGTGTTCTCATATTATTTTTCCTGCAGTGCATTCCTTGCTCTGCCAGAACACATGTACTCAAGATGCTCGGCCTTGTCATAACTGAATACACTAGTTTAATGGTCACAGTGAACTCAAGTCATGGATATAAGTTTCGAGTTGGGTTCATGAACCAAGAAGATTGCTGCTTTTTTCATGGCCGAACTTGGACAAACTTTCTCAAGTGTTACAGACTAAAAGTAGGTGCACGAATGTTGATGGAAATAGCAAAACCTGGTCTCATCTTCACTGCAATCTTCCACCCCGATGTCGTTCCAATTGTTCATCCATGTTACTTCTTAATCCACCTATTTTGTCTAACTAATCACAATTTAACTTTAGAAGTAGCAATGAATCTCTCACGAAGATGCTACTTCTAACTAATATTTTCTTATAATTGGTGGCACGTGTATGTTTTTTTAGAGTTAAGCATGCTACTTGTTTGTTATTCTATAAGAACTCGAATGTTACTCATGGCACTGAAGTTGACTTGGACGACAAGTTCCTACACTTTATTGATCGTCTTGAGGTCCTTGTGGGGCGTTTCAATGGTGGAAGGCCACATGGGATATGTGTGCCACTGCTGCACTCGTTGAACAGGTCCAACTGTGTTGACAAACTTATGGTATGAGATTTTTTCTGTTATATATGTTGTTCATAAACTCTTGCTTATGCATAGTTTTACAGATGTGATCTTCTTGAAACAGGAACTGCCTAGGTCTATTTTTCCTATGCAGATGCCTGGCCATGGTCGGGTCATACTTGCGCTTGGTCACAACATGATGTTTATGTCGACCTACTCCATTCCCCTTGGAGGTGAAAAGATACTTATTCTTGGGTGGTCTCAAATAATGAAGGCCCGTCCATCTTGGAGAATAGGACAAAAGATTATGCTCCTGCTTTTTCATGGCTCTAAAGCAAATATCCTATTTATTGACCACATTGCGAGAAGAATCCACTTTCAGAAGGTTGTGGATGCGTGGGGTGGCGCCTGGGCCTTGTGCGGGGGCTTGGCGGCCTCACCCTTTGGTTAACTATAGGCAAAGTAGCACTGTTCGAGGCATGCTTTTACGGTTGAACCTGTATAAGTACTCGCACTTCTTTCACCTATGGTTGTTAAGTGCCCCTGCTGGTTTCAGTTAAGGTTGTTAATTACTCCTGCTGCTTTTATAGTATGTCGTGTTTCTTCACTCCTGTCTTCCTCCAGCTGCCAAAACCAAACCAGCGCCGACGGGGCCGCTTGCTTCTGCCTCCCACGGCTGGCTGCGCCTCAGCGCATGCATCGCCAACCCACCATGTCCTAAATCATTAACGCCGACCTCCGAGACCTCGCCGTCGTCCTCCACGCACTTTGCTGTGCTCGCCGCGGTGCCGCCCTCTCGCATTGTCAAGATGGTCAACAAACAAGAGGAATCGGCAGAGGCCTGTACGTGGAGAGGATGATAGTAGGGGCCCACCATGTCCATGGCCGGATGCAAGGAAGTTCCTCATTTTTTGTTATATATATAAACTCCATTGTCAGTGTATGGAAAAATAAAATGCTTCCTGCTAGTGGTTTCCTGACATATGGGACCCACGACATTGTCAGCGTATATAGTCAATAGACAAGAGAACAACACAAGATCGGCTGACACCTGGGATGAAGCTACTCGAGAAGTATTTTTTTGTTATTGTTGAGACGGATCATGGTTTCAACTGGGCTGTGGCCCGTCTAGCCCAGGCTTATATTTTATGTTCACCACATGACCAACCCAACTATTTTTTGTTTGTGAAAATGAGCCCAGTTTATTTTTTCAGAAGAATACCCAATCCAGGCCTACTTATTTTTCTACGCCCTGATGGGCTGCAACTCTTTCAAGATGCCTGCAAATCTTGAAAGTAATATGAAATGGGTTGTAAATATAAAAACATATGACAAATTGGCAATTACTTTATAATTTCTGAATTTTTTCACATTTTCAGATTACAATTTCACCAGGCTTTAACCTAAATCAAATATATATTCAAAGTACTTTAAATATAGGTCGACATTTCGGTATTAAAAATAGTTTGGAACCCACAGAAATATGCGAAATTTCGTTTAAATTTTTAACCCTGGCCCTGGCCAACAAAAAAACGGACTGCAATAAATTGCATAAGAAGTTGCAATGAGCTATATATAAATTATTAAAAAAGGGAATGTTCTGACTTGTGGGCCTATTAAGTTGATGCATATGCAATATTTTTTTACTTATTGTATACGACAACAAACGATTCTAGTAGACATAACCATTGGATGTCAATCCAACGGCCGTCGTGTTTCTTCAATCTCTGATCTTCTTGCTCCAGCGGCCAAATCCAGCGCTGGCGGGACCGCCTGCTCCCGCCTCCCGTGGCCGGCTGTGCTGCCGCGCAGGCCTCACCGCCCCCTACTACTCCCACCGTTGGCCAAGCCATCCCTCGACTCACCCACATCCCTCCATTGTTGTGGCTTCGCTGCCTCCAGGTCATTCCCTTCCTGGGTCTCGCCGTCGTCCATCGCGCTGGTGTTCTCGGCACGGCATGGTCAACGTTGTCAACAAACGACAACATCGGAAGAGGGATGTACATGGAGAGGCTGATAGTTGGGACCCACATGGTCCATGGCCGCATGCAAGAAAGTACCTCCTTATTACGCCAAAAAGAATGAATACTCCCGCTGACAGCTCGGACCCACCAGCTATATCTTTGCACGCAAGGAAGTGCCTCCTTATTACACAAAAAAAAATGAATACTCCCCCTGCTAGCTGCGACCCACCATAGTGGGAGGCTGACTTGTGGGCCTACTAAGTTGACGTAGATGGAGGCTTTGTTAACTTAGTCAACAAATGATTCTATCACCAGTGACCATTGGATTGTTAACATCCAATGGTCGTGCTGCTTCTTCAACCTCTGATTTTCTTGCTCCAGCCGTCCAAACCACAGTGTGCTCTTGCCTCCCGTGGCCGGCTGTGCCTCTGCGACGGCCTCACCGCCCCCTACTACTCCCATCGCTGGCCAGGCCCTGCGGCGACGGTAGCCTCACACCGTAGCTGAACTAGTGAACCCTCGTACTCCTCTCCGCGTGGGCATCCACTGCCGCGTCTTCCCCAGCTCCACGTAGTCCCTTCTTAGGCCTCGCCATCTTCCACCGCCTTGGTGCTCTCGGCGCGGTGTGGTCATTGTGGTCAACGAACCACTTCCATCGGAAGAGTATTGTACATTGAGAGGCTGACAGCTGGGTCCACGGCCGCGGCAAGGAAGTGCCGCCTTATTACGCGCAAAATAATTATTCCTCAACCTGACAGCAGGGACCCACCGGACGGGCCACCGTATTTCGTGAAAAACTTGTTTCCCCCTGACTGCTGGGACCACCAGCCATATCTTCGCACGCAAGGAAGTGTGTCCATGTTACGGGAAAAAATATTCGCCCCCTGACTGTTGGGACCCACCAGCTACATCTTCGCATGGAAGGAAGTGCCTCACAATCGGGGCCCACCTGGTCGAAGCGTACGTAGCGTTGTCATTCCGATCGCGAACATGTACGTACATACGATCGATCTGTCTGCAGGCTGCAGCGATGAACCATGGTCGTGTAAGGAAGGGCACGTGTCGTAGTAGAGGCGCACACGTAGCATGTACACGTACGTACAGCGGCTAGGGTGCAAGAAAGAAAATACAGCCACGTACGTACATACGGGCGGGGTCTCGAACGCCTACTCGCGCATATGTACAACCAAGGCTCTACATGGCTGGGTCGGAACGGAGAAGTTGTGCCATCGTCGTGTTCATGGGGAGGCAACCGGCTGGGTCAGAACAGAATGTGTCGTCGTGTTCATCATGAGCCAACCGGCTTGGATAGAATAGGCAATGGAAGCGAGGCCTAGCGTACCGCATAACGGAGGAAACGGCCTTGTGTTCGACCGGCCACGGTGGAAATGGGATCCTGTTCATCGGGAGGGGTCTGGCGTACCGCAAAACGGAGTAAACAAACCTCCTACGGTCGAAACGGGGTCCTGTTGTTCGGGAGGGGTGTGGCGTACCGCAAAACGGAGGAAACGGACTTGTGTTGGAGCGCTACGGTCGAAACGGGGGTCCTGTTCATCGGGAGGGGTGTGGCGTACCGCAAAATGGGACTCCACGGGATACTATTCATCTCCACCGTCGATCTCCACCATCGACCTCCTCCAGCCTCCACGGGCTACTGTTCATCCACCGTCGACCTCCTCTAGCCTCCGCCTGCGACTGTTCATCCACGGGCTCCTGTTCATCCAGCCTCCACCGGCTACTGTTCAACGAGCCCTCTCCACGAGGTCCTATTCAACCACCCCTCCACGGGCTACTATTCATCCAGCCCTCCACTGGCTACTGCTCAACCAGCCCTCCACTGGCTACTATTCAACCAGCCCTCCATGGGTCCTGTTCATCCACCGGCTCGATTGATCGGGGTATTGTTCATCCAGCGGCAACGGCCTCTACTACCACGGGGTCCTGTTCATCCAACCCCCCACCGGGAACTGTTCATCCAAACCCCCTCAACAATGCTCACTATTCATCCAGGGAAGGAGGCAGTAGTGTTCGATCAGGTTCAGTTATCAGCAGTAGCGAAGGAATCACTCGGTTCAATTAACAGCAAGGGATCGATCGATCGCTTGGGTTGAGTAACGCATAGCCTATAGTGCAATCGCTCGGGTTCAGTTAGAGCCCAACACCTCGCTCAGGTTCGGTTAGAGCACAATGCCTCGCACACACGCGCGTACATACGAGAGAAACGCACATCACTCGGCCCCCGACCAGCCACCGTAACCGGGAACTCCCCAATATTTTCCTCGCCCTCGCTTCTACCATGTTTTTTTCTATCATGGACGTCCCAAAGAATGTCTTGCAGCTGCATCTCTGGCCCGCCCAGGATGAAAAGCCCATTTTCTGTCATGATTTTTTGTCATAGAAGTAGGACCCCACCACATCTATGATGATACCGGGTTTTGTCACAATTATCGTCATAGAAGTGTCATAAGTATGACAGAAAGAAATTCGTTTGGCCCAAAATGTCACGGATGTGTCTTTTTTTTGTAGTGTTGCACGAAATTCGATCGTCGGTATCTTCATTCCTAGTTCAATATCGTTACCAGCATGTCTCCTTATTCGTTCCGTGCTACATCATTCTGCAACTAACTCATTAGTCACTTTGTTGGCAAGGCTTCTTATGATGTGTATTACCGAGAGGGCCCAGAGATACCTCTTTGATACTTGGAGTGACAAATCCTAATCTTGATCTATGCCAACTCAACAAAACACCTTCGGAGATACTTGTAGAGCATCTTTATAATCACCCAGTTATGTTGTGACGTTTGATAGCACACAAGGTATTCCTCCGGTATCCGGTAGTTGCATAATCTCATAGTCGAAGGAATATGTACTTGACATGAAGAAAGCAATAGCAACAAAACTAAACGATCATTATGCTAAGCTAACGGATGGGTTTTTTCCATCACATCATTCTCCTAGTGATGTGATCCCGTTATCAATTGACAACTCATGTACATGGTTAGGAAACCTTAACCATCTTTGATCAACGAGCTAGTCAAGTAGACGCTCACTAGGGACACAGTTTTTGTTTATGTATTGACACATGTATTTAGGTTTCTGATCAATTAAATTCTAGCATGAATAATAAACCTTTATCATGAATAAGGAAATATAAAATAACAACTTTATTATTGCCTCTAGGGCATATTTCCTTCAAGAAGAGGTTACTATTGTGGATGACTTGTCAATGCTTGACTGATTACGTAAAGGTGGCCTTCCACATATTGATGACGCTGAACCAGATGAGCACTTCATTCATGATAGTGATGATGATGATGCATTTATTAACCCGGAGCATTTATTGAACTCGACGATCAATATTATTATTAGGTATTCAATTTTTTTATGTTGTAATTGATTTATATAGTTACTTGTATAAGTTTCTTACTTTGTATGATTGTTTGTTATACGTAGTGCCATGGTCTTGATATCTGTCCCTGTCGGCCCTTGCCCGGTTTATGATTCTGATGTGGTATATTCTCTTTTATAACTATTTGTTGCATTTCACATTTATGACAATTATGGCCATCAAGTTGACATGGAGATATTTTTATGTAGGAGGTATGTGAACTGGAAATTGCAACCAACCCTCTTGTCGAGAAGTGAAATTCAGTTGAAATAGAAAATGAGTATTTGAAAGAAAAAAATAAAAGAAGAGAAGAAGAGAAGATGAAATTGGAGTTGTATGTTGCTGATGTCGTCGATGATCACAAGATGAAGATGAATGCAATGCGCTTGAAGATGGATGCAATGCACTTGAAGATTAAGAAGATTATAAAATATGACATTGATAATGAGGCTTGGTATCATTATGCCGTTGGATCAGTTGTTACCTTAGTTGTGATCTTCATCGCATTCGTTGTGATGAGGATAAGTTTTCTCTAGTGTTTTTCTTAACAAATGCATACTTGGCTTATTCTCCTCCTAAATGGCATAATTACCTTACTTAGATAAAAATGAGCTATACTTATGTAAGTTGGCTCAAAAATGGCATCATCACCTAGGTTAGCACAAAAATGACCTATACTTACCTTATTTTCCTCCAAATTGACATAATAAGCTTAGTTGGATAAAAAATGGCATAATTACCTATGTTAGCTCTAAAATGACACAAATAAGGAATAAGAAGAAGAAGAAAAACAAGAAAGAGGAGAAAAAGAAAGAAAAGAAGAAGAAAGAGAAGAAAAAGAATGAATAAAAGAAGAATTAGAATGAGGAGGAAATGGATAAAAAGATAGAAGAGAAGAAGAAAGATGAGAAAACAAGAAAAAAAATCTTCTTCTTCTTTCTTCTTCTAGTCATTTTCTTCTTCTAGTCTTCTTCTTCTTCTGCCAGTGCCAGTCTTCTTCTTCTAGTCTTCTTCTTCTTCTTCTTCTAGTCTTCTTCTTCTTCTAACTTTCTTACGCCCATTTTTGCAGGTTTGATTCACTTCATGGAAGCAGCATTGATGGACTGCTAGTGTTTAGTTCTTGTTTTCATTTGTATTGATGAACAATGTGAAATTATGTATGTATATATGGATGAACTCTGTGAAACTATGTATGTGTTGGATCTTTTAATACCCTATGTGTTCTGTTGCATTGTTGGACTGCTAGATGTTTAACACATGGGCTATGTTTGATGTTGAAACTATATATATCATATATATATATATATATATATATCTTTTGAAAATGCAGGGATATAACAGAAAACAGAAAAATACAGCAACAATACAGGCACTTTGCTGTCCGCCACCGACGGCAAATGGACCTTTGCCGTCTACCACTGACGGCAAAGAAGCCACGTGGCAGCAACCTGTGCAACCTGGGAGCTGACCCAATTGGTCACTTTGCCGTCGGTGGCCGATGACAAAGAGCTGGGTCTGCTGACGTGTTTACTGACATCAGGGCTGGGCAGATTTGTCGTCTGCTAGCGGGCGACAAAGGCTGCCGTTAGCCACCTCATATCCATCGCGTGTAGACTTAAGTTCTTCTTCCAGCTCGATGATCCTTGTCTTTGCCTTCTTCAAATCTATCATGTCTGCGCACATCTGATTCTCCTGACGTCGAATGTGCTGGTTTAGTTCCTGGATGAAAGCTGCAATTGATCTATCCTTCCTGATGCTGATCATCTCCCATTGCTCATGTCGGCACCCACAGATCTGGTAGATAGTGTCCTTAAGCTCCTTTTGATAAACTTCTCCAATGCGTCCCATGGTGATGTGAGCTATTGTACTCTTTCCTAGACTCTAGGTTGGTGCATCGAAGGAAAACTCCATGGGTTTAGTGACTGGCGTGAAGGTCCTTCCTGGAACTTGAACTTGAATCATCCATCGCTCCTCTTCTGGTAAAGTGGCGTTGTAGGTCCCGGTCAAGCTTGGTATTCCTATGTTCAGGTACCTAGTGACTTCCTTCAGGTGTCTTCCAAAAGGTGCTTCTTCATCCGGTTGTGCAAACTTGTTCTTCATCTCCGCCATCCTAAAGAGTAGAAAATGGAGAGGAGTCAGAAATGGATAGATAAGGGTGACATATGGTTTTATCTTAGTGGTCGTGTCCTACACTTAGCGTGTGCTCTGATACCATCTTTGTAGCTACCCGACCTCAAACGGTCAAGTCTCTTTGCTTTCGTATCATCCCTGGATCGGTAATGCTGACACACACAGTACTCGAAGGATTTATAACAGAGTAGCAATCACACACTTAATACATCGAATGTCTCAAGAGAGAACTTATTACAATAATATGGCTTAAGGACATCTAATACGATAACAACGGAAGGCTTGGAAGATAAAGTGAGTCCATCAACTCCAACGGCATAGCTGAGCTGCACGGCAACGACCTAACGAACCTTACTCCTCGTCTGGAAAGTCTGCAACATAATACGTTGCAGCCCGAAAACGGGTCAGTACATGGAATATGCTCGCAAAGTAACACAGTAGAGCAAGAACAGAATAATGCTATCACTACATGCATATTTGGCTGGTGGAAAGCTCTATGGTTATAGTTTTTGCGAAAAGCCAATTTTTTCCTGCAACAAAGGAATAAGTTTTTATTTTAACTATCATGGTGGTTGAAACATCATTGAGAAGGTTCCTCCAACTCAATCCCCATTAAAGTAATTAACAACCCAACAATATTAATTAAGAGTGATGACATACTTAAGATACTCCAAGTACTAGATACTCAAGATTGTCCATAACCGGGGACACGGCTGACCATGATTAGTTTATACACTCTGCAGAGGTTTGCACACTTTTCCCCACAAGACTCGATCTCCTCCGTTGGATTTCTCGCACTACATGAGGTTTGAGAAATGGATGACCGAGACAGAGTCTTTCAGAAACATTAACTCTCTACTCTAGGTAGACCATACCAAACCTACAAACCCACTACCTACTGATCTACCTCTTCAAGAGCTTCACGTAACTTACTCAACTATGCTAGAGCCCATAATAGCTTGTGGCTGCAAACAGAAGATTCTAGCATGAATCATCTCAGTTCCCTTTGAGCCTAGGTGGCGGTCCATAGGAAAATCACACGGGTACTCCGGGATTTCCAAAAATATAGGCAACACTGGGTACTCCAAGTGCCTCAATCCACCCAGATGTGAATTCAAGTTGCCACCTTAAGTTGAACCATTAGTTAACAATCTCACATCTGTCATGGATTTTCACTCACCCAAACCACGTCTACGAGCATAGCATAGCAATATAAGCAACGCGTAGAAGTAACTCCCAAGGGTATGAATATAACAGGGCAATAGGTTCTACCTCAACAACTACTTCCCAACCCACATGTTAATGACATCCTAATCATGCAATGTTTGAGGATTGGTACTAATGCATAAAAACTGGGTGATAAAGGGGTATGATCAAACTGTTACTTGCCTTGCGGACGATCCGCGTAACCTAGAGACTCCAAATAACACGCTTCGCACTCCGGGAATTCTATCGCAAGCAAACAATAGCATACATAAGCAACAAGCAAAGATGCACGGGCAAAACTCAAATAAGAGAGATTGACCAGAAAGTTCAACTTAAGAACTCCGGTTTGCAAAAAGAATTGAACCAAACGGAGCAATGAAACTCAAACGGCAAAAGAAACAAGATCCGTTTACTAATCTGAACTAAGGTCAAATTTTATAGTAGTAAAAATGGATTCAAGTTAGTTAAGCGGAAAGAGGGTCTCGAGACGAAGATCTAGGCGCTTGAATCGCCTGATTCCGACAAACGAGCGAAAAGATAAACAGAAACGAAAATCATATCAGAAATCGCGATCAAGAATAATCACGGAAAAATCCGATAAAAAGAAAACTGACGAACAGACTAACGAATGAGCGTTCTTATCTGTAACTAACGAGCGAAAACCGTTCGTTAAAACGAACGTATGGACGAACGTCCACTAAATAGAGGAACCGGGAAAAAACCGGCGAACCGATCTAAAAAAACGTACTAGGGTTTTTAAAAAAACCGAATCAGTTTCTTAAAAAAACCGGTGGTGGCGGATTGGCGCGGTACCTCCGGCGAGGCGGCTCTGGTAAGGCGGGGCTTGAGCGGCGGCTTGCGGGCGGCGAGGCGACGGCGGCGCGGCGCAGCTGCAGCGGCGGCGGCGAGGCGCGGCGAGGCGCGGACGGCGGGAGGCGGCGGCGCGGCTTGGGGCGGGGCTCGGCAGCGGTGGTGGTGTGGTGGTGGCGGGGGGTCTGGGTGGGAGTATATAAGGGGGGGGGGCAGCGCGGCTTGGAGGAGGGGCCAAGGTAGCGGCGAGGAGGAGTCTCGGCCGGACTCCTCGTCTGAGGCGGCGGCGGCTCGGTCTCCGGGTGGGAGACGGCGCGCGCGGGGAGTGGGCCGGCCCGGCTGGGTTTCGGCCCAGTCAGCTGGAAGTTTTAAAAAAAATAATTTCGCCGAACAGAAAATAAATCCTAGAAAATAAAGTAAAAATCTAAAAATGCCAAAACAAATTTTCACCGTCTAAATAAAATATTTAGAACGAGATGAACATTTTCTTGGCCCTAAAATGAAATTTTTAAAATTGTGCAATTTTTCTATTGCAAATGAAATCAAATAAATGATTTTAATATTTTTCCTCCAATATTTCAATTATTTTGGAGAAGTCATATTATCTCCTCTCATATATTTTATTATAAAATATTTTTCGGAGAGAAAAATAATCAAAATCAAAAATCCTTGTTTCATTTTTTGATAAAAATCAAATATGAAAACCGGGAAATCCCCAACTCTCTCCGAGGGTCCTTGAGTTGCTTAGGATTTCGAGGATTGCGGAACGGAAATGCAATAAAATATGATATGCATGAATGATCTATGTATAACATTCCAAATTGAAATTTTGGGATGTTACAATCAAGGTGTCAAGCCAGTGACGATGGAGATCATGACGGTGCTTTGGAGATGGAGATCAAAGACACAAGATGATGATGGCCATATCATGTCACATATTTTGATTACATGTGATGTTTATCTTTTATGCATCTTATTTTTCTTAGTACGGTGGTAGCATTATAAGATGATCCCTCACTAAATTTCAAGGTATAAGTGTTCTCCCTGAGTATGCACCGTTGCGACAGTTTGTCGTGATGAGACACCACCTCATGATCAGGTGTGGTAAGTTCTACGTTCACATATAACGAGTGCAAGAGAGTTTTGCACGTGCGGAATACTCAGGTTAAACTTGATGGGCCTAGCATGTACAGACAAGGCCTCAGAACACTGAGACCGAAAGGTTGAACATGAATCATATAGTAGATATGATCAACATAGAGATGTTCACCATTGAAAACTACTTCATCTCACGTGATGATCGGACATGGTTTAATTGATATGGATCACATGATCATTTAGATGGCTCAACGGATGTCTATCTAAGTGGGAGTTCTTTAGTAATATGATTAATTGAACTTAAATTTGTCATGAACTTAGTCCTGATAGTTTTTGCATATCTATGTTGTAGATCAATGGCCCGTGATACCGTTCCCTTTAATTTTAATGCGTTCCTAGAGAAAGCTAAGTTGAAAGATGATGGTAGCAACTACACGGACTAGGTCCGCAACTTGAGAATCATCCTCATTGTTGCATAGAAGAATTATGTCCTTGATGCACCGCTAGGTGCAAGGCCTCCTGCTGGAGCAACTCCGGACGTTATGAACGTCTAGAAAGCTAAATCTGATGACTACTCGATAGTTCAGTGTGGCATGCTTTACGGCTTAGAATCGGGACTTCGAAGGCGTTTTGAACATCATGGAGCATATGAGATGTTCCAAGAGTTGAAGTTAATATTTAAAGCAAATGCCCAAGTTGAGAGATAAGAAGTCTCCAACAAGTTCTATAGCTGCAAGATGGAGGAGAACAGTTCTGTCAGTGAACACATACTCAGAATGTCTGGGTACCATAACCACTTGACGCAGCTGGGAGTTAATCTTCTGGATGATAGTGTCATTGACAGAGTTCTTCAATGACTGCCACCAAGCTATAAAGGCTTCGTGATGAACTATAATATGCAAGGGATGAACAAGATGATTCCCGAGCTCTTCGCAATGCTCAAGGTTGCGGAGGTAGAAATCAAGAAGGAGCATCAAGTGTTGATGGTTAACAAGACCACTAGTTTCAAGAAAAAGGGCAAAGGAAAGAAGGGGAACTTCAGGAAGAATAGCAAGCAAGTTTCTAACCCTGGGAAGAAGCCCAAATCTGGACCTAAGCCTGAAACTGAGTGCTTCTACTGCAAAGGGACTGGTCACTAGAAGCGGAACTGCCCCAAGTATTTGGTGGATAAAAAGGATGGCAAAGTGAAAGGTATATTTGATATACATGCTATTTATGTGTACCTTACTAATGCTTGTAGTAGCGCGTGGGTATTTGATATTGGTTCGGGTGCTCATATTTGCAACTCGAAACAGGGGCTATGGACGAAATGAAGATTGGCTAAGGACGAGGTGATGTTGCGAGTCGGAAATGGTTCCAAGGTCGATGTGATCGCCGTCGGCACACTACCTTTACATCTACCTTCGTGATTAGTTTTAGACCTTAATAATTGTTATTTGGTGCCAGCGTTGAGCATGAACATTATATCTAGATCTTGTTTGATGTGAGACGCTTATTCATTTAAATTAGAGAATAATGGTTGTTATATTTATACGAGTAATATCTTTTATGGTCATGCACCCTTAATGAGTGGTCTATTTTTGTTGAATCTTGATCGTGGTGATACACATATTCATAATATTGATGACAAAAGATGCAAAGTTAATAATGACAGTGCAACTTATTTGTGGCACTGCCGTTTGGGTTATATTGGTGTAAAGCGCATGAAGAAACTCCATCCAAATGGGCTTTTGGAATCATTTGTCAGTGCAACAAACCCTGGGTCTATTGCCCAGACTGTGCACAGGCACAAGAGCAAGGTTGATGTGCCAACCCAAGCCAGGATACAAGAAACTAAGAGATTCAAAGAACGAGCATGCAGCTCATACAGACTAAGGCCAAGCCAGAGAAGCAACATATCGCCAAGAGCAAGGCCTCCCTTGCCGGACAGGCGAGCCTGGCAAGGGGCAAGGCCATCCCCGGAAGCAGGCGTCCGAGGCACGCCGACAGGGCCTGCCGGGGCTCGCGGAGGCAAAACCACCTCACCAACCACTCTAGCACAACCCACATTGTCCATCAATGTGGTGTCAAGCCGCAAGATGATTAAGTGGCAGCCATTCGCCACATGGCAGCCATTTCCTACAGAAGAAACCCATAGATGACACCCGTCCTGCGACGTATCAAGAGAACAGGCACGGAGCTGGCAAGATAGCCTGGTAAGCCTTGCCGGGCAACCAGTGATGTGACACTAAGCGACGCATTTAATGCGCCCTATCAGCCCACAGAGTTAGGTATGATAGGACTGTTTGCTATCATATTAGTGCATAATGACTACTTTTCCATTGTGGTGACCCCTTGATCTATAAAAGGAGGCCCATGGCAACTGTAGAAAGGGTTGGAAAGTTGACGAACCCACACCCCCATACGCGCGTAGTCGCTACTGCCCTAAGGCAACCCCTGCCGGGCAAGTGTACTATGCTTCACCACCTCCATTCCACCATCAATCCACCAAAGCAGGAGTAGGGTTTTACGCCTCGCGGTGGCCCGAACCTAGGTAAATTTCTTGTGTGCTCTCTATTGTGTTGTCATACGCTGGTCTGCTCTTTGTGCAACACGATGTCCCCCCTGCTGAACCAGCAAGGGGCCTCTTGGTCCCATAGGTGACCACGGATATCCCGCGACATCTTTGGCGCGCCAGGTAGGGGTATCGATTGCGCGAATCTGAAAGCATGCGCGGCGCGTCATCTTCATCACCATCTTCATCTTCGACGATGCCATCGACCATGGTGCCTAAGAAGAAGTCCGGTGCTTCGGCTCATCCATCCACCTCGAAGGCTCCGTCGCCCGCGGCCTCTAATGTTGCAGGGGATGTGGAGGCACGTGAGGACGTGAACACTACTGGAGACGTGGTTGGAGCAGGTAGCGCCATAACCAACCCCCAGCTGCCAACACAGGGGTAGGAGATATCGGAGGAGAACAACATCAGCAGCGCATCGATGGTCATGCTCCGCAAGATGCAGGCGAGGGGTCACTCTGTCCGCACCCCTCTTCTCACCGACAGACACAGCCGCAACAACGGCGCTCGGTCCAGGGTAGGCCATCATCCTCCGGCCGCCCCCACCACGGGAGCGACCGCGGCGCATGCGCCTCCTCCCGGACGAGCCAACCAGACCGATGCGCTTGACGGAGCCGCTGACTCTCGAGCACCACCGTCGTGTAACCCCGCTACCCAGGTGGCTGTGCCACAATAGCGTGAGCGCAGCACTGTCAGGAGCCAGGCGACGGTGCGGTCGACGTCATCAACATTTATGCCAAGCACAGCCATGGAGGCTATGGCACGAGCTCGGCTGCTGCTGAGGTTTCTGTCAGCAGCCAAGCAAATGGATGAATGGCGCGCCACCATCCAAAGTCTGCTCGGTTTTGCTGAAGCTGGGCCCGCCATAACCTCCCCAAGCGACAACAACCGCTTGTACTGCTAGCCATACGGAAAGGGCCATCCCCATGGTACAGTCCCCACCACAGTAGCCGACGCGGGCGCAGCAGAATCAAGATTCTGATGACGTCCCGATGGCCTCTTCTGACCCTCGAGCACGTCCAGGCCAACGTCAAGCCCCGGAGGATAGGCAGTAGGGAGACGCGCGCGTCGTCGTAGATCAACGCCGTTACGACCTCCGCTCGACCGACGGGTGCGACGGCCTCAACGTCAACGACCCTGCGCTCGGTGTTGGCGGGTGCCTGCCTTTCAAGGTCGGCTGCCCTACCTTTACACAAGAACTGCGGCAAATCCGTTGGCCGTCCGTTCGCACGTTCAAGCCAGAGATACGTGAGAAGTACGACGGGAGGCTGAACCCAACAGACTTCCTGAGCATCTACACCATCATTGTTCAAGCTGTCGGGGGAAGAGATGAGAAGGTGTTCGCCAACTACTTCCCTTTGGCCCTCAAGTCCAATGCGAGGTCTTGGCTGATGCACCTACCGGAGAACTCCATTTCGTCATGGGCGGACCCGTGCCACGAGTTCATCGGTGCCTTCACCGGTGGCCACCAAGAGCCTGGCAGGCCCAACGACCTGCAACTTCTCCAGTAGAAGGAAGGAGAAACTCTCCATAAGTATTTGCAGAGATTCAGTAAAGTTCATAGAAATATTCCAAATATCCATCTGGCAGCCATTATAGCAATTTTCCAGTCCAATGTGTGCAACCGTCGCATTCGTTCCAAGATGAACGTGCGATTGCCCAAGACTGTGAAGGAGCTATAAACACTGGTGGATAAGTGTGCTCGGATGGAGGAAGGGAGGAAGTTGCCCAGAGAGGAAGATTGCACCAATATTGATTCAGAGGATGAGGATGAACCAACCAGTCAGAGAAAGGGCAAGAAGCGCAGTAAGAAGCCAAGAGATAAGGCAATGATGACTATGGAAGGTTCGGGCACACCTAGTACGGGCAAGAAGGCCAAGGCTAAGGCCCCCGGCAAGGAAGCTGCCGCTTACGCTACCTGCCGAGAAGCCGCTGCCGCCGAGAAAGCTGGGAAAGGTGATGGGTCGTACTGCAAGATCCATCGGACCAATGGCCATGACCTTCAAGAGTGTTACTGTCGGCGTTCTAGGAACGGGGGTCCCCAGACTTGCCTGCCTACGGCTTGCGGCGTGGCTCCAGTGGGGGCCCAGCGCGGCCCATATTCATCATCTCAAGCTCAAGACCCTCGCGAGGGGCCAAGCCTCGCGGGGCAGATGACCGAAAGCTTCCTCAGAGGCAGCCTCATCAGGCAGGCTCACGAGGAGGCGGAGAGATCAAGGCAGGGTTACCTCGCGAGGAGCCCGTGACGCAAGCCATGACGATCAAGACCAAGCGGGCGCCAGGCGGGCGCCGGCCAGCGCAGTGTCCTTGTTTCCCCATTTGGTGCAAAGGGGGCAAGCACAGGCCAAGGCATCGGGTAAAGGTTACCATTCCGGTGCAATGAGACCAAGACCAACAGAGCGGCAGGACGGAGGTCACCATGGAGCCCAAGACGGCGTCATCACCAGTGCTTTTGGCAGCCGAAGACCACCTTTGGTCAGGATAACTTGTACTAGATGTTCCCCTTCAAAATGGCCAATTGTTGGCGCCCTTCCCGCTCATTATTTGGGGAAAGGCCCAGGGCCTTTATAAATAGAGCAAGCCACCATAGAGTAAAGGGAGGAGAGACATCGATAGATCGGACAGAAGGCAGAGATCGAGAGACATCTAGAGATCTGATAGAGCCCTAGCAGAGAGGGAGAGATGCGACTGAACTCACCCAAGAAGTTCATCGCACCAGCTCAAGAACACCTCTCGCGAGGCTGTTCTTCCCTTGTAGTGTTTATCATCAGCCCCTGAGGCAATCCACCACACCACACACTGGAGTAGGGTATTACACCACAACGGTGGCCCGAACCAGTATAAACCTCGTGTCCCTTGTGTTGTTCATTGTTTCTTGTTTAGATCACGGCAAGGAGATTGGACGTAGATCGGTAGGGGAGAGATCTCTGCACGCACCCTAGTGTTCGAACCTCAAGGGTCTACTGGAACCCGAAATCCGACATTTGGCGTGCTAGGTAGGGGTGCGCCGGAATCTTTCTTCCATTGTTCGCGTGCGATCTTCCGTCGAGTCCATGGCTGACACTCGTCGGGCTCGCGCCGAGCGTCGGGCTGCTCTCGCCACCCGCGTTGCCCAGACGGTGCCCATCGGCGGACACCCTCGTCGTTCCCCGTCGCCTGCCGCCAACTCCGCCAGCGGGCCAGCGGGGAACGAGCAGCAGGCCTCGTCCCAGCATCCTTCGGTACGGCGGGAGGGCCGCACCGCTACACTATCGCTGACTCCAGCCGCTTTGTCGTCCCATGCCCGTCGTGCCCCCACGGACGCGCACGCCGCGCTTCTCCTGGCAAGAGAGCTCTTACACTACGGCCCCGTCGACGACCTCTACGAGGATTGGCTCGCCCGCATCACCGAGCTCATCAGCGCCGCAGGGGGCTCCCCCTTGTCGTTCTTCTCGCTGCCTCGCCCTCCATTCTGCGCAGGAGGCAAGGATCAGGAGGTGCCTCCACCACCTCCTCCCCAAGAAGGCGCCCTGGCTCCAAGGCGCGCAGCCCCAGGGCGAGACCCTCCGCGTCCGGCACCTGCGCAGCAAGAAAGGAGCTGCCAAGAGATCCCTCGTCCCCAAGAAGGTGCTCGCGCGCCCCCAGCGCCGGCGCACCAAGATCGTGTCCCTGCACCTCCACGCCAAGACCGCGCGCTGCTCCAAGCGGCGGCGCGCGGTAATCCCCAGGAGCAAGCCCAGTACCAGCAAAAGGCACCGGTGGCCACAGCAGGCTGCCATTCCCTCACCCCCGAGCTACGCGGCGTCGCATGGCCAGGCAAGTTCAAGCCTGACCTGCCCCTCGCTACGATGGCACGGCGGACCCTGCGGAGTTCCTACAGCTCTACGAGCTATGCATCGAAGCCGCCAACGGAGATGAAAGGGTCATGGCGAACTGGTTTCCCATGGCGCTCAAGGAGGGGGCCCGCACCTGGCTCCTGAACCTGGCTCCTGGCACGATCTCCTCTTGGGATAAGATGCGCACTCGCTTCATCGCCAACTTCCAGGGCACTCGCGACCGGCCCCCGGCCGTGAGCGATCTACGCCGCATCAAGCAGCAGCAAGGGGAAACCCTGCAGAAATACATCCAGCGCTTCAACAACGCTCGCCACAAGATCCCCAAGGTGACTGAAGAAGCCATCATCTCGGTCTTCTCCGACGACGTACGCGACGTCAAGATGAAGGAGGAGCTAGCAATCCATGAAGACCTGTGCACATCCCTGGAGCTATTCAACATGGCGACCAAGTGCGCCAGGGCTGAGGAAGGGCGCCTTTCCCTCCTTGAACTCTCGGCTGCCGAACCAGAAGAGAAGAAGCCCAAGGCCAAGGCTGTGAAGCGCAAGGGGGCTGCCGTGCTTACAGCGGAACCAGACACCAAGCGAGGCAGGGATCAGCCTGAGTCATCCAAGGGCAGCCGGTACTGAGTGTACCATGACTTCCACACCCACAACACCAACGAATGTCAAGAGCTCAGGGCCGTGAGAGATGGACGTGTCGGCCGACGCCTCGAGCGCAACGACAGGGGCTATGGCCGAGGATGAGGAAGAGGTGGCAAACGATGGGAAGACTGGGGAGATCGGCATCATGAGGATCGCCTGCACGGCAAAGCAGGCCTGCCTCCTCTGCCGCCACCACCAAGGAGGAACGAAGACCAACATCAAGACGAGGGAGCTGGGGGCTTCCAGGAGCCGCGTGCAATCGCTTGCATCTTGGGTGGCGCGCAGGACCCAGCCTCACAGCGCATCTTCAAGCAGTTTGCTCACGAGGTGAATGCAGTCCTCCCCAAGCTTGAGGCCACGCGCCCTCTCAGGTGGTCTGCATGCGCTATCACGTTCAGCTCAGCGGATCAGCTCAAGTGCGCGGCAACGGCCAGAGTCCTCCCGATTCTTTGCTCCCCGGTCATCAGCAACGTGCAGGTCACCAGGACCCTCATTGACGGCGGAGCAGGACTCAATGTCCTGTCCGTCGAGACGTTCGACAATCTCCAAGTGCCGTACGATCAGCTTCAGCCGACGAAGCCCTTCTCAGGAGTCACTGATGGTTCCACTATTCCAATAGGGCAGGTTCGCCTTCTAGTCACCTTCGGGCAGCGCAACAACTACCGCACCGAGCTCATCGACTTCTACGTCGCCCACATCCGTTGGCCATACAACGCCATCCTCGGGTACCCAGCCCTGGCCAAGTTCATGGCAGTGACTCACCATGGATACAATGTCCTCAAGATGCCAGGAAGCGGTGGAGTCATCACCGTACCCTGTGAAGAAAGGGACGCGGTGTGTTCACTAGAGCGCGCGTTCCAAGCCGCAGCAATCGAAGACCGGGACCACAGGAACGGAAGGCTTCCCGAGGCGACCCTTAAGAAGAAGAAGGTTTCGCCTGGCCCAAGCCATAAGGAGGCAGGCACCTCTGGAGGTGTTGCGTCATGATCCGCGCCCAATCAGGGAGCGCCACCCTCTCTCGCATAGGAAGGCGCGCCCGGCGCCCTCCTCAGGCAGGGCTCGGGAGCTCTTTCTTGGAGAGCCACCGACCTTGCCAAGGTCGCGAGGGAGGCGCTCGGGCACAACTTGGAGGGGTGCTTCCAGCACATTTCTCTCGGGAAGGTACAAGGAAAGGAAGACCAAACCCTCAGGAGTTCATCGCAAGAAACACCCAGGAGCTACAGGAGTCGAGAGTCGTGCGCGGCAGCCACCGCTTGCCCGCCGTAGCCCCACATCCAGGTGAGGATGGTGGGCTGCGCGTCTGCGTTGACGTGCCAGGGCTCAACCGAGCCGCGTCTCAGGAGTGCCTCTGGCCTTCGCGCATGGGGTGTTGCGAGGGTCCACCTCACAGCTACATTCGCATGCCTTTCGGCCTGCCGAACATGGTCGCCGCTCATCAGCGCCTGCTGAGGAGCATTCTGGTGGCTCGGGAGGTCAGGCATTGTGCGGTCCTAGCGGAGACGGAGATGGCCCTCGGAGACCCGCCTGTGCCCCCGGAGCCTCCCGAGGCTCCTGGGTCTGGGGCTCGTGAGGGCTGACGTCATCTTCACGCATCGCCCACTTCTTCAACATCACTTCATCTTCAACGGCACCAGGTGACATCTTTCTAAGTTCCGTTTTTAGCTGGGAGCGCCCATAGGGCCGCATCATTCCCAGGTCGCGTGGGTCCGTCCCTGCGGCATGTATCCATTTTGCTTATGCTCTTTACCTACCTTGTTGGGGGCGCCCCTCGGGCTGCATCAGCCCCGAGCTGCTCGGGCCTGGCCCAGCGGCATTTGCTTTTCCCGCGTCTACTTAAAATGAATTTCCTCCTGCGTGCTTAACGTCCCCGACCTCATCGCCTGCTCGATTGACGCCTACCTATGGAGCCGCTCGCTCTGGCACGGCGTTTGCGCACGGGTCCGTCCCTGCAATGCGGATAAATCTGGGTGGTCGAGCTCTGGCCGCGGCAGCCCCGCAGGACGCCACCTCATCAGGCCCTCAGTGCCCCAATCACTTCCCCGGAGCGACCAAAGGTTGGCTGGCAACCGTAACAACAGGCCTTGTTTCTCTTCATGATTGGTGTGCAGGACCTACTCCAGGAGCAACGCTAGGGACGTCGCGAGCTGCCTATCCCTCTCTTCGGCATGGACCGCTTGCACGTTAAAAGGCGGGCACCTGAGCATCGCGACTCATGGGCTCCTACTAGCTCTCCAGCCCTCACCCCCTGGCCTTGACCCACGGCATCGCGACCTGTCATACCAGCGGCGGCTGAGCTCGCTCGAGGGCCAGGACCTGAGGACGTAGAGCATTAAGGAAAGTGCGGGGATTGGGAAGAAGCTCGCGAGGACCTAACCCAGCAGCGCCTCAGCTGCCACCACTCGGGCAGGGCACTTCGTCGAGGAACTACACCAGACCAAGAGATAAGTCACGCCCTTATAGGAGTTTGACCAACGCAGTGCAAAACCTTCGCCCAGTGTGGCTCTGTCATGGCGACGTTGCCTTCCTTTCTCGCCCAGTGAGGGCTGCTTGAGCACTAAAGGGGACCTCCCGAGCATCGCGACTCGGGGGCTCTTACCGGAGCTCGGGCCGCTCACCTCCTGGCCTTGACCACGACATCGCGACCTGGCATACCAGCGACGGCAGAAGCCTGCCTGAGGACTGGGACCTGTCAGAGTAGAGCGCCAAGTCCTCATGAGGATAGAAAGGGGGAGCCGATCCGAGACAGGACAAGCACCTCGCATTGATTCATATTAAGACATAATGTTCGCAGAAGACATGGCAGGCGCCTTACATACCCCCAGGGGGTGTTGCTTCGATTCCTCGCAGGGAACAAAAGTACTAATCCTAAGGAACGCTAATCGCCCGCACCTACACAAGGGACGCCATCATCAACAGTGGGCTTCCCAATGCCGGCGCCGACCCCATCCAGATCAGCGGCGTCGGCAGCTGGACGCAGCCGCCCCGCTCCGAGCACGGCGCGAGCTCGAGGACTCGTAGCTGTCGTCGCTCGTCTCCATGGGGCAGCACTCCAGCTGACGTCCTTCAGCATCGAAGACCTTTAAGAACATCAAGGAGGCGCCGTCGTATTCAAGATGAATTATGAGGGCACCTACCGTCCGGCAGACCCGGGCGATTTCGCCCCAGCCCCGGGTCATGAAGACCTTGCCCGGAGCGACGACCGCGACCTCCGCTTCGGTCGTGAGGGTACTACAGTTAGCGTGCTGCAGACAAAGCTCCAGAACCCCGCTCGGCAGCATCTCGAAGGCGAAGGAAGGAGGAAGGCGAATCCAAGAGCTTGGAGGCATGGCGGCGTGGAGCACGAGCTCATGAGAGGAGCGCTCAGCATGGACTCTAGGAGGAACGACGCGCACCACCGTGACTCGCCGGTGTCGACGGTGGCATCGTTGATGTCGCTCGATGCCTTCTCCCCCAACACCCACGACGCGGGCATACAAGGGTAGCAGAAAACCAGGCGGCGTCCGCTCGTACCAGGGCCTCGATGCCTCCTGCTGAGCGCCCTCATCTCGGTGGCAGAGGACTAGCCGCTTCTTCGGCGGAAGTGGGTCAGGACCCTCTCGGGGGGCCTTTCCCTTCTCTTCTATAGAAAACCGGCGGATTGGTGCCGTTAGTGTAAGGAGGAGCAAGAACAAGGAAGAAGAAGGAAAGGAGCAACAGGAAGGGATGGACTGAAGGGGCTCGCGCAGCCCCGTACTTATAGCCGGAGGAGGCCAACCGCCGACTACCACGATCGCAGGTAATCATGACCGGTTCCTCTACATACAGGGACTTGTCAAGTCGTGCGGTCGCCGAGGCGTCGTGGGGAAGCGCATACGCCCACGTCCAATCAATCGCCACGCGGCACCCAAGGCCGCAGGCTGTTGGGGCCCGCGGCGCTTCGCGCTCGCCCCTTCGCTTCCCTGCTAGGCCAAGCCCGGGCGCGCCTTGGGCCCGGGGGCTACTGTCGGTGTTCTGGGAACGGGGGTCCCCAGACTTGCCTGCCTGCGGCCTGCGGCGTGGCTCCAGTGGGGGCCCAGCGCGGCCCATCTTCATCATCTCAAGCTCAAGACCCTCGCGAGGGGCCAAGCCTCGCGGGGCAGACGACAGGAAGCTTCCTCAGAGGCAGCCTCATTAGGCAGGCTCGCGAGGAGGCGGAGAGATCAAGGCAGGGGTACCTCACGAGGAGCCCGTGACGCAAGCCATGACGATCGAGACCAGGCGGGCGCCGGCCTGCGCAGAGTCCTTGTTTCCCCTTTGGTGCAAAGGGGGCAAGCACAGGCCAAGGCATCGGGCAAAGGTTACCATTCCGGTGCAACGAGACCAAGACCAGCAGAGCGGTAGGACGGAGGTCACCGTGGAGCCCAAGACGGCATCATCACCAGTGCTTTTGGCAGCCGAAGACCACCTTTGGTCAGGATAACTTGTACTAGATGTTCCCCTTCAAAATGGCCAATTCTTGGCGCCCTTCCCGCTCATTATTTGGGGAAAGGCCCAGGGCCTCTATAAATAGAGCTAGCCACCACAGAGTAAAGGGAGGAGAAACATCGAGAGATCGGACAGAAGGCAGAGATCGAGAGATCGGACAGAAGGCAGAGATCGAGAGACATCTAGAGATCTGATAGAGCCCTAGTAGAGAGGGAGAGAGGCGACTGAACTCACCCAAGCAGTTCATCGCACCAGCTCAAGAACACCTCTCGCGAGGCTGTTCTTCCCTTGTACTGTTCATCATCAGCCCCTGAGGCATTCCACCACACCACACACTGGAGTAGGGTATTACACCACAACGGTGGCCCGAACCAGTATAAACCTCATGTCCCTTGTGTTGTTCATTGTTTCTAGCTTAGATCACGTGAGGAGATTGGACGTAGATCGGTAGGGGAGAGATCTCTGCGTGCACCCCAGTGTTCGAACCTCAAGGGTCTGCCAGAACCCGAAATCCGACAGGTACCAGGTTGAGCAGCTTGTCAAGAAACAGAGGGCAGAATATGATAAGCATGAAAAGGAAAAAGGTCAGAATGTCGCTAGTGGTAAGGGCCGAGGCGGTGAAGCAAATCGCCCCGGCAAATCCTTTCGGAACCAAGGAAAGCCCACCAGGTGTCAAGAGAAGGAAATCTGTGATGATGTGAGTGATGGAGTGGATGAACAGGAAACTAGTGAGCAGGAGTTTCAGAAGGCCACTGACGCCCTATGCATTAATGGGGGTGCATCCTTGCACCCCTCTCATCGCCAACTCAACCGATGGGCACGAGATATCAATGCCGTGGAGCCAGCACCAGAGGCCCGGAAGCCACTCAAATGGCCCCGCACGCCAATCATCTTCGACTAGGAGGATCACCCTGGCCGCATGCTACCTCTTGAGCACTGTGTTGGTTTTCCCTTGAAGAGGAAAGGGTGATGCAGCAAGGTAGCATAAGTATTTCCCTCAGTTTTTGAGAACCAAGGTATCAATCCAGTAAGAGGCCACGCACGAGTCCCTCGCACCTACACAAACAAATAAAATCCTCGCAACCAACAAAATAAAGGGGTTGTCAATCCCTTCACGGTCACTTATGAAAGTGAGATCTGATAGATCAGATAAGATAATATTTTTGGTATTTTTATGATAAAGATGCAAAATAAAGAAAGCAAAATAAATAGAAAAGGAAATAGCTTGTTGATGGAAGATTAATATGATGGAAAATAGACCCGGGGGCCATAGGTTTCACTAGTGGCTTCTCTCGAGATCATAAGTATTACGGTGGGTAAACAAATTACTGTTGAGCAATTTACAGAATTGAGCATAGTTATGAGAATATCTAGGTATGATCATGTATAGAGGCATCACGTCCGAGACAAGTAGACCGACTCCTTCCTGCATCTACTACTATTACTCCACACATCGACTGCTATCCGGCATGCATCTAGAGTATTAAGTTCAAAAGAACAGAGTAACGCTTTAAGCAAGATGACATGATGTAGAGGGATAAACTCATGCAATATGAAATAAACCCCATCTTGTTATCCTTGATGGCAACAATACAATACGTGCCTTGCTGCCCCTACTGTCACTGGGAAAGGACACCACAAGATTGAACCCAAAGCTAAGCACTTCTCCCATTGCAAGAAAGATCGATCTAGTAGGCCAAACCAAACTGATAATTTGAAGAGACTTGCAAAGATACCCAATCATACATAAAATAATTTAGAGAAGATTCAAATATTGTTCATAGATAAACTTGATCATAAACCCACAATTCATCGGTCTCAACAAACACACCGCAAAAGAAGATTACATCGAATATATCTCCACAAGAGAGGGGAGAACTTTGTATTGAGATCCAAAAAGAGAGAAGAAGCCATCTAGCAAATAACTATGACCCGAAGGTCTGAAGTAAACTACTCACACTTCATCCGAGAGGCTATGGTGTTGATGTAGAAGCCCTCCGTGATCGATGCCCCCTCCGGAGGAGCTCCGGAAAAGGCCCCAAGATGGGATCTCACGGGTACAGAAAGTTATGGCGGTGGAATTAGGGTTTTGGCTCCGTATCTGGTAGTTTGGGGGTACGTAGGTATATATAGGAGGAAGAAGTACGTTGGTGGAGCAACATGGGCCCCACGAGGGTGGAGGGTGCGCCTTGGGGCGGCGGTAGGCGCGCCCCCCTACCTCGTGCCCTCCTGGCTGCTTTCTTGACGTAGGGTCCAAGTCCTCTGGATCATGTTCATTCTGAAAATCACAATCCCGAAGGTTTCATTCCGTTTGGACTCCATTTGATATTCTTTTTCTGCGAAACTCTGAAATAGGCAAAAAACAACAATTCTGGGCTGGGCCTCCGGTTAATAGGTTAGTCCCAAAAATAATATAAAAGTGTATAATAAAGCCCAATAATGTCCAAAACAGGATATAATATAGCATGGAACAATCAAAAATTATAGATACGTTGGAGACGTATCAAGCATCCCCAAGCTTAATTCCTGCTCGTCCTCGAGTAGGTAAATGATAAAAGCAGAATTTTGGATGTGGAATGCTACTTGGCATAATTTCAATGTAATTCTCTTAATTGTGGTATGAATATTCAGATCCGAAAGATTCAAGACAAAAGTTCAATATCAACATGGAAATAATAATACTTCAAGCATACTAACTAAGCAATTATGTCTCTTCAAAATAACATGGCCAAAGAAAGTTATCCCTACAAAATCATATAGTCTGGCTGTGCTCCATCGTCACCACACAAAGTATTTAAATCATGCACAACCCCGATGACAAGCCAAACAATTGTTTCATACTTTTGGTGTTCTCAAACTTTTTCAATCTTCACGCAATACATGAGCGTGAGCCATGGACATAGCACTATTTTTGGAATAGAATGGTGGTTGTGGAGAAGACAAAAAAGAGAGAAGATAGTGTCACATCAACTAGGCGTATCAACGGGATATGGAGATGCCCATTAATAGATATCAATGTCAGTGAGTAGGGATTGCCATGCAACGGATGCACTAGAACTATAAGTATATGAAAGCTCAACAAAAAGAACTAAGTGGGTGTGCATCCAACTCGCTTGCTCACGAAGACCTAGGGCATTTTGAGGAAGCCCATTATTGGAATATACAAGCCAAGTTCTATAATGAAAAATTCCCACTAGTATATGAAAGTGATAACATAGGAGACTCTCTATCATGAAGATCATGGTGCTACTTTGAAGCACAAGTGTGGAAAAAGGATAGTAGTATGTCCCTTTTATATATATTTTTGGGACTTTTTTGGCCTTTCTCTCTTTTTTTTGGGACAATACTCTATGAATGATGATCATCACACTTCTATTTATTTACAACTCAATGATTACAACTCGATACTAGAACAAAGTATGACTCTATATGAATGCCTCCGGCGGTATACCAGGATAGCAATGATGGATGAGTGACTTGTATGAAAGAATTATGAACGGTGGCTTTGCCACAACTAAAATGTCAACTACATGATCATGCAAAGCAATATGACAATGATGGAGCGTGTCATAGTAAACGGAACGGTGGAAAGTTGCATGGCAATATATCACGGAATGGCTATGGAAATGCCATGATAGGTAGGTATGGTGGTTGTTTGGAGGAAGGTATATGGTGGGTGTATGATACCGGCGAAAGGTGCGCGGTATTAGAGAGGCTAGCAATGGTGGAAGGGTGAGAGTGCGTATAATCCATGGACTCAACATTAGTCATAAAGAACTCACATATTTATTGCAAAAATCTATTAGTTATCGAAGCAAAGTACTACGCACGTGCTCCTAGGGGGATAGATTGGTAGGAAAAGACCATCGCTCATCCCCGACCGCCACTCATAAGGAAGACAATCAATAAATAAATCATGCTCCAACTTCTTCACATAACAGTTCACCATACGTGCATGCAACGGGAATCACAAACTTCAACACAAGCATTTCTCAAGTTCACAACTACTCAACTAGCATGACCCTAATATCACCATCTCCATATCTCAAAACAATTATCAAGTATCAAACTTCTCATAGTATTCAACACACTCATAAGAAAAAAAATTATTAATCTTGAATGCCTAACATAATTAAAGCAAATTACCATGCTGTTTTGTAGGACTCTCAAAATAATCTAAGTGAAGCATGAGAGAACAATAGTTTCAATAAAACAAATCCACCACCGTGCCCTAAAAGATATAAGTGAAGCACTAGAGCAAAAACTATATAACTCAAAAGATATAAGTGAAGCACATAGAGTATTCTAACAATTTCCGAATCATGTGTGTCTCTCTCAAAAGGTGTGTACAGCAAGGATTATTGTGGTAAACTAACAAATAAATACTCAAATAATACAAGACGCTCCAAGCAAAACACATATCATGTGGTAAATAAAAATATAGCTCCAAGTAAAGTTACCGATGGAAGTAGACGAAAGAGGGGATGCCTTCCGGGGCATCCCCTAGCTTGGGATTTTAGGTGTCCTTAGATTATCTTGGGGTGCCATGGGAATCCCCAAGCTTAGGCTCTTGCCACTCCTTGTTCCATAATCCATCAAATCTTTCACCCAAAACTTGAAAACTTCACAACACAAAACTTAAAGTAGAAAATATTGTGAGCTCCGTTAGCGAAAGAAAACAAAACACCACTTCAATGTACTGTAATGAACTCATTATTTATTTATATTGGTGTTAAACCTACTGTATTCCAACTTCTCTATGGTTTATAACCTATTTTACTAGCCATATATTCATCAAAATAAGCAAACAACACACGAAAAACAGAATCTGTCAAAAACAGAACAGTCTGTAGTAATATGTATCTAACGCAAGTTCTGGAACCCCAAAAATTCTACCAAAATAGAGAATTTATGGACGTGAGGCAATTTTAATCATCTTGATAAATCCATTAGCCAAAAATTAATTAAGCTAAATAAGCACTATCTTCCAAAAAATCTAATGGCTGCAGCAAACACTAGTGAAAGATAAACACACATAAAGAATTAGATTCTGTTTTTCTAAACAGCAAGATTAAAAACACAAAAAATTGGGTTGCCTCCAAAAGGTACTTTAACCCCCTAACGTTTCATACTGCCACATAAAAACTAATTATGAACACAAAAAGCATCAAAACATAAAACAGAGGCTAGATAAATTCTATGATATTTTTGGACAAAACAGGTAAAAGAAATCTAGGAATAAAAATAAGCAATCAAAATTTGCACAAAAAACGATATCGTTTTAAAGGCCCCTAGCTAGGCAGATAAAAAAGTCAAGGATAGAAATGTCAGGACCCCGACTCGATGTCACATCGATCTAGCTGGTAACACCTCATATCACTTTGCGGCCTCACGCACGGTATCCCCACGGGTGTCGTCTTACCTTTTCCCGGGACCGTTTGCGCCTTTTGGCTCACGTATATGATAGTGTCGCTAGCATCCATATGATAAAGAGCCCGGGCTGACATGACTAGTCGTAAACCCAAAGTGGCACAGACTTACAGGGACAGGCATCCATGACCCAGCTTCGAACGTGTCGGTCATCAGCAAGTGGGTCCGGGCTGTAGCACTGGGCTAGCAGGACTCCGGTAAACCGGGCTGTAGCGGGCTAACAGGACTCCGGTACTCAAAGCGTGACATTTCCCCGAAGGGACAGACACAGGAACGAAGAAGGACACATGCCGGCCAGCCTAAGTGTTCCAGAGCAGTAGCAAGCTACCATGGCTCAGCGGTAACACTAGGAGACATTTCCCGGTAAGAGAGGCTACTAAAGATAAACAACTAGATAGTCAGATCCCACACATACCAAGCATTTCAATCATACACACAATATGCTCGATATGTGCAAATACAACGAAGCATCACAACATGACTCTATGACACAAGTACTTTATTTAAGGCTCAGGGAGCCATACATATCATACACACAGGTACGGGTCTCACGACCCAACATACAAGTCATACAGTCATACAAGCCAACAGCGGAAGTACTTTGTCTGGGTACAGACAACTAGTAAAATAAAAGAGGCTTGGAAGCCTAACTATACTACGTGGTCCATCACAAGCTCAGGGTCACCACCTGGGTCTTTAGCCTACTCGTTGATGTCAACGTCTACATAGAACCCATCAGAAGGGGTTGCAGCGTCTTCTGTAAAAATGTAGATTATAGCAACATGAGTACAAAGGTACTCAGCAAGACTTACATCAGATCCTACATACATGCATAGTATCAAGAAGGGTTGGTGGAGTTATTGCAGCAAGCCAGCTTTGACTCATGGCTAGACTATCCTACGATACTCCAACTTGAAATAGTTTTGCGCACACGAGTCCACTACTCACCACTTCAATACACTACCGAGGATCCACCTCCGTCTTCCTACGGAAGAGCCATCCTCGGCACTCACACTTATCTTGAGGCTTTTAATAGTATCCATTTACTTGTCTATGAACTGTATAGGCAACCAAGTAGTCCTTTACCGCGGACGCGGCTATTCGAATAGATCATGTTAACCCTGCAGGGGTGTACTTCTTCATACATGTTTCCACCACTTAGCGTCTGCACACGACATGTGCTCGGCAGACTTCAAGCGAAAGCCGACGTGGGTGTAGACCACGACCTACCTAAACACTTAAGCCTCTAGTCCAGGTTTATCGCCTATTCAGGTTCCATCCGCAGGGAGTCCGGCCGAGGTTTCCCATACGGCCCCGAACGATGTGAACAGGGTTCCCGAGATACCTAACGGGTATTCGGTACACCCGGCCACGTACCTACCGCATCACAGCCCACCCCTACGGTCAGCGCTGTCCACGGCCTCCAGTAGGCTACAAACACCAGAAACTACTTGCAACTCCTGGACAGAGAGCTAGGGTGAATAAGAAGTCGAGCGGGGTCATGTTTCAGGGCCCAATGTATGGTAGTAGCTGATTCTTAAATCACACATACAGATCTCAGTGCTTAAGGTCGGCTTCAATGAAACAACCCACCATGTACTCCTACATGGCCTCTCATCGATACCTTTACCAAATCGTGTTCACCACACCACTCTCATTACCGACGTAATCATTTCACTCTAGCCCATCACCCAGATGAACCAGACCTGACACGACTCTAAGCATAGCAGGCATAGCAAGGTAGGAACAACACATACATATGGCTCAATCAACTCCTACACATGCTAGTGGGTTTCATCTAGTTACTGTGGCAATGACAGGTCATGCAGAGGAAATGGGTTCAACTACCGTAGCACACAGCAGTTTGAATCGCGTTGTCTTAATGCAGTAAAAGAGAGCAGGAGCGAGAACATGGGATTGTATCGATATGATCAAATGGTTGGTTGCTTGCCTGATGGTTCGTTGCACGGATACGGCTCTTCGCTAGGGTAATCAGGGTACTCTTCGGGGACAGAACCTGCCGCAAAGGACACCGATACACAACATCACCAAACAATATGCAACAATATGATGCATGCATGAAACATGGCAATATGAGTGTGTTGGGCTAATGCAACTAAAACCAGAAGGGTTTGAGCAAATTTGAATCAAAGATTCAAATTTCAAATTCAAATATGGCCTTTTAAGTGCTTTTCCTTGTTCTGATTAAAACATCAATTTAACTTGTTTGATCATGCATGAAAATAGTACAGATGGATAGATTGGATTTTTCTGATCATTTTTCATATATAATTTGTCCAATTTGGAGTTACAGAATAAAAGTTATGAATTTTTGAAGTTTAAATAATATTCTGGAATTTCCTGATTTAATTTAAATCCAGAAATTCAATTACTGCGTCAGCCTGACGTCAGCATGACGTCAGTGGTCAACTGTGGCTGGTTGAAGTCAAACCTGACGTGTGGGGGCCACACGTCAGTGACAGGGGGGGTTAAACAGATTTAAATTAATCCTAATTACTAATTAGTGGCGCTGGGGCCCACTGTCAGTGTCAGGGGGGGTTGACTAACAGTAGTTAGCGCTAACCTAACCACCTGGCCGACAGGGCCCACGCGTCAGTGACCCTGGGGGGTCAAACCCCAGGTCGGTCAAGTCAAACCCCACCGGCGACATGACGCCGGCGAGATCCGAGACGGCGGCGAGAGTGCTTTTTGCCATTCCGGCGACCAAATGGACGGCGGAAGGCATCTACGTGTTGCTGAGGCTGAGCCGCGTCTATTGGTGGTGGTGGTTGGGCTCGGGGTGGCCGGAGTTGACGGCGGCGAGCTCGGCTGCGGTGGCCGGAGTTCGGGTGCGGTCGGGATCAGTGTTGCAGGGGGTTTGGGGAGGCGTTGGTGCGTTCTACGTGCTCCTGGTGATGTGTGGAGCACGATGGCGAGCTCGGTTGGGCGCTACGGCGACCGTGGCCACGACGGCGACATCGCCGGCGGCGTGGAGCTCTCGGTCGAGGTGGAGCTAGGGCCTAGAGGTCGGGAGAGACCAGGGAAGAAGGGGGAAAACGCTCCGGGGGCTCACCGCGGTTGCAGTGGGCGTCGAAGCGGGCTCGGGGACGCGCCGGAGACGACGAATTTGACGGCGACGGTGGTCGGAGTCCGAAGAGGGGAACGGCGACGTGGCGGCGATGCAGGGCTTCCGGGGAGCTGTGGAGCGGTGGGGAGGAAGAGGGAGTTGTGGCGGAGCTTCTGAGCTAATCGGGGGAGCGAGGGGTGGTCGGAGGCGGTGGCTATGGCGAACGGCGGCGACGGTCGTGTTCGGCCGTGTGAGAGAGAGAGCGAGGGAGAGAAAGGAGAGAGCCAGGGAGAGTGAGAGAGAGCAGGGGGGATCGGGACGGGCTGCGGGCGTCGTCCACGCGGCCAGGAGGGCGTCGGCAAGCAGGAGGTGGCCGCGCGGCCGCGCGCGCGCGAGCACGCAGCAGCTTCGGGGCGTGGGGAGGAAGACGACGGGGAGCTACAGTGCTGGGCTGGGTCGGTTGCTGGCTGGGCCGGCCGGCTGGCTGGGCCGCACAGGTAAGTCTTTCCCCTTTCTTTTCTGTTTTCTGATTTTATTTAATATATCTGCAACTTTGTTGAATTAAATAAAATACCTAGGCAATTCCAAAAATCACCAAACTACTCCTGGCTCATGGTTGGATTATTTCCAACATGAAACATTTTAGTTTGGAGATATTTGAGCATTTAAATATTTTATATAATTTTAAATGCCCAAATTCAAATAGTTATGATTTAATTCAAAAACCCTAGGATGGCCTAGGAAAATGTGCACCACTTTTGCAGAGGTTCTGAACCAAGACAAAAATGATGGGCATTTTAGAAGGGCATTTCAGGTTCATTGAAAATTATTTTAGTAAACCCTAGTTGGTTTCAGAGGGGACTGGGGGTTCTGTCATCCCCATTTCAAGTTTCTGATGAATGAGTAAACATGATGCAACACTCTAATGCATGACTAGCTAGGGTGTGACAACTCACCCCCACTCAAAAGAATCTCGTCCCGAGATTTGGGTTCCTCCGGGAAGAAGGCGGGATACTCGAGTCGAAGACGATCCTCCCTTTCCCAAGTTGCTTCATCCTCGGAATGGTGCGACCATTGAACTTTGAGGAACTTGATGTTATGACGTCGCGTGGTACGCTCGGCTTGATCGAGGATACGAATGGGGTACTCTCGATATGTAAGATCATCTTGGAGATCAAGCGTTTCGTGGTCCACTTCACGGATAGGATCCGAGAAGCAACGCCTGAGTTGAGAAACGTGGAAGACATCGTGAACTCTGGAGAGGTGCGGAGGTAGTTCCAATTGGTAGGCAACTTCTCCTCGTTTGGCAAGAATGCGAAAAGGTCCAATATAACGAGGAGCCAATTTGCCTTTGATACCGAAACGATGGGTTCCCTTCAGAGGGGTGACCCGAAGATAAGCCTTCTCGTCAACCTCGAAAGTCATAGCCTTATGCTTTCGGTCATATTGACTCTTTTGACGGGATTGGGCTGTTTTCAACTTTTCACGAACGATACGAACTTGTTCTTCTGCTTCCTGAATCATATCCGGGCCAAAGAATTGTCTTTCCCCGGTCTCTGACCAGTTAAGGGGTGTTCGACATCGTCGTCCATAGAGAACTTCAAAAGGGGCTTTACCCAAGCTAGATTGATAGCTGTTGTTGTAAGCGAATTCGGCAAATGGAAGGCACTTCTCCCAGTCCATTCCGAAAGAGATAACGGAGGCTCGAAGCATGTCTTCTAGAATTTGGTTGACGCGTTCCACTTGACCACTTGACTGAGGGTGGAAAGCGGTGCTAAAGGAGAGACGGGTTCCCATAGCATTTTGAAAACTTTCCCAAAATCGAGAGGTGAAAAGACTTCCTCGATCCGAGTTAATTTCCAAAGGAACACCATGAAGGGACACTATTCGGGAGATGTATAAGTCTGCCAGCTGACTAGCGGTTATACTCTCACGAACAGGTAGGAAATGGGCTACTTTGGAAAGACGATCGACCACGACGAAAATAGCATTATTCCCCCTTTTGGTCCTGGGAAAACCGGTGATGAAATCCATACCAATTTTATCCCATTTCCATTCAGGAATAGCTAAGGGTTGAAGGGTGCCAGCAGGCCGTTGATGCTCTGCTTTTACACGACGACAAACGTCGCAATTTGCAATATACTGAGCAATTTCTCTCTTCATCCTAGTCCACCAGAACCTCTGGCGTAGGTCCTGATACATCTTAGTACTACCGGGATGAATGGTGAGAGGAGATTCATGAGCCTCTTTAAGGATCAACTGCCGTAAATGCTGGTTCTTGGGAACCACTAGACGGTTCTCAAAGTACACAACACCATGATCATTTGTGGAGAAACAACTAGCACCTCCGCTAGCAATGTTCTCTTTGATTTTAGATATTCCCTTATCTCGCTTTTGGGCAGCGATGATTTGATCCGTAAGAGTAGGTTTTGCTACCAGGGTGGAGAGAAAACCTTGAGGTACAATGTGAAGGTTAAGCTTCCGAAATTCATCATGGAGAAGCGGTTGACTTTGTTGTAACATCAGATTGTTACAATAAGATTTACGACTTAACGCATCAGCCATGACGTTGGCCTTCCCTGGGGTGTAGGTTATTCCTAAGTCGAAGTCAGTGATCAATTCAACCCAACGTCTTTGCCTGAGATTCAGATCCGGTTGGGTGAAGATGTACTTCAGACTTTGGTGATCAGTGAAAATTTCGCAACGATTACCGAGGAGGTAATGTCGCCAGGTCTTAAGTGCATAGACTACGGCTGCAAGCTCTAGATCATGAGTAGGATAATTCTCCTCATGTGGGTGCAATTGCCGTGAAGCGTAAGCAATTACGTGTCGATCTTGCATGAGAATGCAACCTAGTCCTTGTCGCGAGGCGTCGCAGTAGATAACAAAGTCCTTGGAGAAGTCTGGCGGTACCAGCACGGGAGCAGAGGTCAGGCGTCTTTTCAGTTCCTGAAAGCTGTGCTCACATTGTGGAGTCCATTCGAACTTCTTATCTTTCTTGAGGAGTTCGGTTAGAGGTTTAGCAACTTTGGAGAAGTTCTCGACAAAGCGACGGCAATAGCTCGCTAAGCCTAGAAAACTCCGAACTTGCTTGACCGATTCAGGTGGAGTCCAATCAAGGACGGCTTGAACTCGCTCAGGGTTAACAGCAATACCTTTACCAGATATTACATGACCCAGATAGGTCACTTCTGACAACCAGAATTCACATTTTGAAAATTTGGCATAAAGGCGATGCTCTCGAAGTTTCTTCAACACTAGCCTTAGATGTTCGGTATGTTCTTCCTCGTTCTTGGAGTAGATGAGTATATCATCGAGATAGACTACGACGAATTTATCCAAATACTCCATGAAGATTGAGTTCATTAACCGAGAAAAGGTGGCTGGAGCGTTGGTTAAACCGAAGGACATGACGGTGTACTCGTATTGGCCATAACGAGTAACAAAGGCCGTTTTAGGAATGTCCCCGTTTCTGATTTTGATTTGATGGTAGCCCAACCTCAAATCCATCTTGGAGAAGACTGAGGATCCAGCGAGCTGATCATACAGGTCGTTGATCCTGGGAAGCGGGTATTTGTTCTTGATGGTGACCAAATTGACAGGTCGGTAATCTACAACCATTCGGTCCGTACCATCCTTCTTCTTGACGAATAGGACGGGGCAAGCCCACGGAGATGAACTAGGTCGGATGAAACCCTTTTTCAAGGATTCATCGAGTTGTTTCTTAAGCTCGGCTAGTTCTAGGGGTGCCATCTTATAAGGTCTTCTAGCAATCGGAACGGTTCCTGGAATGAGGTCTATTACGAACTCAACATCCCTGTCAGGTGGAACACCTGGCAATTCCTCTGGAAAGACATCCGGAAAGTCACGGACTACCGGAACGTCCTCAAGGTCTGGCAAAGGGCTGGCGTTAAGAGAATATAATTGTCGCTTGGCTATTCGGGTCAAGACATTGACTATCTTTCCCGAAGGATGGGTGAGTTGAACAGTCCTAGAGAAGCAATCAATTTTGGCTTGATGAGCTGACATCCAGTCCATACCCAAAATGATATTAATATCTGAAGATTTAAGGGCTATCAAAGATGCAAGGAAAACAAGTCTGTCGACTTGGATTTCATTTCCATAACTTACCCTAGAGGTCTGCCATCTAGACCCAGGGGTAGAGATTTCCATAGTGGATGGCAAGGCACAGAATGCAACGTTATGCAAACGAGCATAACTTTCAGATATAAAAGAATGAGAGGCTCCTGTATCGAAAAGAACAGATGCCGGATGGCAGTTAACAAGAAGCGTACCGAGAACGACGTTGGGGTCCTCTTGAGCTTCTTCGGCAGAGATACAGTTGACATGGCCACGTGAAGCGGTGACCGGTTTAGCGTGGAATACTTTCCCTGTCGGCTTGCCACGGCCAACAGCTTTAGCAGATTGATTGGGGTTGGTCTGGGGACATTCACGCATATAGTGACCAGATTCCCCACACTTGAAACAAGTCACGGAACTGGTACGTGGAGGAGCATTATTGGTTGGACCCCCATAGGGCTTGGCTGGAGCAGACTGTTGTACCGGGCGAGGCGCCTGGAAAGATGGCCTCGGTGTGAACCTGGGTGGCAGGGCGGTGTTGGGTACCCACACGCGGCGCTTCTGAGGACCAGCACCGGATGAGGAACCCGTGTCACGTCCATGCTTGCGTGTTGCGTCATAATCAGTCTGACCAGTTTCAGCACTGATGGCTTTGTTGACAAGTTTCGAAAAAGATGTGCACTCATGCAGACGGAGGTCGCGGCGAAGCTCAGGACTAAGGCCCTTACGGAACCTTGCTTGCTTCTTGGCGTCCGTAGACACTTCCTCAGTTGCATATCGGGCGAGATTACCAAACTCTCTGCTATAAGCATCCACAGAAAGTCGGCCTTGGATGAAACTGCAAAATTCTTCACGTTTACGGTCCATGAGACCCTCCGGAATGTGATGTTCACGGAAAGCCTCGCTGAATTCAGCCCAAGTTGTGACATGGCCCGCTGGGCGCATCGCTCCATAATTCTCCCACCATAGACTGGCGGGACCTTCGAGATGATACGCAGCAAAGGTGACCTTGTCAGCCTCCGCTACCAGCGCGGAACGCAGCTTGTGAGAGATACTGCGAAGCCAGTCATCAGCGTCGAGAGGCTCGACGGAGTGGTGGAACGTGGGTGGATGCAATTTGATAAAATCACTAAGTGACACCACGTTAGCCCTCTGATGGTGTGCTGTATTCTGTTCAATACGCTCCAACAAACGGTTTGTCTCCCGCTTGTTTCTCTCAGCTTCCATCATCACCTCGGCTAGTGAAGGAGGATGAGGCAGATTTTCATTCCTGGCTTCACTGCCTTCGGCCTGCTCTTGAGAAGCAGGGTTGGCGCGCGTGTTGACCATCCTAGGTAAACAAGACAATGATTTAGTCAGAATGATAAAATTCCGACATAGGATACATAATGTAAGGAATAACTCGGAATGCAAGATGATCATCCGTATGACATGGTAGATACAGAAACTGCTTCTTTATTCCATCGTCATACACACCATACAAGGTTTAGTACAAGACCAAGCAAAGTACTAATACGGTGAAAGGAGGATTACATCTCATCGGAGGCATTCCAAGCTCCTATACATTATTTTTCTACACCTCCGGAAAGAGTACAAACTAGGACATATCCCACGAGTCACGCGAGACGATAGACGACACAGCTAGTGCGAACTAGGGATACTATCACTAACTCAGACCGATCCGTAGTAGTCCTCATAGAAGTCACCTCCATAGCCTGGAAGCTCAACATGTTCATCCGGAAACAGACGATCTCGCGGAGCTTGTGGACCATAGGGGCTAGGATGAGGTCTTGGACCAACAAACGGTGGCCTGCGGGGACCGCGAGGTGGGGTGATGCCTCCTACATCACGCCAAACCATCACGTCTGGCAGAGCAGATCTCACAGGATAGAGATCGCGCATATCTGAATATCCAGCTTGCACCGCCGGTGCGAACCGAGTCAAAGTGGCCCAGTGGTCAGCACGGGTATTGAAGAGCTCTAACCTTAAGGCCCGATTTTCACGGTCCTTATCCTCGAGCATCTCAGCAGTGGTGCGAGTTCGTGAATCCTCCTGAGTGGAGTCAGCATAGATAGCCTGGAGATACCCTTGTGCTCCCGGAAGTGATCCTGGCATATACCGGAAATCAGAGTCCCGAAATAGACCAGATCTGACTCGCATAATGGTCATCATGGAGTAGGCGGCATCCTGCACAGCCATCTCAATAGTAACTCCGAGTCCATAGGAGCAGTGAAGAGGCTCAGTGGATCCAGGATAAGATGGAAATATCCTGACAGTGCAGAGATACTGGCTTTGATTAAAATCTCGGAATTGCTCTTCGACCGTGTACTCGGGATACCAGCGATATCCAGCCTCAGTCATTACCCTGACCAACTTAGCAGTATGGCCGGGTACATCTAGGCATCGAGTCAGGCGAACCACTTGATTGAGGTCGCGAGTGGCCATCTGAAAGCATGATCATAATGCAAAGGCATTAGAATTTCTAGCAAAATTTCGGCAGCATAACAGCTGTAAATGCTCAAAAAGGATATTGAGACATTTGACAAAGGATTTCGTACACACTCAACATCATTATATCAAAGTTCTGAAACCATGTTGGCAACATAATGTGGTAGTAGAACTGAACTAGGCTTGTATCCATCAAACCTATAAGGTACTACTGATTAGTAACACGTGATCCTGACAGAGAGAATAGATCTTAATTCCTTAACCCCCGGTGGAAGAATGGACTGACTCAGATCAGAATGTCATAAGATATAAGAAGTAAAAAGAGCCTTACGTTCCATCCCACAAACAATTCCCCTACATATAACTAAAGAATTTCTAGACTCAACATCGACCAGTTTGGCTTGGAGAACCTACAGGCAGTCCGGCTCTGATGCCAACGCTGTCAGGACCCCGACTCGATGTCACATCGATCTAGCTGGTAACACCTCATATCACTTTGCGGCCTCACGCACGGTATCCCCACGGGTGTCGTCTTACCTTTTCCCGGGACCGTTTGCGCCTTTTGGCTCACGTATATGATAGTGTCGCTAGCATCCATATGATAAAGAGCCCGGGCTGACATGACTAGTCGTAAACCCAAAGTGGCACAGACTTACAGGGACAGGCATCCATGACCCAGCTTCGAACGTGTCGGTCATCAGCAAGTGGGTCCGGGCTGTAGCACTGGGCTAGCAGGACTCCGGTAAACCGGGCTGTAGCGGGCTAACAGGACTCCGGTACTCAAAGCGTGACATTTCCCCGAAGGGACAGACACAGGAACGAAGAAGGACACATGCCGGCCAGCCTAAGTGTTCCAGAGCAGTAGCAAGCTACCATGGCTCAGCGGTAACACTAGGAGACATTTCCCGGTAAGAGAGGCTACTAAAGATAAACAACTAGATAGTCAGATCCCACACATACCAAGCATTTCAATCATACACACAATATGCTCGATATGTGCAAATACAACGAAGCATCACAACATGACTCTATGACACAAGTACTTTATTTAAGGCTCAGGGAGCCATACATATCATACACACAGGTACGGGTCTCACGACCCAACATACAAGTCATACAGTCATACAAGCCAACAGCGGAAGTACTTTGTCTGGGTACAGACAACTAGTAAAATAAAAGAGGCTTGGAAGCCTAACTATACTACGTGGTCCATCACAAGCTCAGGGTCACCACCTGGGTCTTTAGCCTACTCGTTGATGTCAACGTCTACATAGAACCCATCAGAAGGGGTTGCAGCGTCTTCTGTAAAAAATGTAGATTATAGCAACATGAGTACAAAGGTACTCAGCAAGACTTACATCAGATCCTACATACATGCATAGTATCAAGAAGGGTTGGTGGAGTTATTGCAGCAAGCCAGCTTTGACTCATGGCTAGACTATCCTACGATACTCCATGTTGAAATAGTTTTGCGCACACGAGTCCACTACTCACCACTTCAATACACTACCGAGGATCCACCTCCGTCTTCCTACGGAAGAGCCATCCTCGGCACTCACACTTATCTTGAGGCTTTTAATAGTATCCATTTACTTGTCTATGAACTGTATAGGCAACCAAGTAGTCCTTTACCGCGGACGCGGCTATTCGAATAGATCATGTTAACCCTGCAGGGGTGTACTTCTTCATACATGTTTCCACCACTTAGCGTCTGCACACGACATGTGCTCGGCAGACTTCAAGCGAAAGCCGACGTGGGTGTAGACCACGACCTACCTAAACACTTAAGCCTCTAGTCCAGGTTTATCGCCTATTCAGGTTCCATCCGCAGGGAGTCCGGCCGAGGTTTCCCATACGGCCCCGAACGATGTGAACAGGGTTCCCGAGATACCTAACGGGTATTCGGTACACCCGGCCACGTACCTACCGCATCACAGCCCACCCCTACGGTCAGCGCTGTCCACGGCCTCCAGTAGGCTACAAACACCAGAAACTACTTGCAACTCCTGGACAGAGAGCTAGGGTGAATAAGAAGTCGAGCGGGGTCATGTTTCAGGGCCCAATGTATGGTAGTAGCTGATTCTTAAATCACACATACAGATCTCAGTGCTTAAGGTCGGCTTCAATGAAACAACCCACCATGTACTCCTACATGGCCTCTCATCGATACCTTTACCAAATCGTGTTCACCACACCACTCTCATTACCGACGTAATCATTTCACTCCAGCCCATCACCCAGATGAACCAGACCTGACACGACTCTAAGCATAGCAGGCATAGCAAGGTAGGAACAACACATACATATGGCTCAATCAACTCCTACACATGCTAGTGGGTTTCATCTAGTTACTGTGGCAATGACAGGTCATGCAGAGGAAATGGGTTCAACTACCGTAGCACACAGCAGTTTGAATCGCGTTGTCTTAATGCAGTAAAAGAGAGCAGGAGCGAGAACATGGGATTGTATCGATATGATCAATTGGTTGGTTGCTTGCCTGATGGTTCGTTGCACGGATACGGCTCTTCGCTAGGGTAATCAGGGTACTCTTCGGGGACGGAACCTGCCGCAAGAGAGCACCGGTACACAACATTACCAAACAATATGCAACAATATGATGCATGCATGAAACATGGCAATATGAGTGTGTTGGGCTAATGCAACTAAAACCAGAAGGGTTTGAGCAAATTTGAATCAAAGATTCAAATTTCAAATTCAAATATGGCCTCTTTAAGTGCTTTTCCTTGTTCTGATTAAAACATCAATTTAACTTGTTTGATCATGCATGAAAATAGTACAGATGGATAGATTGGATTTTTCTGATCATTTTTCATATATAATTTGTCCAATTTGGAGTTACAGAATAAAAGTTATGAATTTTTGAAGTTTAAATAATATTCTGGAATTTCCTGATTTAATTTAAATCCAGAAATTCAATTACTGCGTCAGCCTGACGTCAGCATGACGTCAGTGGTCAACTGTGGCTGGTTGAAGTCAAACCTGACGTGTGGGGGCCACACGTCAGTGACAGGGGGGGTTAAACAGATTTAAATTAATCCTAATTACTAATTAGTGGCGCTGGGGCCCACTGTCAGTGTCAGGGGGGGTTGACTAACAGTAGTTAGCGCTAACCTAACCACCTGGCCGACAGGGCCCACGCGTCAGTGACCCTGGGGGGTCAAACCCCAGGTCGGTCAAGTCAAACCCCACCGGCGACATGACGCCGGCGAGATCCGAGACGGCGGCGAGAGTGCTTTTTGCCATTCCGGCGACCAAATGGACGGCGGAAGGCATCTACGTGTTGCTGAGGCTGAGCCGCGTCTATTGGTGGTGGTGGTTGGGCTCGGGGTGGCCGGAGTTGACGGCGGCGAGCTCGGCTGCGGTGGCCGGAGTTCGGGTGCGGTCGGGATCAGTGTTGCAGGGGGTTTGGGGAGGCGTTGGTGCGTTCTACGTGCTCCTGGTGATGTGTGGAGCACGATGGCGAGCTCAGTTGGGCGCTACGGCGACCGTGGCCACGACGGCGACATCGCCGGCGGCGTGGAGCTCTCGGTCGAGGTGGAGCTGGGGCCTAGAGGTCGGGAGAGACCAGGGAAGAAGGGGAAAACGCTCCGGGGGCTCACCGCGGTTGCAGTGGGCGTCGAAGCGGGCTCGGGGACGCGCCGGAGACGACGAATTTGACGGCGACGGTGGTCGGAGTCCGAAGAGGGGAACGGCGACGTGGCGGCGATGCAGGGCTTCCGGGGAGCTGTGGAGCGGTGGGGAGGAAGAGGGAGTTGTGGCGGAGCTTCTGAGCTAATCGGGGGAGCGAGGGGTGGTCGGAGGCGGTGGCTATGGCGAACGGCGGCGACGGTCGTGTTCGGCCGTGTGAGAGAGAGAGCGAGGGAGAGGAAGGAGAGAGCCAGGGAGAGTGAGAGAGAGCAGGGGGGATCGGGACGGGCTGCGGGCGTCGTCCACGCGGCCAGGAGGGCGTCGGCAAGCAGGAGGTGGCCGCGCGGCCGCGCGCGCGCGAGCACGCAGCAGCTTCGGGGCGTGGGGAGGAAGACGACGGGGAGCTACAGTGCTGGGCTGGGTCGGTTGCTGGCTGGGCCGGCCGGCTGGCTGGGCCGCACAGGTAAGTCTTTCCCCTTTCTTTTCTGTTTTCTGTTTTATTTAATATATCTGCAACTTTGTTGAATTAAATAAAATACCTAGGCACTTCAAAAATCACCAAACTACTCCTGGCTCATGGTTGGATTATTTCCAACATGAAACATTTTAGTTTGGAGATATTTGAGCATTTAAATATTTTATATAATTTTAAATGCCCAAATTCAAATAGTTATGATTTAATTCAAAAACCCTAGGATGGCCTAGGAAAATGTGCACCACTTTTGCAGAGGTTCTGAACCAAGACAAAAATGATGGGCATTTTAGAAGGGCATTTCAGGTTCATTGAAAATTATTTTAGTAAACCCTAGTTGGTTTCAGAGGGGACTGGGGGTTCTGTCATCCCCATTTCAAGTTTCTGATGAAAGAGTAAACATGATGCAACACTCTAATGCATGACTAGCTAGGGTGTGACAATAGATCTAGGTATTGCCATCTTTGGTACGCAATCCATAAGTGGCTCTCATAATAGATTCATATGGTAATTTAATTTTCTTTCTAGCGAAGTGTTCCATGCCTTTCCTTAATGGAAATTGGAATCTAATATTCCCTTCCTTCATATCAATAATTGCACCAATCGTTCTAAGGAAAGGTCTACCAAGAATAATAGGACATGAAGGATTGCAATCTATGTCAAGAACAATAAAATTTACGGGCACATAATTCCTATTGAAACAATAAGAACATCATTAATTCTTTCCATATGTTTCTTAATAGTTGAATCCGCAAGGTGCAAGTTTAAAGAGCAATCATCAAAATCACAGAAACCTAGCAAATCACACAAAGTCTTTGGAATCGTGGAAACACTAGTGCCCAAATCACACAAAGTATAGCATTCATGATCTTTAATTATAATTTTAATAGTAGGTTCCCACTCATCATAAAGTTTTCTAGGTATAGAAACTTCCAACTCAAGTTTTTCTTCGTAAGATTGCATCAAAGCATCAACGATATGTTTGGTAAAGGCTTTATTTTGACTATAAGCATGAGGAGAATTTAGCACGGATTGTAACAAGGAAATACAATCTATCAAAGAGCAATTATCATAATTAAATTCCTTGAAATCCAAATAGTGGGTTCATTGATATTTAAAGTTTTGACCTCTTCAATCCCACTTTTAACAATTTTAGCATCAAGATCTACAGACTCCGAATTTTTGGATTGCCTTCTAGGTAAAGGTGGATCATATTCACTCCCATCATTATCAAGTTTCATATTGCAAAACAAAGATTTAATAGGGGACACATCAATAACTTTTAGATCTTCATCTTTATTATCCCCAAAATTTTCCGGCTTAGCGGCCATCTTATTAACTAAAGTGGCCTGCTTATCCGAAACTTCACCTATTAACTTCTCAAGGTGAGCAATACGAGATTTCAAACCATCAAATTCTTTAGTCATATCATCAAGCTCTTTATTCATAAAACCCATAAAGATTTTTTGTTCCTTAAGTTCGTATCTAAAGAAATTATTATGCTCAAACTGTAAGACCATAAAACTCCTGATGTTGCTTTCGATCTCTTCTAACCTTTTAAGGTGATGATCAACAAATCTAGATAGAGCCATCGTGACAACCAAGAAATCCAACACACAAGCAAAAAAGAGACGTGCAAAAAGAGGCAAATAGAGAAAGAGAAGGAGGACGCAGATAGAGGGTGAATAAAACGGCAAGGGTGAAGTGGGAGAGAGGAAAACGAGAGGCAAATGGCAAATAATGTAATGCGGGAGATAAGGGTTTGTGATGGGTACTTCGTATGTTGACTTTTGCATAGACTCCCCGGCAACGGCACCAGAAATCCTTCTTGCTACCTCTTGAGCACTGCGTTGGTTTTCCCTTGAAGAGGAAAGGGTGATGCAGCAAAGTAGCATAAGTATTTCCCTCAGTTTTTGAGAACCAAGGTATCAATCCAGTAGAGGGCCACGCACGAGTCCCTCGCACCTACAGAAACAAATAAAATCCTCGCAACCAACGCAATAAAGGGGTTGTCAATCCCTTCACGGTCACTTACGAAAGTGAGATCTGATAGATATGATAAGATAATATTTTTTGTATTTTTATGATAAAGATGCAAAGTAAAGAAAGCAAAATAAACGGAAAAGGAAATAGCTTGTTGATGGAAGATTAATATGATGGAAAATAGTCCCAGGGGCCATAGGTTTCACTAGTGGCTTCTCTCGAGATCATAAGTATTATGGTGGGTAAACAAATTAGTGTTGAGCAATTTACAGAGTTGAGCATAGTTATGAGAATATCTAGGTATGATCATGTATATAGGCATCATGTCCGAGACAAGTAGACCGACTCTTGCCTGCATCTACTACTATTACTCCACACATCGACCACTATCCAGCATGCATCTAGAGTATTAAGTTCAAAAGAACAGAGTAACGTTTTAAGCAAGATGACATGATGTAGAGGGATAAACTCATGCAATATGAAATAAACCCCATCTTGTTATCCTCAATGGCAACAATACAATACGTGCCTTGCTGCCCATACTGTCACTGGGAAAGGACACCGCAAGATTGAACCCAAAGCTAAGCACTTCTCCCATTGCAAGAAAGATCAATCTAGTAGGCCAAACCAAACTGATAATTTGAAGAGACTTGCAAAGATAACCAATCATACATAAAAGAATTCAGAGAAGATTCAAATATTGTTCATAGATAAACTTGATCATAAACCCACAATTCATCGGTCTCAACAAACACACCGCAAAAGAAGATCACATCGGATAGATCTCCACAAGAGAGGGGGAGAACTTTGTATTGAGATCCAAAAAGAGCGAAGAAGCCATCTAGCTAATAACTATGGACCCGAAGGTCCGAAGTAAACTACTCACACTTCATCGGAGAGGCTACGGTGTTGATGTAGAAGCCCTCCGTCATCGATGCCCCCTCCGGCGGAGCTCCGGAAAAGGCCCCAAGATGGGATCTCACAGGTACAGAAAGTTACGGCAGTGGAATTAGGGTTTTGGCTCCGTATCTGGTAGGTTGGGGGTACGTAGGTATATATATAGGAGGAAGAAGTACGTCGGTGGAGCAACGTGGGCCCCACGAGGGTGGAGGGCGCGCCTTGGGGGGGTAGGCGCGCCCCCCTACCTCATGCCCTCCTGGTTGCTTTCTTGACGTGGGGTCCAAGTCCTGAAGGTTTCATTCCATTTGGACTCCATTTGATATTCTTTTTCTGCGAAACTCTGAAATAGGCAAAAAAATAGCAATTCTGGGTTGGGCCTCCGGTTAATAGGTTAGTCCCAAAAATAATATAAAAGTGTATAATAAAGCCCAATAATGTCCAAAACAGGATATATTATAGCATGGAACAATCAAAAATTATAGATACGTTGGAGACGTATCACCGCACCACTGCGGTAGGATGTCTGCCATTGTTGGTCTCCGCAACAATTCGCAACCTCAAGGTCGCAAAGATGCTAGTGGATGGCGGGGATGGGTTGAATCTGATTTCCCCGGCAGTCATCAGCAAGCTTCAGATAGAAGAAGAAGAGCTAGAGGTTTACAGCATGTTTCAAGGAGTTAATCCTGGTAGGAGCCATCCTAAAGGGAAGATTATGTTGCCAGTGACGTTTGGGGGAGAACTAAACGATCAGACTGAGAAGATTGTGTTTGATGTGGTTGATCTCCCCCTGTCGTACAATGGGATTCTTGGACGCCCGGCCCTGGCCAAGTTCATGGCAGCATCCCACTATGCTTACAACACCTTGAAGATGCCTGAGCCACTACAACTCATCACTATCCCATTGGATGAGAAGGGTGCAATTATTTGTGTGGACAAGATGTACCGGGATGCAGTCGCGGCAGAGGCAGCGGCAGCGGAAGCTCCCGCTAAGGAAAGCAAAGGAAAGAAGAGGGATTATAGGACCTCCAGCAAGGAGTCCGGGAAGCATGCCCCCTCCGAGTGCACAACACCCGTTGACGTCGTGGCGGAATGTTCCAATAGCAAGAGATCCAAGGTTGCTGCACCCCAGGTGAAGAAGGTCTCAGCAGGGCTGGCTGGCATTGATGGTACTTTCACTATCAGCGCCGCCCTCGATGACAAATCGGAAAGCGCGCTCGTTGCCTTCCTGCGAGCGAATATCGATGTGTTTGCCTGGCAACCATCTGATATCCTTGGTGTTCTCACGGAGGTAATCGAGCACCACCTTGTTGTCTGCCCACATGCCCGACCTGTCAAGCAGAAAGTCTGAAAGCAGGCCTTGGAGAGGCAGCAGTTCACTGCCAAAGAAATCAAGAAAATGGAGGCAGCTCGTTTGGTCAGTGGAGTACTGCATCCTACGTGGTTAGAAAATCCAGTGGTAGTCTGAAAGGCTAATGGGAAATGGAGGCTTTGCATTGATTTCACAGATCTCAACAAGGCTTGCCCGAAGGACCCATTTCCCTTGCTGCGCATCAACCAGATTGTGGATTCCACTTCAGGTTGTGATATGCTCTCCTTTCTGGACGCGTACTCCAGATATCACCAGATCTTCATGTCCAAGGAAGATGAAGAGAAGACATCATTCATCACTCCATGTGGTACGTACTTCTTTGCCTGCATGCCATTCGGATTAAAGACTGTCGGGTCCACTTTTGCAAGGGCAGTCCAGACTGGTTTGGAGCCACAGTTACACAAAAATATAGAAGCCTATATGGATGATATCGTGGTCAAAACCAAGGATAAGGCCACCTTTATCCAAGATTTGGAGGAGACATTTGCTAATCTGCGCAAGATCAATTTGAAGCTTAATCCAAAGAAGTGTGTGTTTGGTGTTCCCTCTGGCAAGCTACTTGGTTTCTTCATATCCCATCGAGGGATCAAAGCTAACCCCGACAAGATCAAAGCCATCTAGCAGATCCAAGCGCCAAGGACAGTTAAGGATGTGAGGCTCTTAACGGGGTGCGTGGCCGCGCTAAGCAGATTCATCTCCAAGTATGCCGAGCGTGCCCTGTCGTTCTTTAAAATTTTGAAGAAGGCATGGCCTATGAAGTGTACCCCAGAAGCAGATGCAGCTCTGCAGGAGTTGAAGGCCTACTTATCATCTATGCCTACCTTGGTTGCGCCCAAACCCCAAGAACCGTTGTTGCTACACTTGGCGGCAACCAACCAAGTGGTCAGTGCGGCCTTGGTAGCACAGCGAGAAGTGGATGAGGCAGAAAGTGAGCAGAAATGAAGGAAATATGCCCTAGAGGCAATAATAAAGTTTTTATTTTATATTTCCTTATATCATGATAAATGTTTATTATTCATGCTAGAATTGTATTAACCAGAAACTTGATACATGTGTGGATACATAGACAAAACACAGTGTCCCTAGTAAGCCTCTACTAGACTAGCTCGTTAATCAAAGATGGTTAAGTTCCCTAACCATAGACATGTGTTGTCATTTGATAAACGGGATCACATCATTAGGAGAATGATGTGATGGACAAGACCCATCCGTTAGCTTAGCATGTTGATTGTTAAGTTTTATTGCTATTGCTTTCTTCATGACTTATACATATTCCTCTAACTATGAGATTATGCATCTCCCGAATACCGGAGGAACACCTTGTGTGCTATCAAATGTCACAACATAACTGGGTGATTATAAAGATGCTCTGCAGGTGTCTCCAAAGGTGTTTTTTGGGTAGGCATAGATCAAGATTAGGATTTGTCATTCTGAGTATCGGAGAGGTATCTCTGGGCCCTCTCAATAATGCACATCACTATAAGCCTTGCAAGCAATGTGACTAATGAGTTAGTTGCGGGATGATGCATTACGGAACGAGTAAAGAGACTTGCCGGTAACATTATTGAACAAGGTATGATGATACCGATGATCGAATCTCGGGCAAGTAACATACCGATGACAAAGGGAATAACGTATGTTGTTATTGCGGTTTGACTGATAAAGATCTTCATAGAATATATAGGAACCAATATGAGCATCCAGGTTCCGCGATTGGTTATTGACTAGAGATGTGTCTTTGTCATGTCTACATAGTTCTCGAACCCGTAGAGTCCGCACGCTTAACGTTTGATGACGATTTGTATTATGAGTTATGTTTTTTGGTGACCGAACTTTGTTCAGAGTCTTGGATGAGATCACGAACATGATGAGGAGTCTCGAAATGGTTGAGAGGTAAAGATTCGTATATTGGAAGGTAGTATTCGGACATCAGAATGGTTTCGGGTGGTTCGGGTATTTTACCGAAGAACCGAGGGGTTACCGGAACCCCTTGGGGAAGTATTGGGCCTACATGGGCCTTAGGGGAGAGAGATGGAATCCCACGAGGGGTGGCGCATGCCCCCCTCCAAGGGAGTCCGAATAGGACAAGGACGAGGGGGCGCGGCCCCCCTTTCCCCTCCCTCTCCCTTTCCTTCATTTTCGCATTCGGTAAGAAAGGAAAAAGGGGGGCGAATCCTACTAGGAATGGAGTCCTAGTAGGACTCCCCCCCATGGCGCGCCCCTCTTGGCCGGCCACCTCCTCCTCTCCTCCTTTATATACGGGGCAGAGGGGCACCCCATAGCACATCAGTTGGTCTCTTAGCCATGTGTGGTGCCCCCTCCACAGTTTACTCCTCCAGTCATAGCGTCGTAGTGCTTAGGCGAAGCCCTGCGCGGATCACATCACCATCACCATCACCACGCCGTCATGCTGGCAAAATTCTCCCTCGACCCTCTGCTAGATCAAGAGTTTGAGGGACATCAACAAGCTGAATGTGTGCTGAACTCAGAGGTGTTGTACGTTCGGTACTAGATCGGTTGGATCATGAAGACGTTCGACTACATCAACCGCGTTAACCTAACGCTTCCGCTTTCGGTCTATGAGGGTACGTGGACACACTCTCGCCCTCTTGTTGCTATGCCTCTCATGGATAGATCTTGCGTGATCATAGGATTTTTTTTGAAATTGCATGCTACGTTTGCCAACAGAAAACAGCAAAGTTGGAGAAGGATCAGGACAACAATGAGCACGACAACGAGAACAACCCCAAGGACACGGCGAGGAAGAAAGTGGTGCAATGCCCAGTGTACTTCATTAGCTCCTTGTTACAGGGGGCTAGATCAAGGTACTCTGGTGTGCAGAAGTTGATCTTTGGTCTTGTTATGGCCTCAAGGAAACTGCGCCACTACTTCCAAGCCCACAAGATCACGGTTGTCACTCGTTTTCTGCTGCAAAGGATACTCCGAAACCCTGAGGCTACTGGAAGAATAGTGGAGTGAGCTTTGGAGTTATCTAGCTTTGGTTTGAAGTTTGAGAGCACGTCAACTATTCAGAGCAAGGCACTTGCCGAGTTTATTGGAGAATGGACGCCAACCCCTGATGAGGAAATGACAGAGACAGCTATCCCCAGCAAGGAATCACCCCAAGAATGGATTATGTATTTTGATGGTGCTTTTTCCCTAAAAGGTGCAGGGGATAGTGTGCTTCTTGTTGCCCCCTCTGAGGAGCACTTGAAGTATGTCGTCCAAATGCATTTTGCCCGGGAAGAAGCCACCAACAATACAACTGAGTATGAAGGGCTCCTTGCCAGGCTCAGGATTGAAGTAGAATTGGGAATTAAGAAGTTGATCATTCGAGGAGATTCATAGCTTGTGGTGAAACAAGTCAACAAGATTATCAGAGTCCATTGATGGAGGATACATCAAGGAAGTGAGGAGATTGGAGGAGCACTTTGATGGGTTGCAAACAGAGCATGTACCCCGTGCGGAAAATAGCATAGTTGACCACCTGTCAAAGTGTGTTGCGCATAAGCTTCCTGTGGAACTAGGAACTTTTGTTCTCTGTCTCTCTCAGCCCTCTGTATCACCAGCAAAAATGGCCTGGAAAAGGAGAAAGTTGGACTATGGTAAGCCTCTCCCGGTCGAGCCGTCTGCTCCCGGCAGAGACCCTGCTGGAAACAACTCCTCACAGCCTGCTAGACCACCCCCTCCATCTGGGCCCATGGACCCCCCGAACGAGGCTGGTGCTCCCGCAATAGAGGAGGTTCCGCTAGTCCTCGTTGTCGAGCCCTAGGCTCCAACTTGGGCAAGGCACATCGTCCACTTCCTCCAGACCGGAGAACTCCCTGGCGACCAAGATGAAGCTGGAAATGTAGCCCGGATGGCCAGTATGTATCAGTTTGTCGATGATACTCTATACAGAAGGAGGCCCAACTGTGTGAAATTGAAGTGTGCCTGCCAGGAGGATGGAAAGGAACTGTTGGATGAGATTCATAGAGGAATGTGCGGCTCCCACATTGGATCGAGGGCATTAGTTCGGAAAGCATTCCCGCAACGATTCTATTGGCCCACAGCCCTCCAAGATGCGGTTGAGTTAGTCATGAAATGTGAAGCCTGCTAGTTCCATTCCAAGAAAATACACCTACCTGCCCAAGCCCTTCAGACAATCCCTCTATCATGGCCATTTTCGGTCTGGGGGCTCGAAATTCTCGGCCCCTTCCCCCGAGCAATGTCGAAGCTGCTGTTCCACCCCCAAGGCCTCACACTATTGAATAGGCATTTGATTGTGGCCAACTTGTCACTGTATGATTGCATGTTCTGGTTCCTCCCACTGCTCCCGGACCACAATATGAATACCATGTGGAGCACAGGCCTTAGGTCCAGAAGCCAAAGCCCAAACTGCCAAGGTTTCCCGGTGCTGCAACATCGCTAGGCTCGTTCAATGTAAACAACTTCAGGGCACACAACAAATTCTTTAGCAGTGGCGAGAACCCTTACTCGAAGCCAAAGATCTCATATGATCGCTTCTGGAGCTATCAGCAGTGCAGTTATTACTCATGTGTATTATACAATCAAGGGTGAATCTTCCCTCACATGCGTCTAGATTGTGAAGCCATTGCTGGACTGCCCTGCTTGGAAGAAGCTCTAGACTGTTTCAGAGATTTTGGCCTTCTGCAGTTCGTCACTAACAAAGAGCATTGGAACTGCCGCAGTTCTATGCCACTCTTCACATTTGTGGCTACAACAGGGATCCAAAGACTTGGGTCCTTGAGTGGATTATAGGCGATGTGCATCATGAAGCCAAAGCTCAAGATATTATCGAGCTTACTTCCCTGCCCACTCCAGGCGAGTTCTATGAACCTAGTTGTCAGCTACACAGGAATGCTCTGGAGAGTATATTTCAGAAGCCTGAGCCAAACATGAGTTAGATGCTTAGCATGATGAAGCCATTGCCAAAAGATGCAGAATATCCCAAGGAATTCTTTGTCGAGGACCTCAAGTATCTGCCCCGTACCATTTATCACATTGTGAGGCAAACTCTATGGCCAGTAAAGGGACATTCGCCTACAGCCAAACTTGAAGGCACCATGAAGACTTTGGTGTTCTATATTCTCAATCGCATTTGCCTCAATGCTCAAGACTTCTTCATCACGCAACTTGTTGCATCTGGAATTGATCTATTTGGCTTGAAGTTTTATTCTCCGTGGATGATGCGCCTGATCAAACTTCATTCATATGTCGACTATCAGCCCTCAGCGCGCAACCATCTTGTCTTCTTGCCTGAGGTTGATATGTCTGTCGAAGGCATCTACCCTGAGTCTGCCATGGAGCCACTTTATCTTCATAACGTTGACCGCCAAAGCTTCACGCAACCAATTCGGGGAGTCCTTGCTGCTACTCGAGTCTATCCTCTGGCTGGAAATATGCGTGCACCTCATCATGCTCAAACTGAAGCCACTGAAAGCACCATTGCTCAAAGGCCTCGGAAGCGATCTCGTGTACCCAATGACCGAGAGCTTTTTGTGGCCTTACATCAGAAACAAGATAAACACCATGACTGGCTACAGCTTCAGATGCAGAGCATCTTGGTGGATGTCAATCACATTCGCAATCTTGCCACCAAGTACTCATTTGTTGCCCATGAAGCCTGTCGGCGGTCTTGGAAGAGTCTCGCGCTGCAATGCTCCGAAGATGGTCTTCACGAAGACAGCTTCACAAAGGGCTTCAAATTTGATTCCAAGCCTCCCCAGAATGCAAGATGGGGTCGGACTCCTCCCATTGAAGATTCTGAGTATTCATCTGTGGCTGCAACTATTGTTGCGAGAGTCATCTATGAAGAAGACGATGCCACTTCACCAACCATGGCTTCCCCTTGTATCGACACTGCACCAGGCCCCTCTGCACCACCAAACTCCAAAGTCGACTCCTGATGGGAATGAGTAGATGCTCCATGTCTTCAAACCTTTTTGGTCCTTACTGACAAAAGGGGGAGAAGCATATGAGTTGATAGTCTTCAAGTGGGTCCTTTATGGTTGCTATATTTTTCCAAGTGATTACAACCCTCGTCTTTTGATACATTTGGTTCTTTTGGTTGTAACACTTCAACTTCATGGTGGTGTGCTACTTTTTCTGCTACTTTGTGATGCGATGATAAATTCCGCATGAAGTCATTCTGCAGACGTCCATTTTCATCATGCATGTTATTATCTTCATTATATCTTTATATCCATGATGCATTGTCTTCATAAGTTGAAGAGGATCTCCACAAACTAAAACCTGCCATGTGCATTTGCATTCAAAATCAAACTACTTATATGCAAATCTTCAGGGGGGCCTTTTTGCTACTTATGAAGACAATGTCTTAAATCCTTAAACTTTCACATACTTTTATCCCCGTTGAAAACTTCAACCAGTTTGTCACCAATCACCAAAAAGGGGGAGATTATAGGTGCATCTAGTGCCACCCCTAGTTGGTTTTGGAGTATTGAAGACAAACCTGGTTGAGGGACTAATGTGTTTCTGAGAATTGCAGGATAACACAGGTAATAGTCCCTCATTGATTCCTCTTACCTACCAGAGATGCCCCCAAATATGTGTGAAGACATTGAAGATAATGGTGGTCTGTGAAGATATTCACAACAAATACTATGACATGAGAAGACAGCGTATGAAGACTATGGAGTACGAAGACATAGTTGTTTCGTAGTTTCCTTTTCTTCTTTGTTGAGTCATAGGAACCACTGCACTGTTAAGTGGGGTCCAAGTGAACAAAATCAGAGTGACTGAAGTGATGCTCAACCAAATCCTATGTCTTCGAGTGAAGACAATGAGAGAAAATCTTATCCAGAGCTGGATGAGTCAGCTTTACTTGTAGCCCAAGTCAAGCTGCCGCGTGTGTTTGAAATCTGACCATTGGACACGTGTTAGTTCCTTAGTTTCCCAGGGTCATTTCGAACAAATCAGGCCGGGTTGCCTCCTGTCTATAAATAGCCCACCCCCTACACCATAAATTGGTGGTTTCTCAGAGTTAGTGCATGGCTTTTGTCGTTTAAGAGCAACCCACCTCCGAAGCATTTGAAAGAGAAATCCTTGCGATGACAAAGCCCTAAAGACCCAGAGCCAAAGAGTGTTAGGCATCACTAAAGTCTTTCCATCTGCGTGACCTGAAGACTTGTTACACTTGAGGACTATGAATCATCCAGCTGGTTAGGTGTCGCGTTCTGAGCATCCAAGAGTCATTGTGGATTGCCGGTGAACGAAGTCTGTGAAGGTTTGTAAGTCTCCCATGAAGACATACCAGAGTGATTGGGCGAGTACTGTGTGTCCTTAGCTCAAGGGGAATAAGGTGAAGACGCAGTCTTCTGAGTTGAATCTCAGCCTCCCTAACCAGACATATAGTTGTCACAGCAATTGGAACTGGTCCAACAAATCCTTGTCCTCACCAAGCAACCGGTTCTATCCACTACCTCTCTTTACTTATAGTTTGTCTTCGTGAAGTCATTACATGCTTGCATGATCTGATTGAATTCATTGTGTGAAGACTATTGTTGTTTGGCTTCATACTATCTTCCATCCTGATCCATATTACCTAGCTGCTGATAGTCTTCGTGCTTTCATTTCATTTCTTATTTGACTATGGCTTGTTTAGTGTAGTCTACCTTCCGCTGCATATCAATAGGTTCATTTCTACTATTTGTCTTCAAAGTCCCCGTGTTTTGAAGACTTTCATAAAAATCGCCTATTCACCCCCCTCTAGTCGATAACTAGCACTTCCAATTGGTATCAGAGCAAGGTGCTCCCTTGTTATGTGTGATTCGGTTTAACCACCTAGAGTTTTAGCTATGTCAACTGTAGGGATAATCAAAGTCTCTGCTGCGTGCCCTGTCTTCGATGACACTAATTACCCCTACTGGAAGAATTAGATGCGCATGCATCTTCAAGCCATTGATGTCGACCTCTGGTATGTCATCAAGAATGACATTCCCAAGGCCGGTGAAGGTGTCACCCTTGCTGATGTCAAGAAGTTCATTCAACTGGATTCTACTGCCAAGAACATCATCTGTGGTCATCTGACAAAAGGACAGTATGGTCATGTGAGTGCTCTGGAAACTGCGAAGCTAGTCTGGGACTGGCTCTCCAAGGTCAACGAAGGCATCTCAACCAAGAGAGACTCAAGGATCAGTGTTCTTCGCAACCTCTTCAACCACTTCAAGTGAAATGACAATGATAATGTTCAACTGATGTTGATCGCCTAACTGACATCACAAATGAGCTTCATGCACTCGGCGCCACTGAGATCACCAAGCATGAAATCATCAAGACACTCATGAGATCACTCGACAGCTCATTTGATACCCTTGCCCTGATGATTCAAGAATGCCCTGAATTCAAGACTCTCGATCTGTCTGACATACTTGAGAGGCTCAACACACATGAGTTCTAGTTATCTGATAAAAGAGATATCTATGGTCCCAACTATGGACGAACTCGTGCTTTGAAGGCAAAGGTTGTTTCCTCATCTGAAGAAGAATCTGACTACAGTTGTAAGGATCTTGAAGACATTGGAAAGGAACTTGCCATGCTAGTGAAGAAGTTCCAGAGGTTCACCAAGAAGAAAGGCTCCAGACAGTCTTCGAGATCCATCTCAAGAAATGATGAAGCTTCCTCCCATGACTACAAGAAGAGAACGTGCCACAAGTGCAAGAAACCTGGTCACTACATCTCTGAGTGTCCTCAATGGGACAATGAGAACAAGAAGAAGAATAAGAGCGAGGAATATGATTCTGATGACAACAAGAAGAAGAAATCCTCAAAGTCTTCTTCCAAGTCTGCGTCGAAGTATTCATCACACAAGAAGAGCTCATCCAGCAAGGCGCATGTGTTTGTTGGCAGGGAGATGGATTCAGAGGAGGAGTCGGCATCTGTGGAGGTGGAGGTGGAGTCTGAAGAGGAATCTGATTCAGGTGTGGCAAGCCTGGCTCTAGCTTCAGCATACGTCGCCAAGTCCATCTTCAACACTGAAGACAATGGCCTCGTCACCAACGATGATGCTAATGATGAGGATGCTCTGCACCCACCTACTGCTTCATGGCACATGGTGCCAAGGTAAACTCACGCGATGCTTACTATCAAACATCAAGTGAAGATGACTCTGAATGTGAATCTAAACCTAGCTACAGAACACTTGCTAAAATTGCAACTGAACAACAGCATGCCATGGAACATATTCAAAAACTGTTAGACAAAAGCGATGGCCTGTTGGACGCGGAAATGACTCGAACTCAGTCCTTAATTGAAGACATTAAAAGTCTTCATGTTAAGTACGAGGAACTTGAAAGTCGTCATGAAACGCTCTCAACTACTCATGAAAAGCTCTCCTATGATTATCTTCAAAGGAAGCAAGAGCTTGAGAACTTGAGATCGGCTCATGAAGATCTTCAAAAGGAGAACGAGTCACTCCGTGCTCAACAGATCAGTTCCGCTCGGGAAGGATTTGAACCACCATGTCTAAAATGTCTTGAGCGTGATCATGCTGCTTCTGTTGCTGGATGTTCTACTACTACTACTGTTGCAATATCTTCAACCGTTGATGTGGTAACTAACCCTTCTGCTGAGGATACCACTACCATTGCTGATGAGAATGCCAGGTTGAAGACATTGCTTGAGACAAGAATGTACAAAAGTCTCAAAGGGCATCAAACACTGTGCGATGTCCTCAAGAAACAGACTCTGAACCGAAACCCTAGAAAAGAGGGTGTTGGGTTCGAGAGGAAAATGAATGTTGATGGTTCTTACTGGAAGCCTGAGTAGTACCCCAAAACCACATGGGTTGCTGCAAAGCGACCTTCAGTGGATCCATCTACCTTATCTGGCTTCACTTGTGCTAACCGATTATTATTGATGAACCCTTGATGCAAACTATAAACTATTTAAGAATCAGAATGGTGAAGTGTTTGCCAGGAATATTGGTACTAACTGCAGGAATGGACCACCTTTGAAGAAGAAATGGGTGCCCAAGAGTTGTCTTGAAAAATCTTCAGGTGAATGTCATCATGACACCACCTGGGAAGAAGACAAACCCCAGACCAAAGGCTTCATATGGTCCAAAGGCTTCATACAGACAGAGGACTCACCAGAGTCACCCTAACACAAATGTTTTGCAGGGAAACCATACTCAAGCCTATGAATATGAGCGTGTTTCATCAAAACGCCATGTTCATAAGACCAAGAACTACTCTGCTTATTCTTATGAGTATTATTCACCTCCTGCAAGACTATTTGCTAGGGCTCCAAAGCCAAAGTTCTCAGATGCTTCACTTAGACTCATTGCTTCAAAGCCACCCCTGAAAAATTGGGTGGTTAACAAAACTTAACTCTCTTTTGCACAGAAGGGTCTCCAGCCAGAAATCAAAGGCGTCCGATGTTATTTCTGGGGACCTAAAACATCTTGTGGGGCGCAAGATAAAATGCCCAAATGGTCTTACTATGTATTTTGTTCCTGGTTTTCTTGACAGTCATCCTATCTAACCTAACCAGGATCTGAACTTTCGTAATCCACTTGTTCATCAAATGTTTATGCTTCACATTTCTCTTGGTGACGCATATCCCCCTAACTGCACTGTAGGGTACGATACCAAAGGCTTCTGAATGGATTATGGACAGTGGATGCACTAACCACATGACTAGTGATTGAAGTCTTCTCATGGACTCAACCTTATGTCCATCTGACAAGAGTCACATCACATTTGCTGACACTAGTAAAAGCAAGGTATTGGGTCTAGGTAGAGTTGCAATCTCAAAGTATCAGCACATGGATAAAGTGATGCTTGTTGAATCCCTTGGTTTCAACTTAATGTCTATCTCAATGCTTCATGATCTGAATATGGTAGTAATATTTGGAAAATATCATTGCCTTGTTCTAATGGAATCTGACAAGTCTCTAGTCTTTGAAGGGTATCGAAAAGACGATTTGTATATGGTAGATTTCTTAGCAGGACCATAGTTGGTCGTATGTCTTCTAGCAAAAGCTTCGGAGTGCTGGCTCTGGCATCGGAGGCTAGGGCATGCTGGCATGAGGAACTTGTACACTCTCGCGAAGAAGAAACACGTCGTAGGCATCGAGGGCGTCAAGTTCAAGAAGGATCATCTATGTGGTGCCTGCGAAGCTGGAAAGATGACAAGGGCCAAACATCCCTTGAAGACAATCATGACGACATCCCAACCCTTCGAGCTTCTTCACATGGACTTATTTGGCCCTACTCACTACTCTACTTCACTACCACTGCTTGCCTATATGGCTTCGTCATTGTTGATGATTACTCAAGATATACATGGGTGCATATAATTCTCTACAAGACTGAAGTGCAGGATGTCTTCAGACAATTTGCCAATCGTGCCATGATGAACTATGGCATCAAGATCAAGCACATCAGAAGTGACAACGGCACAGAGTTCAAAAACACTGGCCTAGACACTTATTTGGATACATTGGGCATCACTCATGAGTTCTCAGCTCCATACACACCTCAGCAGAATGGCATTGTGGAGCGCAAGAACAGAACACTCATTGAGATGGCTCGGACGATGCTTGATGAATACAAGACTCCAAGGAAGTTCTGGCCTGAAGCTATTGATACTGCATGCCACGTCATCAACAGTGTTTATCTTCACAAGCTTCTAAAGAAGACATCATATGAGCTACTAACTGGTAAGAAGCCAAACGTAAGCTACTTCAGAGTATTTGGTGCTAGGTGCTGGATCAAGGATCTGCATCACACTTCAAAATTCGCACCAAAAGCACATGAAGGTTTTATGCTTGGTTACGGAAAGGATTCACACTCCTATAGAGTCTTCAACCTCTTTCACTATAAAGTGGTTAAAACTGTGGATGTGCGGTTCGATGAAACTAACGGCTCGCAAAGAGAGCACCTGCCAAATGTGCTAGATGAAGTCCCTCCTAGTGAATCGATTAAGCTTATGGGTGCTGGAGAAATCATACCTTCAGAGGCACAGGATGAAGAGCAACTCATCATTTCTACGCCAAATCAACCTGAAGACTCTGCTCAGCCTGAAGCCAATGCTGAAAATGAAGACAATGATTAGCAAGGGCAAAATCTTCATCCAGTTCATCCTCGTGTTGCAAATGAAGTACATATTGAGAAGATAATTGATAACATCAATGCACCTGGTCCACTCACTCGTTCAAGAGCAACACAGCTAGCAAAGTTTTGTGGGCACTTTGCATTTGTCTCTATATCTGAACCCAAGAAAGTTGTTGAAGCCTTCATGGAACCTGAATGGATTCAAGCTATGCAAGAAGAGCTTCAACAGTTCGAGCTGAACAATGTATGGGAACTGGTCAAGCGTCCTGATCCTCGCAAGCACAATATCATAGGCACAAAATGGATCTATCACAACAAACAAGATCAGCATGGTCAAGTTGTCAGAAACAAGGCTCATCTTGTTTCTCAAGGATACACTCAAGTTGAAGGGATTTACTTCGATGAAACATTTGCTCCGGTGGCTAGGCTTGAAGCCATTCGCATACTGCTAGCCTATGCCAACCATCACAATATCCTCCTATACCAAATGGATGTGAAGAGTGCCTTTCTCAATGGCAAGATTGAAGAAGAAGTGTATGTTGCACAACCACCTGGCTTTGAAGATCCAAAACATCATGATATGGTATACAAGCTCAACAAGGCACTGTATGGCCTCAAACAAGCCCCTCGTGCTTGGTATGACACACTCAAAGACTTCATGAAGAGCAAAGGCTTCAAACCTGGTTCCCTGGATCCCACTCTTCATGAAGACATACGATGGTGAACTGTTTGTGTGCCAGATCTATGTGGATGACATTATCTTTGGCTGCACTAACAAAAGATACAGTGATGAGTTTGGCCACATGATGCAAGAACAATATCAGATGTCCATGATAGGTGAGCTGAAGTTCTTCCTTGGTCTTCAAATCCGCCAGCAGAGCAACGACATCTTCATATCTCAAGAGAAATACCTCAAAGATTTCCTAAAGAAGTTTGGAATGCAAGACTGCAAAGGATACATGACGCCAATGCCAACCAAAAGTCATCTGGGTCCCGACGACAATGGTAAAGAGTTCGGTCAAAAGGTATACCGCTCCATGATTGCTTCTTTACTCTACTTGTGTGCATCTAGGCCAGATATAGTGCTTAGCGTTTGCACGTGTGCCCGATTCCAAGCGGCACCATAGGAGTCGCATCACTTAGCTGTGAAGCGAATTCTTCGATATTTGGCTTACACCCAAACACTAGGATTATGGTATCCAAAGGGCTCAGAGTTTGATCTAGTTGGATTCTTAGATGTTGATTATGCTGGTAACAAGGTTGATCGCAAGTATACATCAGGCACATGTCACTTTCTCGGACGATCTCTTGTCTGTTGGTCTTCAAAGAAGCAAAATTGTGTGTCTCTCTCAACTGCTGAACCTGAATACATTGCTGCTGGATCTTGATGTGCTCAGCTTCTATGGATGAAGCAAACTCTCAAGGACTATGGCATCCATCTGAAGCATGTGCCACTCTACTGCGACAATGAAAGCGCCATCAAGATTGCCAACAACCTAGTCCAGCATTCGAAGACAAAGCACATTCAGATCCTTCATCACTTTCTCAGAGATCATGTCATGAAGGAAGATATTGATATCATTCACGTCAACATGGAAGAGCAATTGGCAGATATCTTCACAAAGCCCTTGGATGAGAAAAGATTTTGCAAGTTGCGGTGTGAGCTAAATATCTTAGAATCCTCAAATGTCCTGTGATTGGACACACATCCTAACGCTTATGCATGTTGATGACTTAGATGTGCAACACACGAAGTAACATATATCTTCAGTCAATGAAGACGTACACTCTAAGTGTGAATACATTAATGCAGAATTTGACTTCGGAGTGCCATGACAATTGTGCGCCGTGTCTGGGTCTAATACTTCCTATACGGTGGGTAACGCCACCACCAAATTCTTGTTTGAAGTGTTTTTATTAGCGTCACATTTGCATAGTCTTCGCATTTGGTTTGTCTTCAACACTGATTTGGTGTCATGTTTATCTTCACAGTGTTGATTTGGTCTCATACTGATATATACATATATTTGTGTTATGTCCTCTACAACATTCACTTATAGCTATGCCTTCTTGCTTGAATCTTTTGATCTAAATGAATGCGATCGGACCCTAACCCCCTCTATGCTTCTACCTCAGATTCTAACTATCCAAATCATATGCATTCTATTGAAACCTGTCATTTGTCTTCTCTGAGTCCTTGTCAGTTGAAGACAAAGAGGCAAACGTTTAAACCTGTTTTTAATGCAATATCCTTTTTGCTTGAATACCGGAGAAGCCGAAACGACCACTCGACAATCCAGGCGTGCGTGGGAACATGGAACAACTTTCAATGAGTTGCATGCGTGCCATGTGTCCTCAGATGTGAACCGCCAGGGGCACCTCTGTAATAACGTTGTGCCGTCCCTGTCCTTATAAATACACCTCTTCTCACGGCGTCCCTATCCTGTCCTCACCGCGGTCATTATATCTTCTTCCACCTCTTCTCCTCGCACCAATACCCTAGCGCCTCCACTAGCTCGCGTTGACACCGGAGATGAAGCGCTTAGCTTCCGAGACATCTTCGACGCCGTCCTCGCGCCGGCCGCGGACCTCGTCCTCTCCGCCGCCACCGTAGGTGTCTTCCGTTGCCAAGTTAGGGCGTGGGAGATTGAACTGCTCGGCCTCTCTCTCCATCTCGTCTAGCAGTTCGTCAAGTGGTAATTAAAACTTACTTTTTACTGCCTTTTTGATCCGTCAAATCCATTCACTTCATCCAAAAGTAGTTTCTTCACTTTCATATCTGGATTTGTCCATGTCTTCATCTCATATCATGCCAAGTATATTCACTTATGCTTCGCAACTAGTTAGATTCCTCACTTGTACTTATTCCTGGATTCGTACAAATCTGGAACCGACTGTCTTCAAATATGTGAATGTCTTCGCACTATGAGGTTAATGTCTTCAAACTGATTTATCTTCAAAATCTTCTGAGAATGCATATGACCTCTTCCCCTGCCCTCGCACCTTAATGCTGTCACAGGTACATGTCCGGGAGAATCCCTTGGTTCTCATAGTCTGCATTCATTTGCAGAGATTTTGCAGTGTCACATCAACTCTCCTGAAGTCAGTTCCTGTCTGACTAGCAAGGGGAAGCCAGTTATAGTCTTGAAGCCGTTCAGTCTGAATCCAATGGACACTAACAAGTCTATAAGGAAGGGCGGCAGGCAGCACCATGGAGATATAGCCAAGGATCTGCCTCAGATCTGTTTGAGCAATACAAGTCAGATCCTGAAGAAACCTATGGCGAGCGCAAGACCCGAATCCAATGGATTCGAAGATATTGGGCAGAGCAATGGTTCATGTACAGATTTGTGACTGCTGAATATGCTGAAAAGAATGCCATCAAGGGCCCCTGGGGAGATATTCTATACAGAAATCTTCAGCCCAAGTGCAAGCCCGAAGCCATTGCTCAAGGTTTCTATCCGTGCATGCTCCGAGGGCCACAACCTGAAAACGCCGACCCATCATCTTTCTTGTGGTGTCGTGACGACAATCTCTTCAAGCGCAACTATCAGTTTGCAAAAGAGTCAGCAAAGAAGAACAAGAAGGACCTTGGACTCAATTTCAACCCTGGTCCACCTGTTGCAAGGGCTAATGGCACCCACGATGCCAATCCCAATGAAATTGGCCCCTTCTACAACCTCGAAGGCCTCATCACTCATATTGCTGTATAGGGGGCTACGGTGGATCACATAGCTGACGACGTAGATTCTGATGAAGTGCCAGCTCCACCTAAGTCGCAGAAGCCAAAGAAGTCAAAAGCTTCGAAGCCCTCTGCTGCACCAAAAGCTTCACGCATGAAGCCATTGGCCACTGCACCTCCTGAACCTAGTGTGCATTCTAAGGATTTGTCTCGTGTCTCCAAGAAGGCCAAGAAGACAAAGAAAAACAAGAAACCCAAGAAGATTTCTAGGCATGAACTTACTCCAGCTGCCGTTCTGCGGAACAAAGATGAAACCATTGATCTGTCAAGCGACGAAGATCTTGGTGATGATGCCCTTGAGTTGTTTATCAAGATCAAGCAAGAGGCAGAGATCTTCAATGATCTGTCCCTCTTTGATGTGGATATTCTGAACCACTTCATCGATGATTGGTTTGATGACCTGAGCCTCAGCATTGATGATCTTCAACTGCCAGTTGACATCAGCGTCACATTCCACGGAGCCATTGCTAATGAGTTGGCCTTGGCTCAGAAGATTGTCGAGCTGAAGAACAAAATTGATTTTGAGAAGGCACAATTCAAGAAGCACATGGCAAAGCTCAGTGTGGCTGATGTTCAAAGCTTCAAGAAGATGTTGCATGAGCTCAAGGAATAGTTTCACAAGAAACATGAAGAAGCAAAAGGTTCGAGAGAGCGGATGAAATACTTTGCAGATAAACGTGTTCAAGCACACAGTGAGGCAGAAAAGTGCAAGGCACTGGGGCACCTTGGTATCGACCCCAGAATGGCTGCCAAACAGAAGAACAAGTCTGCTGCGGCCCGAACTGAAGCACCATGGCAGGAAGAACCTCGCATTGTCTTCCCTGCCAGCATGACAGGCTCGAAGCCTAAGGTCCTCTCAGCAGCTTCAGAGCTAAAGAAAACTAGGGCAGCTGAAGCTGATGCCAGGAAGCGCAAGCACAAGCATGATTCTAATGATGCTCCGTCAAAGAAGAAACTGAAAAAGGCTTCAAAGAAAGAGCGCGCTACGGCCTCTAAGCCTCTTGTGGTCGAGCCAATTTTTGTTACCTGTCTTGCCTCCATGAGCCAAGAGCCTCGTCTAGTGATTCATGAGCATGCTACCACAGAGGCTCCTGAAGATGAAGAAGTACTAGCTGTTGACCCCACCACAGCTGAAGACATTGGCCGTGAAGACAATGTAGCAGATGATGAAGTCCTTCCTCAAATCGAGCACCAACCGGTAATCATCACCGGTTCTCACGAACAGCAAACTCATCAGCATTGGTCGTCCTTTGATGCCAATTTCTCAGGATGATTCATGGGCTGATCACCCCCAACAAGACACCCCCATTCAAGATGAAACTCCCAAAACTCCAACCCCTGAAGTCACCACTCCAGTGCTTGACGACGACTACATGGTGCAGACCACTCTATCCCCACAGGCGTTGCCCGCATTCCGCAGGCTTCACAAAGGCCCTAGGCATCAGGTCACCATGTCGAGCATTCCAGAAGGAGAAGTGCAACAAAGCTCAGTCACATGTGAAGTGTTTCCTGAAGCCACTCCTACTGCAAATGTCTCTAAGTCCGAAGCAAAAGCTGCTAAAGACATTCTGGCTGCATCAGCCGATGACAATCAAGAACCATGGGAAGAAAAAGAGAGAGTTGCCACACACCCTATCACTCAAGAAGTTGTTCTCGAGGAGAACGTGTCTATGCCCGACCCTCCTGCTACTGAAGCGGAGGTTGAAAACATTGAGGTGGCCACAAACAACACGGCTGAAGCCAATGACGTTGTCATGGCTGAAGATACTCTGGCGCCTGAAGCTAATGTTGCTCCTGAAGCTTGTGTGCAACCTGAAGTCACAATCAATGCCGAAGCTACTGTTCCACCCCAAGGCCTCACACTATTGAACAGGCATTTGATTGCGGCCAACTTGTCACTATCCGATGGCCTGTTCTAGTTCCTCCCACTGCTCCTCGACCACAATATGAATACCATGTGCAGCATAGGCCTCAGGTCCAGAAGCCAAAGCCCAGACTGCCAAGGTTTCCCGGTGCGACAACATTGCCAGGCTCATTCTGTGTAAACAGCTTCAGGGCACACAACACATTCTTTAACACTGCCAAGAACCCTTACTCGAAGCCAAAGATCTCATATGATCGCTTCTGGAGCTATAAGCAGTGCAGTTATTACTCATGTGTATTGTACAATCAAGGGCGAATCTTTCCTCACATGCGTCTAGATTGTGAAGCCATTGTTGGAGTGCCCTACTTGGAAGAAGCTCTAGACTGTTTCAGAGATGTTGGCCTTCTGTAGTTCGTCACTGACAAAGAGCATTGGAATGAAGAGCTTCTACTGCAGTTCTATGCCACTCTTCACAATCGTGGCTACAACAAGGATCTGAAGACTTGGGTCCTTGAGTGGATGACAGGCGATGTGCATCATGAAGCCAAAGCTCAAGATATTATCTAGCTTACTTCCCTGCCCACTCCAGGCGAGTTCTATGAACCTGGCTGTCAGCTACAAAGGAATGCTCTGGAGAGTGTATTTCAAAAGCCTGAGCCAAACAGGAGTCAGATGCTCAACATGATGAAGCCATTGCCACAAGATGCAGAATATTATCTGCCCCGTACCATTTATCACATTGTGAGGCAAACTCTATGGCCAGTAAAGGGACATTCACCTATAGCCAAACTTGAAGTAACCATGAAGACTTTTGTGTTCTATATTCTCAATTGCATTTGCTTCAATGCTCAAGACTTCTTCACCAGGCAACTTGATGCATCTGGAATTGATCTATTTGGCTTGATGTTTTATGCTCCATGGGTGATGCGCCTGATCAAACTTCATTCATATGTCGACTATCAGCCCTCAGCATGCAACCATCTTGTCTTCTTGCCTGAGGTTGATATGTCTGTCGAAGCCATCTACCCTGAGTCTGCCATGGAGCCACTTTATCTTCATAACGTTGACCGCCAAAGCTTCACGCAACCAATTCGGGGAGTCCTTGCTGCCACTCGAGTCTATCCTCTGGCTAGAAATATGCGTGCACCTCATCATGCTCAAACTGAAGCCACTGAAAGCATCATTTCTCAAAGGCCTCGAAAGCGATAGCGTGTACTCAATGACCTTGAGCTTCTTGTGGCCTTACATCAGAAATAGGATAAACACCATGATTGGCTACAGCGTCATATGCAGAGCATCTTGGTGGATGTCAATCACATTCGCAATCTTGCCACCAAGAACTCATTTGTTGCCCGTGAAGCCTGTCGGCGGTCTTGGAAGAGTCTCACACTGCTATCCTCCGAAGACAAACCTGGTTAGTTTTGGAGTATTGACGACAAACCTGGTTGAGGGACTAATGTGTTTGTGAGAATTGCAGGATAACACAGGTAATAGTCCCTCATTGATTCGGCTTACCTACCAGAGATGACCCCCAAAAAAGTGTGAAGGAATTGAAGATAATGGTGGTCTGTGAAGATATTCACAACAAAGACTATGACATGAGAAGACATCGTATGAAGACTATGGAGTACGAAGACATAGTTGTTTTGTAGTTTCCTTTTCTTCTTTGTTGAGTCATAGGAACCACCGCACTATTAAGTGGGGTCCAAGTGAACAAAGTCAGAGTGACTAAAGTGATGCTCAACCAAATCCTATGTCTTCGAGTGAAGACAATGAGAGCAAATCTTATCCAGAGCTGGATGAGTCACCATTACTTGTAGCCCAAGTCAAGCTGCCGCGTGTGTTTGAAATCTGGCCATTGGACACGTGTCAGTTCCTTAGTGACCCAGGGTCATTTCAGAAAAATCTGGTCGGGTTGCCTCTTGGCTATAAATAGCCCACCCCCTACACCATAAATTGGTGGCTGCTCAGAGTTAGTGCATGACTTTTGTCGTTTAAGAGCAACCCACCTCCGAAGCATTTGAGAGAGAAATCCTTGCGAGGACAAAGCCCTAAACACCCAGAGCCAAAGAGTGTTAGGCATCACTGAAGTATGTCTGTTTGCGTGACCTAAATACTTGTTACACTTGAGGACTGTGAATCCTCCAGCTGGTTAGGTGTCGCCTTTTGAGCATCCAAGAGTCATTGTGGATTGCCGATGAACGAAGTCTGTGAAGGTTTGGAAGTCTCCCTTGCAACTTACTAGAGTGATTGGGCGAGGACTGTGTGTCCTTAGCTCAAGGGGAATAGGGTGAAGACGCGGTCTTCTGAATTGAATCTCAGCCTCCCTAACCAGACATACAGTTGTCACAACAACTGGAACTGGTCCAACAAATCCTTGGCCTCACCAAGTAACTGGTTCTATCCTCTACCTCTCTTTACTTATAGTTTGTCTTTGTGAAGTCATTGCATTCTTGCATGATCTGATTGACTTCATTGTGTGAAGACTATTGTTGTTTGGCTTCATACTATCTTCCATCCTGATCCATACTACCTAGCTACTGCTAGTCTTCGTGCTTTCATTTCATTGCTTACTTGACTATGGCTTGTTGATAACCCACAAGTATAGGGGATCAATGGTAGCCTCTTTTGATAAGTAAGAGTGTCGAACCCAACGAGGAGCTAAAGGTAGAACAAATATTCCCTCAAGTTCTATCGACCACCGATACAACTCTATGCACGCTTAACGTTCGCTTTACCTAGGACAAGTATGAAACTAGAAGTACTTTGTAGGTGTTTTTGGATAGGTTCGCAAGAATATAAAGTGCACGTAAATAAAAAGTAGGGGATGTTTAGGTAACGAAGCAATAAAGTAAGTATAGCAAGTGTGGAAAAGTGGTGGTAGGAGTTGCGAAATTGTCCCTAAGCAATTGACTACTTTACTAGACCGATAGCAAGTTTTATGTGGGAGAGGCCACTACTAGCATGTCATCCCTGACTTGGAATTCTATGCACTTATAATTGGAACTATTAGCAAGCATTCGCAACTACTAACGTTCATCAAGGTAAAACCCAACAATAGCATTAAGATATATTGGTCCCCCTTAAATCCCGTATCCATCAATTTCTATGCTAGGTTGAAGCTTCTGTCACTCTTGCCCTCCAATACATTGTCGTATCAACATACAACTAACCCTATGGTGTGATCCACGGGCGCGCTCATATGATGGGAACCAAAGGACAGCAACATAACCACAAGCAAATTAAACCAATCATAGCAATTCACCAATCACCGATAGGACAACGAAAATCTACTCAGACATCATAGGATGGCAACACATCATTGGATAATAATATGAAGCATAAAGCACCATGTTCAAGTAGGAGGTATAGTGGGTTGCGGGAGAGTGGACCGCTATAGATAGAGGGGGAATGTGATGGAGATGTTGTTGAAGATGGCGGAGGTGTTGGTGTAGATTGCGGTGATGATGATGGCCCCCGGCGGCGTTCCGGCGCCACCGGAAGTAAGGGGGAGAGAGCCCCCTCCTTCTTCTTCTTCCTTGACCTTCTCCCTAGATGGGACAAGGGTTTCCCCTCTGGTCCATGGCCTCCATGGTGGTGGAGGGGCGAGAGCACCTCCGAGATTGGATCTGTCTCTCTGCCTCTCTCTGTTTCTGCGTTCTCAGATTCTGCCCTTTCACCGTTTCTTATATTCCCAGAGATCTGTAACTCCGATTGGGCTGAAATTTTAACACGATCTATATCCGGATATTAGCTTTATTGTGGTGAAAGAAGGGAATCAACCGCCTTATGGGGTGGCCACGAGAGCCCAGGGCGCGCCTACCACCTGGGGCGCGCCCCCTGCCTCGTGGCCCCCTCGGGCATCGTCTCGCGTTGATTTTTCTTCCCAAAAATCACATACATTCCAAAAAAACTCCGTCAGTTTTTATCCTGTTTGGACTCCGTTTGACATGGATTTACTGCGAAACAAAAAAACATGCAACAAACAAGAACTGGCACTGGGCACTGGATCAATATGTTAGTCCCAAAAATAATATAAAATGTTGCCAAAAGTATATGAAAGTTGTATAATATTGGCATGGAACAATCAAAAATTATAGATACGACGGAGACGTATCAGCATCCCCAAGCTTAATTCATGCTCGTCCTCGAGTAGGTAATTGACAAAAAAAGATAATTTTTGATGTGGAATGCTACCTAGCATAATCTTGATCACATAATCTAATCATGGCATGAATATTAAGACACGAGTGATTCAAAGCAATAGTCTATCATTTGACATTAAGACAATAATACTTCAAGCATACTAACCAAGCAATTATGTCTTATCAAAATAACATATCCAAAGAAAGTTCATCCCTACAAAATCATATATTCTGGCTATGCTCCATCTTCACCACACAAAGCATTCAAATCATGCACAACCCCGATAACAAGCCGAGCAATTAGTTCATACTTTTTAACGCGCTTCAGCCTTTTCTACCCTCATGCAATACATGAGCGCAAGCCATGGACATACCACTATGGGTGGAATAGAATATGATGATGGAGGTTTGTGTGAAGAAGAAAAAAAGGAAGAAAGTCTCACATCGACACGGCTAATCAATGGGCTATGGAGATGCCCATCAATTTATGTCAATTTGAGGAGTAGGGATTGCCATGCAACAAATGCACTAAGAGCTATAAGTGTATGAAATCTCAAACTGGAAACTAAGTGGGTGTGCATCCAACTTGCTTGCCCATGAAGACCTCGGGCATTTGAGGAAGCCCATCATCGGAATATACAAGGCAAGTTCTATAATGAAAATTCCCACTAGTATATAAAATTTATAACTCAAGAGACTCTCTATATGAAGAACATGGTGCTACTCTGAAGCACAAGTGTGCTAAAAGGATAGTAATATTGCCCCTTCTCTCTTTTTTCTCTTTTTTTGTGTTTTTTCTTCTTATTTTTCTTTTTTTGGTGGGCTTCTTTGGCCTCTTCTTTTATTTGGGATTCTTTGGCCTCTTTTATTTATTTTTAAAGTCCGGAGTCTCATCTCGACTTGTGGGGGAATCATAGTCTCCATCATCCTTTCCTCATTGGGTCAATGCTCTAATAATGATGATCATCACACTTTTATTTACATACAACTCGATATTACAACTCGATACTAGAACAAAGATATGACTCTATATGAATGCCTCCGGCAGTGTACCGGGATGTGCAATGATCTAGCGTAGCAATGACATCAAAAAACGGACAAGCCATGAAAACATCATGCTAGCTATCTTACGATCATGCAAAGCAATATGACAATAAATTCTCAAGTCATGTATACGACGATGATGGAATTTGCATGGCAATATATCTTGAAATGGCTATGGAAATGCCATGATAGGTAGGTATGGTGGCTGTTTTGAGGAAGATATAAGGAGGTTTATGTGTGATAGAGCGTATCGTATCATGGGGTTTGGATGCACCGGCGAAGTTTGCACCAACTCTCGAGGTGAGAAAGGGCAATGCACGGTACCGAAGAGGCTAGCAATGATGCAAGGGTGAGAGTGCGTATAATCCATGGACACACATTAGTCATAAAGAACTCATATACTTATTGCAAAAGTTTATTAGCCCTCGAAGCAAAGTACTACTACGCATGCCCCTAGGGGTATAGATTGGTAGGAAAAGACCATCGCTCGTCCCTGACCGCCACTCATAAGGAAGACAATCAATAAATACCTCATGCTCCAACTTCGTTACATAACGGTTCACCATACGTGCATGTTACGGGACTTGCAAACCTCAACATAAGTATTTCTCAATTTCAAAATTACTCAACTAGCACGACTCTAATATCACCACCTTTATATCGCAAAACTATTGCAAGGAATCAAACATATCATATTCAATGATCTACAAATTTTATGTAGGATTTTATGACTAACCATGTGAATGACCAATTCCTGTCAACTCTCTAAATAGATATAAGTGAAGAAAGAGAGTTTAATTATTTCTACAAAAGATATGCACACACTCTAACAAATATAAGTGAAGCCAAAGAGCATTCTACAAATGGCGGTTTTTTATGTGAAGAGAAACAGGCAATCCAAACTTCAAATGATATAAGCGAAGCACATGAAGCATTCTATAAAGCCATACTCAAAAGATATAAGTGAAGTGCAATGAGCATTCTATAAATCAACCAAGGACTATCTCATACCAGCATGGTGCATAAAATAGAAGTGAAAACTAAATGCAAAAGACGCTCCAAGATTGCACATATCGCATGAACGAAACGAATCCAAAAACATACCAATACTTGTTGAAGAAAGATGGGATGCCTTCCGAGGCGACCCCAAGCTTAGATGCTTGAGTCTCCTTGAATGTTTACTTGGTGTGCCTTGGGAATCCCCAAGCTTTAGCTCTTGTCTCTCCTCCTTATCCTCATATCGAGACCTCCTCGATCTTCGAACACTTCATCCACACAAAACTTCAACAGAAAACTCGGTAAGATCCGTTAGTATAATAAAGTAAATCACTACTCTAAGTACTGTTGTAAACATAATCATATTTTGTTTTTGCATTGTAGCTAGTGTAATATAAATTTTTCATGGCTTAATCCACTGATATAAATCAATAGTTTCATCAAAACAAGCAAGCTATGCATCAAAAACAGAATCTGTCTAAAACAGAACACTCTGTAATAATCTAAACATTCACCATACCTCTGGTACTCCAAAAATTCTACCAAAATTAGGAAAAATAAAAAATTTGTATAGAAAGACAGTGCAAAAATTTCAGAACCGTTTGAAATTCCAGTAAAAAATGTAAAATCGCGCACTACAGCCAAAGTTTCTGTCCTCCACCATACAAACCAACAGGTAATCTAAAACATCCTAAAGGCAAACCTTGGCACATTAGGTTTATAATACAATGGAATTGTACAAGGGGATAATTATTTTTATTGAAAAGTTTCTGTAATCAAGATTCACAAAGTTTCCGTGAGCATGAACAAAGTTCAAGGAGCTCCCCCACTTCAACAATGCTTGTCTCTCTCACTTTCACTTTCCTTTTTGAAAAGTTTTGGGTTCCCCTCTTTATTTATTTTTTTAAACTATATGAAAGCACTCAACAGATATAAATGACTCTCTAAAACTTCCGGGTTATCTCCTTGGCAGTGCTTTCTTTAAAGCCATTCAGCTAGGCATAAAGTGCTCAAGTAATGAATCCACCCGGATCCCAAGGTATATCAAAGCCAATTTTAATTAACAATGATTTCTAATTTAGTAGTGAGCACAAAGTAACATTTACCATGTAATCACGAAGTCTAACTCTCTTCCTATGCATAGGCATGTCATAAAAGAACAATTCATGCACCCAAAGTAAAGGCCAATGCATAGTATAAACAGTTTCTTGCAATTTTTTCGTGTTGGAAACATAAAGAGGTGGAGATATAGTTCCTCTCTCATAATAATTGCAAGTAGGAGCAGCAAGCACATGCATATTATATCTATCAAAATCATCATGTGTAGTAGTAAAACGCAACCCATCAATATAATCCTTAACAAGAGCAAACTTCTCCGATATAGTGTAGTGGGGAGAATTCAAAAGGATAATAGGACTATCATGCGTGGGTGCAATAGCAACAATTTCGTGTTTAACATAAGGAAATATAGAAAGTTCATCTCCATAAGCATAATTCATATTGGCATCTTGGCCACAAGCATAGCAAGCATCATCAAAAAGGGATATTTCAAGAGAATCAACGGGATAATAACAGTCATCATAGCAATCATCCTTCAGTAAGCACGAAGGGAAATTAAACAATGTATGGGATAAATAGTTACTCTCAGTAGAAGGTGGGCACGGGTGATCAATCCTCTCTTCATCCTTTTGTTCTTCGCTCTCCTCCTCATCTTTTTCATCCAATGAGCTCACAGTTTCATCAATTTCTTCTTCCATTGACTCCTACAAAATATTAGTCTCATCTTGGACAACGGAGACTCTCTCAATAAAATCATCAATATCGGAAATGAATTCACAATTCTCATAGCAATATTTAAGGATAGCTAAATTTTCAGGTCTATAAACTGAATCATCAAAAATTTCACACTCTTTAAACAAAGATTCAATTTCATAAGCACCCATAAAAGCAACAAATTCTTCTATTTGTTCCACATCATAGTAATCATATATACCATTAGCATAATAAGCCAAGGTTTTATCATCATTAAATTTGCATGAAAAGGGAAGGTGTGGAGCCTTCATCCTAACGCAACAAGTATAATCATATCTCAAGCATAGTTCCCGAGCATACTAATGCAAAATATGAATTTGATCCCATAATAGTTTCCCTTTTTGAGTCAAGCGATAATCCCTAAAGTATTCACGTTGATCCAACATGTCTCCCATTACATAATTGAATGGGGTTTTCTCAGGATAACCGGCATCGAGAGTTTAGGAGGTTCTCCATCTCCATGAGTAGCAGGTACACCTATTTTTTTGGTATTTTGTGTTCCATATCCATAACTAAAGATAGAGAACTACTTAGAACACCAAATAAAAATTACTTAGTGATAAAGCAAACAAGCACACACGAGAATATTCACCCCACGCTATGACTCCCCGGCAACGGCGCCAAAAAAAGGTCTTGATAACCCACAAGTATAGGGGATCAATTGTAGCCTCTTTCAATAAGTAAGAGTATCGAACCCAATGAGGAGCTAAAGGTAGAACAAATATTTCCTCAAGTTCTATCGACCATTGATACAATTCTACGCATGCTTAACATTCGCTTTACCTAGAACACGTATGAACCTAGAAGTACTTTGTAGGTGTTTTTGGATAGGTTTGCAAGAATATAAAGTGCACGTAAATAAAAAGTAGAGGATGTTTAGGTAAAGAAGCAACAAAGTAAGTATAGAGAGTGTGGAAAAGTGGTGGTAGGAGTTGCGAAATTGTCCCTAAGCAACTAACTACTTTACTAGACCGATAGCAAGTTTTATGTGGGAGAGACCACTACTAGCATGTCATCCCTGACTTGGAATTCTATGCACTTATGATTGGAACTATTAGCAAGCACCTGCAACTACTAACATTCATTAAGGTAAAACCCAACCATAGCATTAAGATATATTGGTCCCCCTTCAATCCCGTATGCATCAATTTCTATGCTAGGTCGAAGCTTCTGTTACTCTTGCCCTCCAATACATAGTCCTATCAACATAAAACTAACCCTATGGTGTGATCCACGTGCGCGCTCATATGATGGGAACCAAAGGACAACCACATAACCACAAGAAAATTAAACCAATCATAGCAATTCACCAATCACCGATAGGACAACGAAAATCAACTCAGACATCATAGGATGGCAACACATCATTGGATAATAATATGAAGCATAAAGCACCATGTTCAAGTAGAGGGTACAGCGGGTTGCGGGAGAGTGGACCGCTGTAGATAGAGGGGGAAGGTGATGGAGATTGTGGGAGTCCTGGATTAGGGGGTCTCCGGACAGCCGGACTATATCCTTTGGTCGTACTATTAGACTATGAAGATACAAGATTGAAGACTTTGTCCCGTGTCCGTATGAGACTCTACTTGGCGTGGAAGCCAGGCTAGGCAACACGAATATGGATATCTCCTCCCTTGTAACCGACCTTGTGTAACCCTAACCCTCTTCGGTGTCTATATAAACCGGAGGGTTTTGGTCCGTAGGACAACAACAACTACAACATACAATCAAACCATAGGCTAGCTTCTAGGGTTTAGCCTCTCTGATCTCGTGGTGGATCTACTCTTGTACTACCCATATCATCAATATTAATCAAGCAGGACGTAGGGTTTTACCTCCATCAAGAGGGCCCGAACCTAGGTAAAACATTGTGTCCCCTGCCTCCTGTTACCATCCGGCCTAGACGCACAGTTCGGGACCCCCTACCCGAGATCCGCCGGTTTTGACACCGACATTGGTGCTTTCATTAAGAGTTCCTCCGTGTCGTCACTTTTAGGCCCGATGGCTCCTCCGATCATCAACAACGATGCAGTCCAGGGTGATACCTTTCTCCCCGGACAGATCTTCATATTCGGCGGCTTTGCACTGCGGGCTAATTCGCTTGGCCATCTGGAGCAGATTGAAAGCTACACCCCTAGCCATCAGGTCAGATTTGGAAGTTTGAACTACATGGCCGACATCCGCGGAGACTTGATCTTCGACGGATTCGAGCCACAGCCGAGCGCGCCACACTGTCACGATGGGTATGACCTAGCTCTGCCGCCGAACAGTGCCCTAGAGGCCGCGCCCGCATCAGCTCCAACCCTCAGCTTGGAGCCAACTGCACCGACCGAGGACGGGTGGCTAGACACCGCCTCGGAGGCTGCAATCTCAACGGCAATCGGGCCGAACACCAGCCTCATCCTCTCCGAAGCCCATGACACCAAGGTGCCGGACTCTTTTCCATATTCTGAAACTTCTGCGCCCCTGCCAATCGAATCCAATTGGGCACCGATCATGGAATTCACCGCCATGGATATCTTTCAGCACTCGCCCTTCGGCGACATCCTGAATTCACTAAGCTCTCTCTCCTTGTCAGGAGAGCCCTGGCCCGACTATGGCCAACAAGATTGGGATGCGGACGACGAAGAAATTCGATGCCCACCCACCACCCACTTCGTAGCCATTGTCGATGACTTAACCGACATGCTCGACTTAGACTTCGAAGACATCGACGGTATGGACGACGATGTAGGAGACGAACATGAACCAGCACCTATAGGGCACTGGAAAGCCACCTCATCATATGATATATACATGGTGGATACACCCGAAGAAGGCAATGGCGATGAGATAGCGGAGGATGACCCCTCCAAGAAGCAACCTAAGCGCCGACGTCAGCGGCGCCGCTCTAAGTCCCGCCAAGGCAAAAGCGGTGATACCGGCACAGGAGATACTAACACTCCGGATAGTGCTGAAAACAATAACAATCCCCTCCAGCAAAATTTAGAGCAGGAGGATGGAGGAGCCAGCCCCCCTGAGAGAGCGGCAGACGGAGAGGAGGAGGATGATAATTACATGCCTCCCTCCGAAGACCAGGCAAGCCTCGGCGACAACGAATTCGCTGTGCCAGAGGATCCCGTCGAACAAGAGTGCTTCAAGCGTCGGCTTATGGCCACGACAAATAGCCTGAAGAAAAAGCAGCAACAGCTTCAAGCTGATCAAGATCTGCTAGCTGACAGATGGACTGAAGTCCTTGCTGCCAAGGAATATAAACTCGAGCGCACCTCCAAGAGTTACCCAAAGTGCAGGTTGCTACCCCGACTGGAGGAAGAAGCGTATGATGCGGCTGATCGGCCACCTCGTGGTCGTGATAGAGAGGCATTCCAGCCAAAAACTCAGCCCGCACCCCGACGCCATTCAAATAAAAAGGCATGGGGAAACATGCCAGACCTGCGTGACGTATTGGAGGACAAAGCAAAGCATGCAAGATCAATCTATGGATCACGAGGGCGTGCCACTATGCGAGACGATAAACGTCACGCCGGATACAGTAAAAGTAAATCCGGCCGGGCCGAACACAGCGCGCAAGACCCATTCGAGCTGCATCGCGATATAGCCCAATATAGAGGCGCCGCACACCCTTTATGCTTCACAGACGAAGTAATGGATCATCAAATCCCAGAAGGTTTCAAACCTGTCAATATTGAATCATACAACAGCACTACAGATCCTGCGGTATGGATCAAGGATTTCGTCCTCCACATCCACATGGCCCGCGGTGATGACTTACATGCCATCAAATACCTCCCACTAAAGCTCAAAGGACCAGCGCGACATTGGCTTAATAGCTTGCCAGATGATTCCATTAGTTGTTGGGAAGATCTGGAAGCCGCATTCCTCGACAACTTTCAGGGCACTTATGTGCGACCACCAGATGCCGATGACTTGATCCACATAATTTAGCAGCCAGAAGAATCGGCCAGACAGTTCTAGACTTGGTTCCTTACAAATAAAAATCAAATCGTCGACTGTCCGGATGCAGAGGCCTTAGCGGCTTTCAAACACAACATCCGTGACGAGTGGCTAGCCCGGCACCTTGGTCAGGAAATGTCACATCCCTAGCTTCTGGCAATGCACTAGTACTAGTCTTTGGTGATGCATCATGTTTACTTTTACAGAAAGTTGAAATGGGGATTGTCCAAACCCTAGCATTAAAGGAATTCACCAGGTTCACCTAAAATATTTTCAGTCAATCCAAGTGGCTTTCAAAAATGTTCATCATTTTTGGAAAATGCTGGAAACAGTAACCAGAGATGATGCACATTTTTCCATGTCATTTTGGATCTTTGAACTAATACATATTGTATTTGAGTTGGAGCAAATATATGCTATAAATATATATAATGCTTCAATAACTCTGTTATTTTGTGAGGGGCTCTAGATTATTCCTTTCAGTCCCTGCAAAAATTGTCATAAGAAACAAAAATGATTTAGTGTTTGAACTAAATCAAAACAGATTGAAACAAATAGAAAACAATAATTAAAATAGAAACAGAGCAGGAGGGAGTACCTGTAACTTACCTGGCCTCACTTGCGAAGCCCACCAGAGAGGCCAACCCACCCACGCGGCCCGCTACTGTGCAGCCCAGCAGAAGCCGGCCCAGCCCACCACTGCAGCCCTCCGTCGTCTTCCTCCCCTCGCCCCGAAGCTGCTGCGTGCTCGCACGCGCACGGCCGCGCGGCCACCTCCTGCTTGCCGACGAGCCCCTGGCCGCGTGGACGACTTCCGCAGGCCGTCCCGATCCCCCTGACCCCCCTCACTCTCCCGTGCACCTCTTCCCTCTCTCCCTGCCTCACCTCCCTCGCCCCCTCTCCCGAAGCAGAGCGCAGCCGCCGACGCTGTTCGCCGTAGCTGCAGCCACCGCCCTCCCCTCGCTTCTCTGATCGGACCAGAGGCTCCGCCTCGACGCCCCCGACCTCTCCATGGAGCTACGCAACGCCGGGAGCCCTGCATCGCCGCCCACGTCGCCGTTCCCCTCCTCGGCCACCGGAGATCGTCGCCGTCGATTCGCTGCACTCCGGCCGCCCCCGAGCCCGCTGAGACGCGCTCTGCAACCACAGTGAGCTCATGGATCGATTCCCCCTCCTCTCCTGCTCGCGTTCTTGCTCTAGCCCCGTTCCCCACCTCCGCCGAAGCTCGCTGCCGCCGGCCATGTTGCCGTCGCGGCCATGGCTTGTTTCGGTCGCGTCCGAGCACGGTTTTGAGCTCGTGGGGCTCACAGGAAGCCCATGCGCAGCACAGCTTGTCCAAAACCCCACCAGGGCCTCGCGCCCGTTACCACCCGAACTCCGGCGCCGCCGCGAGCTCCGTTCCGACGAGCCCCGGCGTCCCCGCAGCCTCCCACCTACCCCATCAGATGCGGGAGAGCCCGGGCTACGCCCCGGTGCCCTCAGCGCGCGAATCCGATGGCCCTAGCGCAAGTCCGGCGTGCCCCCGCCGTGCTCTGTGGTCACCGCCGGCCAAACTCCGGCGGGCCGATGTGGCCACTTAGTTAGGGGCTAATCACCTATGAGCCACTGCCATGTGGGCCCCTGCGCCTAATTAGGATTAGTATTTTTTCTGTTTAGTTTAGTCTAATTGCAGTGGCCCCACGCGTCAGTTTTGACCGTGCTGACGTGGCTGTTGACTAGGCCCACATGTCAGCGACACTAAGCAGCCCCAGTCACTGACCAGTGGACCCCACTAGTCAGGTTTGACCTGAATCTGCCCCGTTGACCTGATGACGTCAAGGTGATGTCATGCTGACGCATTAAATGATTTTCTGGATTTGAAATAAATCAGAAAATCCAGAAAATGGTATAAACTTCTAAAATTCATAGAAAATCAACCGTAACTCCAAATTAAATAATTTATATATGAAAAATTATCAGAAAAATTCAAGGAATCCATCTGTACCATTTTCATGCATGTTAGAACAACTTATCACTACTGTTTAGGACAAATGAAGTGAATGACATTTGAATAATCACATATGGAGTTTGAATTTGAATCATGTATTCAAACCAACTTCATTTAAATCATAGCTAAGTGCATTAGCTCAAAACACCAGCATATTGCCATGTCATTATCATGCATCATACTGTTGCATTGCATTGATTGTGTTCTCTTCTGTGTTGCCGGTATTTGTCCCCTCTCGATAGACGTGATACCGAAGATGTGATCGTTGACACTGATGAAGACTCAATGTTATCTTCAGAAGTGCCAGGCAAGCAAAACCCCCTTGTTCATTCCGATACAATCCTACTCTCTCGCTCCTGCTCTCTTCTAATGCATTAGGACAACAATGATTCAACTGTTACTTGCTGCGGTAGCTGAACCCCTTTATCCTTTGCATGACCTGTCATTGCCACAGTAAATAGATGAAACCCACTAGCATGAGTAGGAGTTGTTTGAGCCCTGTTGTGCCTACTCATTCTTGCTTGTTTGTCATGCCTGCTACTGCTTAGAGTTGTGTCAGGTCTGATTTATCCAGGATGAATCAGAGGTGTGTGAACATGTCCTACTGTGTGTGAGCTAAGTGTGTGAACACGATTTGGTAAAAGGTGTCGGTGAGAGGCCATGTAGGAGTACATGGTGGGTTGTCTCATTGAAGCCGTCCTTAGGAACTGAGTTCTATGTTTGTGATCCATGATTCAGCTACTACCATACATTGGGCCCTGAAATATGACCCCGCTCGACTTCTTATTCACCCTCGTCCTCTGTCCAGGAGTTGCAAGTAGTTTCTGGTGTTTGTAGTATGCTGGAGGCCGTGGACAGCGCTGACCGGAGGGGTGGGCTGTGATGCGGTAGGCACGTGGCCGGGTATACCGGGCGCCCGTTTGGTGTCACGGAACCCTGTTCACATCGTTTGGGGCTGTGAGCGAAACTCCGGCCGGATCTCCTCATGGATGGAACCCGAATAGGCGATAAACCTGGACTAGAGACTTGAGTGTTTAGGTAGGTCGTGGTCTACACCCACGTCGGCTTTCGCTTGAAGTCTGCCGAGCACATGTCGTGTGCAGATGCTAAGTGGTGGAAACATGTATGAAGAAGTACACCCCTGCAGGGTTAACATCATCTATTCGAATAGCCGTGTCCGCGGAAAAGGACTTCTGGGTTGCTTATATCAGTTCATAGACAAGTGAAAGTGGATACTCTAAAATACGCAAGATAAGCGTGAGTGCTATGGATGGCGTTCTCGTAGGGAGACGGGAGCGGATCCATAGTGGTGTATTGATATGGTGAATATGTGGACTCGTGTGCGCCACCTCAAAAGAGTTACTTGCAGTCGTAGTTCAGGTTAGCCACCGAGTCAAAGCTGGCTTGCTGCAGTTAAACCCCACCATCCCCTTGTTGAAAATGATGTATATGTAGTTAGTTCTAATGTAAGTCTTGCTGGGTACATTTGTACTCACGTTTGCCTATTTTATGTTTTTGCAGAGAGACTTCAGTCTCACTAGTAGTTCCACGTGGACTTCGACGTTTAGCTTGATACCTCAGCTACGATCTTGTGCCCTCGGCAGGATCTGATCGATAGTCAGGCTTCTCAGCCTTTTTCATTTATAGATGTCTGTACTCAGACATGATAGCTTCCGCTTGTGCTTTGACTTGTATGCTCTGATTGTTGGGTCATGAGACCCATGTTTGTAATGTCTCGCTCCTCGGAGCCTATTGAATAAACTACTTGAGTCGTAGAGTCATTTTGTGATGCCATGTTGTATTGCACATATCGAGCATATTGTGTGTATGTTATTGAAATGCTTGTATGTGTGGGATCTGACTATCTAGTTGTTTATCTTTAGTAGCCTCTCTTACCGGGAAATGTCTCCTAGTGTTTCCACCGAGCCATGGTAGCTTGCTACTGCTCCGGAACACTTAGGCTGGCCGGCATGTGTCCTTCTTCGTTCCTGTGTCTGTCCCTTTGGGGAAATGTCACGCGGTGAATACCAGAGTCCTGCTAGCCCAGTGCTACAGCCTGGATTCACTCGCTGATGACCGACACGTTCGATGCTGGGTCATGGATGCCTGTCCCTGTAAGTTTGTGCCACTTTGGGTTTACGACTAGCCATGTCAGCCCGGGCTCCTTACCATATGGATGCTAGCGACACTATCATATACGTGTGCCAAAAGACGCAAACGGTCCCGGGCAAAGGTAAGGCGACACCCGTGGGAATACCGTGCGTGAGGCCGCAAAGTGATATGGGGTGTTACATGCTAGATCGATGTGGCATTGAGCCGGGGTCCTGACAGCGTTGGGATCTGACTATCTAGTTGTTTATCTTTAGTAGCCTCTCTTACCGGGAAATGTCTCCTAGTGTTTCCACCGAGCCATGGTAGCTTGCTACTGCTCCGGAACACTTAGGCTGGCCGGCATGTGTCCTTCTTCGTTCCTGTGTCTGTCCCTTCGGCGAAATGTCACGCGGTGAATACCAGAGTCCTGCTAGCCCAGTGCTACAGCCTGGATTCACTCGCTGATGACCGACACGTTCGATGCTGGGTCATGGATGCCTGTCCCTGTAAGTTTGTGCCACTTTGGGTTTACGACTAGCCATGTCAGCCCGGGCTCCTTACCATATGGATGCTAGCGACACTATCATATACGTGTGCCAAAAGACGCAAACGGTCCCGGGCAAAGGTAAGGCGACACCCGTGGGAATACCGTGCGTGAGGCCGCAAAGTGATATGGGGTGTTACATGCTAGATCGATGTGGCATTGAGCCGGGGTCCTGACAGCGTTGGTATCAGAGCTTGACTGCCTGTAGGATTACCAAGCCAAACTGGTCGAAGTTGAGTCTAGAAATTCTTTAGTTATATGTAGGGGAATTTATTGTGGGATGGAACGTAAGGCTCTTTTACTCCTTATACCTCATGCCCTTCTGATCTGAGTCATCTTATCTTTCCTGCGGGGATTAAGAACTAGGCTATCTCTTCTTTCTATCAGGATCACATGTTACTAATCCGTAGACTTATAGATTGTTGGACTTAAGCCTCGTTTCAGTTCCTACTACTTCTATATGTTAATTGTTGATCTCGAAACCTTGATATTGTGCTTCTGAGTGGTTATGCCACCATTTTTGTGAATGTCTCAAATCTTTTCTGAGCATTTACAGCCGTTATGCTGTCCGAGTCATCCCAGGTTTCTAAGTAGTCTGATGCATTTGCAAATCCTTTCTTCCCGTTTCAATGTTCCCATGGGCCAGATTAACCACACTAATCAGCGAGTTGAGGTACTCCGTTACCTTGGCATATATGTTGGAGATATTATTATGACCCTAGGTGTCTTAGGGGATCACCTAGTAATTTAGCCATGATTGGTGTCCCAGTGTGATGATTCTGGCCTTTATCCTCGAAAGCATTCCGTGATGCTACTTAGTAGTAGGTATTCTACTCCTGGGTTCTGAACCCGAGATTCACTCTACCTACTTCATGTTGATAGTAATTGCTAGTGCCTTTAGGATATTAGTAACCTTTGCGATAGTCCTTGAAGTCCGTGGTATCTTCTTCTTCCAAATACCATGAACTACTTATGGCAGAAGTTCCTCGTTGAACTGAAATATCACAACAGGATTATTTTTGATGAGTTCTTCATTATATATTGTGGCTCTGCCAGTTCTACCTTTCCGCATGGGTTATCCGGAAGAAATATGTTGAACTTGGCTCGACATACTAATCTATGCATCCACAACTCAGAAAATTATATGTTCCTTTGAGTTGTCCCTCTTTAGTTGTCTACTGACCTTCGTCTATCAATTGATAGTCCAAGGGTATGCATGCATTCGTTTATCGATGCCTATTACCCTTGTGGTCCGTCAAGCCATTCTGTCCTGAATGACTTGGAGAAACAAACTCCAGTACCTCATCCATATCCAGGATTGGGTCAAAGAAGTTGTGCTCCGCAGATCAAATTGCTAATCCAGCTTTTGTTCTGCTCTACCTTGGAGTATTACCATCTTTATATCGGGATTGTTATAGGAATTGCACACCATCCTATGAACTCTTGGTACAGTGATACTTCTTGCCATCATTAGTCATTCCTCGGTCTTCGTGTTGATGCAACCGGAAATACCGACAAATGAATTGTGATGTGTGAAACCAGTACGCCTAGCAACCTCGTTGCTGGGTAGTTAAATGGACGATAACCTCATTCTTAGCGTGTTGATTATTGAATCGTCACCCTAAGATTGATTGTGCTACCTAGTCCATTCTCCTGGTTCACTCCTCGATCGATGAGTTAGGATTATTTCAAATCCTTGCTCATTTGATCATATCGTCTTGCCCTCAAAAGCAAGATTGTTCTCGAGCTTAGTAACATATCGGTGGTTCGTGATTTTCCGAAGATCTTCTCGGAAGTATTACCAGGTCGTCACCTGACCGTTATGTTGAGCTCGTGATCAAGTTGGTTTCTTATGAACCACCTTCTCTCCAAGAATCGGTGTTAGATATCCCTGAGCTAGTTGGTTAAGCTAGACAACAACTTGGAGAGTTGGAAGATAAAAGCTTGTCTGACTTAGTTCGTTCCAAAGGGATATTCTTGTGTAGTGTGTGTTGAAGAAAGATGATATCTTCATCGATTGGTCCTTGTGATCAGTTGCTGGACCTATTGTCTTATCAATCCTTTGATTTGAGTGTGGGCTATCGTCAAATCAAATCAGTACCAACGATGCTCGTAATGTTGTCCTACTCATGGTTGATCCCTCGAGCATACACCATTACATCTTTGGTCTGACCAATGCTATCACCGTGTTCACATGATGGTGGAAGTCCAGTGATATGGAAATTCCGATGAGTTGATGTTGAGCCCATCAGTAGCATTTTGTCTCCCCCCATGAATCATGTTGAACATCAACCTAGTGTTGGAAACTTGTGTAAGCATTTCTTCGTGTTTCGTTCATGAAGCATATGTTTGAATGAAAGTAGTGACTTTCCCTAATTCATGTGCATATGATGCAAGTTGCCGCCATGAATTTGAGGAAGATTGTTTTGTTTCCTTGGAATCATCTCAAATCAGTCATGCACACGTGCGAAGTATTCTGTGGTCTGGAGACTTGCAACCTTCATTCCACATGTGTCCCGAGCACACCAAGCCACTGGTTGATTTGTTCAAGGAGAAGAAGTTCCTTCATAAGAGCTAATCATATGACTTATGCAAGGACTTCGTTATCCACGGTGATGGTTCCCAACCAGAACTCGGTAGTGTTTTATTGTAAGACTACCACGTGGTCATGCTTGTCTGGGACAACGTGTTCACATGTTTGTAGCAGAACCAGCTCATGTTTTGGAGCTTGCTATCGTAGTTCATTTCCTAAGAATCTCGCAACGTCATCTCGTTGATTTGTGTGGCAAACTCTCGTTTTTCTTCCTAGACTCGATGAGTCTGGAATATCCTGACACCAACCAGATCTGAATCTCAGGCAGATATGATGGTTTGGAACATTTCCCAAAAACTATAATATCGGTCCCTCGGAAACCGGTAAAGTGGATGTCATGGCCAACACACCCAACCGGAAGACCTGTTATTAAAATATCTTGATTGAGGAAGTTGGCCACCTCCCCATAAGGATTTCGTAGGATTTACTCCCTAGTTGCCCCTATGGATTTTTGTGTTCCCGAAGTCCGACCTTTACTTGATGTTCTAGATACCAAACCATTTCAATGAATGGGATACGCTAGCACATCAAGGAGAACATTAGAAGCGGAGTGCTAAATGTCTCTCGGTCGATCATCCAGATTTTATTTCCTTGGCCCCGTCAAGGGTGAAATCTGAGAAGGTGTTATCCTCCTTTGCATCTGCATCCTCCATCACCATTCATCATGGTAGCAAGTTGTGTTGCCAGAATCCTTGACACGGATATTGGTGGAATCTTGATGATTGTGGAAATGCTCAAGTTCTTGAGAGCACGCACAAGCGCTACGTGTTATCATCGGCACTAGCTGGGTCTGCTCTCAGTTTCCTCGGCAATGCTATGATCTTTTCAAACAGTGAATTCGCTCTCTGTTGTTGGGTTTTTCCCCAGTTACCAGAATCATTCCCAGCATTTGCATTTTGTTCCTAGCTTGCACCGTCAATGAGCCATTCTACCATGGGTCTCTTCCATCTCCGGTGATAAGCAAATTCATCCATTACGTTGTCTTCAACAAGGTAATCCACATCATCCAAGTCCGAGTATGCCATTCTACCGAACCCCTCTAAATGATCGATTATGATTTGCCTTAAGCTGGTATGAAGAGTTTCAATGATCCTTGAATCAAAAGTAATTCTTTTTGCCACTTAGGGTAATAATCTACGAATCACCCTCCTCCAGGATGTTTCGTCGTGGTATCATGGCAACTCAACTCCTCGCTACGTTGACAATCGTTTACCACCTTCTTAGGTGTGGCATTGTTGTCTACCTAGTGAAACCTTGTCATCTGCTTCACTCCATTCCTATGGGTGTGTGCTTCGTCTCTCAGCTCAAGAGATGTTGCTATGTCTTATTCCGAGAGTTAATCCTGAGTTGTTCGACCCTCGAGAGGAACGATTCCTTTAGGGTTTTTCCTTTCCTCTCGTTGTCATGTTAGCTGGAGTTCTCAGAGCAAGACTTCGAGACAATGATGGTGAACGAATCAACGTTCATTTGAAGTGCAACCTGGATCGTGAAGATTGTGCTAGTTTGCGTTCCCCATCGTCTTACTCTACGCTTGAATCTCGAGGCGAGATTCTTGTTTAGTGGGGGTGAGTTGTCACATCCCTAGCTTCTGGCAATGCACTAGTACTAGTCTTTGGTGATGCATCATGTTTACTTTTACAGAAGGTTGAAATGGGGATTGTCCAAACCCTAGCATTAAAGGAATTCACCAGGTTCACCTAAAATATTTTCAGTCAATCCAAGTGGCTTTCAAAAATGTTCATCATTTTTGGAAAATGCTAGAAACAGTAACCAGAGATGATGCACATTTTTCCATGTCATTTTGGATCTTTGAACTAATACATATTGTATTTGAGTTGGAGCAAATATATGCTATAAATATATATAATGCTTCAATAACTCTGTTATTTTGTGAGGGGCTCTAGATTATTCCTTTCAGTCCCTGCAAAAATTGTCATAAGAAACAAAAATGATTTAGTGTTTGAACTAAATCAAAACAGATTGAAACAAATAGAAAACAATAATTAAAATAGAAACAGAGCAGGAGGGAGTACCTGTAACTTACCTGGCCTCACTTGCGAAGCCCACCAGAGAGGCCAACCCACCCACGCGGCCCGCTACTGTGCAGCCCAGCAGAAGCCGGCCCAGCCCACCACTGCAGCCCTCCGTCGTCTTCCTCCCCTCGCCCCGAAGCTGCTGCCTGCTCGCACGCGCACGGCCGCGCGGCCACCTCCTGCTTGCCGACGAGCCCCTGGCCGCGTGGACGACTTCCGCAGGCCGTCCCGATCCCCCTGACCCCCCCTCACTCTCCCGTGCACCTCTTCCCTCTCTCCCTGCCTCGCCTCCCTCGCCCCCTCTCCCGAAGCAGAGCGCAGCCGCCGACGCCGTTCGCCGTAGCTGCAGCCACCGCCCTCCCCTCGCTTCTCTGACCGGACCAGAGGCTCCGCCTCGACGCCCCCGACCTCTCCATGGAGCTACGCAACGCCGGGAGCCCTGCATCGCCGCCCACGTCGCCGTTCCCCTCCTCGGCCACCGGAGATCGTCGCCGTCGATTCGCTGCACTCCGGCCGCCCCCGAGCCCGCTGAGACGCGCTCTGCAACCACAGTGAGCTCATGGATCGATTCCCCCTCCTCTCCTGCTCGCGTTCTTGCTCTAGCCCCGTTCCCCACCTCCGCCGAAGCTCGCTGCCACCGGCCATGTTGCCGTCGCGGCCATGGCTTGTTTCGGTCGCGTCCGAGCACGGCTTTGAGCTCGTGGGGCTCACAGGAAGCCCATGCGCAGCACAGCTTGTCCAAAACCCCACCAGGGCCTCGCGCCCGTTACCACCCGAACACCGGCGCCGCCGCGAGCTCCGTTCCGACGATCCCCGGCGTCCCCGCAGCCTCCCACCTACCCCATCAGATGCGGGAGAGCCCGGGCTACGCCCCGGTGCCCTCAGCGCGCGAATCCGATGCCCCTAGCGCAAGTCCGGCGTGCCCCCGCCGTGCTCTGTGGTCACCGCCGGCCAAACTCCGGCGGGCCGATGTGGCCACTTAGTTAGGGGCTAATCACCTATGAGCCACTGCCATGTGGGCCCCTGCGCCTAATTAGGATTAGTATTTTTTCTGTTTAGTTTAGTCTAATTGCAGTGGCCCCACGCGTCAGTTTTGACCGTGCTGACGTGGCCGTTGACTGGGCCCACATGTCAGCGGCACTAAGCAGCCCCAGTCACTGACCAGTGGACCCCACTGGTCAGGTTTGACCTGAATCTGCCCCGTTGACCTGATGACGTCAAGGTGATGTCATGCTGACGCATTAAATGATTTTCTGGATTTAAAATAAATCAGAAAATCCAGAAAATTGTATAAACTTCTAAAATTCATAGAAAATCAACCGTAACTCCAAATTAAATAATTTATATATGAAAAATTATCAGAAAAATTCAAGGAATCCATCTGTACCATTTTCATGCATGTTAGAACAACTTATCACTACTGTTTAGGACAAATGAAGTGAATGACATTTGAATAATCACATATGGAGTTTGAATTTGAATCATGTATTCAAACCAACTTCATTTAATCATAGCTAAGTGCATTAGCTCAAAACACCAGCATATTGCCATGTCATTATCATGCATCATATTGTTGCATTGCATTGATTGTGTTCTCTTCTGTGTTGCCGGTATTTGTCCCCTCTCGATAGACGTGATACCGAAGATGTGATCGTTGACACTGATGAAGACTCAATGTTATCTTCAGAAGTGCCAGGCAAGCAAAACCCCCTTGTTCATTCCGATACAATCCTACTCTCTCGCTCCTGCTCTCTTCTAATGCATTAGGACAACAATGATTCAACTGTTACTTGCTGCGGTAGCTGAACCCCTTTATCCTTTGCATGACCTGTCATTGCCACAGTAAATAGATGAAACCCACTAGCATGAGTAGGAGTTGTTTGAGCCATGTTGTGCCTCCTCATTCTTGCTTGTTTGTCATGCCTGCTACTGCTTAGAGTTGTGTCAGGTCTGATTTATCCGGGATGAATCAGAGGTGTGTGAACATGTCCTACTGTGTGTGAGCTAAGTGTGTGAACACGATTTGGTAAAGGTAGCGGTGAGAGGCCATGTAGGAGTACATGGTGGGTTGTCTCATTGAAGCCGTCCTTAGGAACTGAGTTCTATGTTTGTGATCCATGATTCAGCTACTACCATACATTGGGCCCTGAAATATGACCCCGCTCGACTTCTTATTCACCCTCGTCCTCTGTCCAGGAGTTGCAAGTAGTTTCTGGTGTTTGTAGTATGCTGGAGGCCGTGGACAGCGCTGACCGTAGGGGTGGGCTGTGATGCGGTAGGCACGTGGCCGGGTATACCGGGCGCCCGTTTGGTGTCACGGATCCCTGTTCACATCGTTTGGGGCTGTGAGCGAAACTCCGGTCGGATCTCCTCATGGATGGAACCCGAATAGGCGATAAACCTGGACTATAGACTTGAGTGTTTAGGTAGGTGGTGGTCTACACCCACGTCGGCTTTCGCTTGAAGTCTGCCGAGCACATGTCGTGTGCAGACGCTAAGTGGTGGAAACATGTATGAAGAAGTACACCCCTGCAGGGTTAACATCATCTATTCGAATAGCCGTGTCCGCGGAAAAGGACTTCTGGGTTGCTTATATCAGTTCATAGACAAGTGAAAGTGGATACTCTAAAATACGCAAGATAAGCGTGAGTGCTATGGATGGCGTTCTCGTAGGGAGACGGGAGCCGATCCATAGTGGTGTATTGATATGGTGAATATGTGGACTCGTGTGCGCCACCTCAAAAGAGTTACTTGCAGTCGTAGTTCAGGTTAGCCACCGAGTCAAAGCTGGCTTGCTGCAGTTAAACCCCACCATCCCCTTGTTGAAAATGATGCATATGTAGTTAGTTCTGATGTAAGTCTTGCTGGGTACATTTGTACTCACGTTTGCCTATTTTATGTTTTTGCAGAGAGACTTCAGTCTCACTAGTAGTTCCACGTGGACTTCGACGTTTAGCTTGATACCTCAGCTATGATCTTGTGCCCTCGGCAGGATCTGATCGATAGTCAGGCTTCTCAGCCTTTTTCATTTATAGATGTCTGTACTCAGACATGATAGCTTCCGCTTGTGCTTTGACTTGTATGCTCTGATTGTTGGGTCATGAGACCCATGTTTGTAATGTCTCGCTCCTCGGAGCCTATTGAATAAACTACTTGAGTCGTAGAGTCATTTTGTGATGCCATGTTGTATTGCACATCTCGAGCATATTGTGTGTATGTTATTGAAATGCTTGTATGTGTGGGATCTGACTATCTAGTTGTTTATCTTTAGTAGCCTCTCTTACCGGGAAATGTCTCCTAGTGTTTCCACCGAGCCATGGTAGCTTGCTACTGCTCCGGAACACTTAGGCTGGCCGGCATGTGTCCTTCTTCGTTCCTGTGTCTGTCCCTTCGGGGAAATGTCACGCGGTGAATACCAGAGTCCTGCTAGCCCAGTGCTACAGCCTGGATTCACTCGCTGATGACCGACACGTTCGATGCTGGGTCATGGATGCCTGTCCCTGTAAGTTTGTGCCACTTTGGGTTTATGACTAGCCATGTCAGCCCGGGCTCCTTACCATATGGATGCTAGCGACACTATCATATACGTGTGCCAAAAGACGCAAACGGTCCCGGGCAAAGGTAAGGCGACACCCGTGGGAATACCGTGCGTGAGGCCGCAAAGTGATATGGGGTGTTACATGCTAGATCGATGTGGCATTGAGCCGGGGTCCTGACAGGAAAAGCCGAAATCTATGGCAGCCCTCACGACACTCATGACCCGCTTTTGTGCGGGAGAAGACAGCTGGCTGGCTTGCAGTAATAACATGTCAAAGAACCATGGTACTTCGGATACCAAGGACGCAATAGCAGGTCACGTCGCAACAAACATAAATGCCGCATTAACGGTGATAACACTGAAGATACGATAGTCAATGCTGGATTCAAAGGCTCTAAACCCGGTCAACGGAAAAAGCCATTTAAACAAAGTACGTCGGGTCTGTCCAATTTGGACCGCATACTCGATTGCTCGTGTCAAATACACGGCACCCCCGACAAGCCAGCCAACCACACCAATAGGGATTGTTCGATATTCAAGCAGGCCAGCAAGTTAATTGCCGAAAACAAAGATAAGGGGCCACATAGCGATGACGAGGAAGAGACCCCCACAAGTGTGGACGGTGAACATGGTATATGCAACGCACATCCCCAAACGGGAATGGAAGCGTGCGCTCAGGGATGTATATGCGTTGGAGCCAGTCGCCCCAAATTTCAACCCATAGTCCTCCTGTCCGATCACCTTCGATCACAGGGACCACCCCACTAGTACCCGTCATGGCGGATTCGCCGCACTAGTCCTAGACCCAATCATTGATGGATTTCACCTCACTCGAGTCCTCATGGATGGCGGCAGCAGCCTGAACCTGCTTTATCAGGACACAGTGCGCAAAATGGGTATAGACCCCTCAAGGATCAAACCCATAAAAACGACCTTTAAAGGCGTCATTCCAGGTGTAGAGGCCCATTGCACAGGCTCAATTACACTGGAAGTGGTCTTCGGATCCCCGGATAACTTCCGAAGCGAAGAGTTAATCTTTGATATAGTCTCGTTCCGTAGTGGTTATCATGCAATGCTCGGGTGAACCGCATTTGCCAGATTCAATGCGGTCCCGCATTATGCATACCTCAAGCTCAAGATGCCAGGACCTCGCGGAGTCATTACTGTCAATGGAAACACAGAACGCTCTCTCCGAACAGACAAGCACACCGCAGCCCTCGCGGCGGAAGCGCAAAGCTGCCTCCCAAGGCAATCTACCAGTTCGGTGTTTCAAAACCCGGACACCTCCAAGCGCGCGCGGATTAATCGGCAATTATACCGCCTAGCGCGATCTGAGCTCGCATAGCAATACGGCCCCCACCCTAGTCCCAGCCAAACGGCGAAATCTGTACCACACATACATAATTACGCATTAAAAATACCATGGGCGCAGGTAGGGAGGGGGCGCAACCGCGGCACGCCCCAAGACGCGGCCTAAACCACACTAGGGGCTTCCCGCTTTATCATTTTTTTCTCTTTTTTCTCTTCGGGACTTTAATCTCTAGAAACTCTGTCCGGAAGCACTATTGCCGAACACATGATGCAGCAACCAAGGAGGCAGAAAGCTACGTCACACCATGAAATTCCCAGGTGGATTATAGCAACGAGCAAAATATTTAATTTAGTACTATTCCTCATCCTGCCCTTGGAAGGGACACAGTCCTACTATCTGCTTATAGCACTATTTGTATCATTCTGCTTTAACGCACCTTTTTGAATAAACAATGCATAGCACTATGCCTATTATTGCATTCTTGTTTTATATATATATGTGTTCATTAAACGACACCTTGCAACCGTACACTTTGGTACGGCTGATACACCAGGGGCTTAAGTACCCACAATATGGTGTAAGAAGTCCGAACACTTTCACAAAGTGCGGCACAGCGGAATTATAGCATTATATGCATCAGCTCCGAATCATATCTTTGGTCAAATGTTGGGTTTGCCCGGCTCCTATGTTTTGGTACCTTACGTTCCGTTCTATCGGCTAAGGTGGCACTAGGAGAACTATTGCGATTGTGCCCCGGTTCTGCCGGGCTGAGCACCTCAGTAGAGAAAGCTAAAACTGACTGTCATGATAAGGCGAGAGACTAGTCGCTGTTCGGCGAGGTTTTCGAGACCCTAAAGACTTATGCCGCTTAGGGCGAGGGGTCGGCTCTGTCCGGCTTAAAGGCGTGTATCGCGCCCCAAATTTGGCCTTCCGAATACCAGGGGCTTCGCCGAAATTTAAAATTATAGAATTCTATGGCTAAGTGAGAGTGATAAAGCATTATTAGTCCGGTTGCCTTGTTTGTTGTGCTGAGCACCTCCCTCGAAGGACCCAAACATGGGAACAAGAGTGCTCAGGTTTATCCCGAACACCCCAGCACTCGTGGCATGGGGGTAGAAGCCGAGGACTGGCCATCTCTCAGGTTGGATAAACGGCCAAACAGAAGGTAATATTTTAAATTCAAACAAAGCGTTGCATAGCGCATATGAAACAAGTTTTCATAAATGCAAGATAAAACGAGCAGGTATCACTCAAATATTACATCTTTTGAACACTCATCCGCTATAAGACGGGCACCCGGCAGAACACCCTCGTAGTACATCTCGGGGTGGCGGTGCTCCTTGCCCTCCGGCGGCCCTTCCTTGATCAGCTTCACGGCATCAAGCTTGACCCACAGCAATTTCACACGGGCGAAAGCCCGGCGTGCACCTTCAATGCAGACGGATCGCTTGACGACCTCCAGCCGCGGGCAGGCATCCACAAGCTGCCTCACCAGGCTGAAGAAGCTGTTCGGAAGGGCGTCGCCAGGCCACAGCCGGACTATAAAGCCCTTCATGGCCTGTTCGGCCGCCTTATGTAGCTCGACCATCTGCTTCAGTTGGTCGCTCATTGGCACCGGGTGTTCGGCCTCAGTATACTGAGACCAGAACAGCTTCTCCATTGAGCTTCCATCCTCGGCCTGGTAAAATTGTGCGGCATCGGACACGCTGCGGGGCAAATCTGCGAACGCTCCTGAAGAGCTCTGGATTCGGGTAAGTAATCAGTAATTTACTTTTACATGCTTGCTTTGCATATAGAAAGCCTTACCCGCCGCTATCTTCTTCATTTTGTCGATCTCCTGAAGGGCCTTTTGGGCTTCGGCCTTGGCACTTTTTGCGCTCTCGAGGGCCGCGGCAAGCTCAGACTCTCGCGTCTTTGATTCGAGCTCCAACGCCTCGTGCTTCGCCACGAGAGCCTGGAGCTCTTGCTGCACCTCGCCCAGCCGAGCCTCATGCTTCTCTCGCTCGGTGCGCTCATTGACTGCTTTATCTTCGGCCTTGGACAACACTTGCCTTAGGGTCACCACTTCAGTCATGGCCCATGGCAAATTCATGATAATCCTGTCATTTTGCAATCGCATTATTTTTTTACATATACATAGACTAGGTACTACTTACCTTTATTCTCCTTGAGCTGCCTCTTGGTAAGGCCGAGCTCGTCCTGGGACCCTTTAAGGTCCTACTTTAGTACGGCGACCTCCGCAGTCAGTGCGGCGGACGCCAGCAGCGAAGCCTGCATATGCATATTGACATACTTCTATTAGACTCCTACGATATTGTTTGATCCTCTATTCGGTTTTTCTTTGTGAACACCGACCAGGGCATCAGGGGCTACTGTCTATGCGGTAATATTTTTCCTATGCTTTAAACACTTATCTCAAAGCCTGTTAGAAGGCTGGCACAGGCTTCAGTCAATCCGCTCTTAGCGGACTGAACCTTCTGGATCACCACACTCATAATAGTGCGGTGCTCCTCGTCGATGGAAGCAGTGCGAAGCGCTTCCAGCAGATTGTCCGGCGCCTTTGGATGGACAGAGGTCGCTGGTGTAGGCGTCTCGTCCCTCTTAGAAGGAGGCCGCCTACCCAAGCCCGGAACCACTGGAGGTTCCGGCGCGGTGTCCGGCTAAGGGCCGAACTCGGAGCTCTCAGGGGCCCGGTCCCTCTGCTCCCAGAGTCCGGGAGGCCGCCTTGAGGCGCCTCCGGGACTGTCTCCCCTCTACCCGATTCCTCTTGAGACAACACCTCGGCGTCATCAGCAGGATGAGGGGAGGTGGCGGTCGGGACTGGATCGCTATCCATGTCCGACGAGCCCAGTGAGCCGTCCGATGATACATCGATATTGGCTCGTGGCGGCCCGCATAATCATGTTCGGCGTTAGGAAAAGCAGTGCGGCAAAGGAATACTATGACTTACTCTGGTATCCGAATACTTACGACTTCCCCAGGGGCTTGGCCCTGGGCAGCCACTCGTCTTCGCTATCGGCGGCGGTGGTGGAGTAGTCCGTAGGGAGGGTCCTCCCTTTCTTGGACCTTCCGGCCTCCCCGGTTGGGGCGGCCTTCCTTTTCTTGTCTCCCCCGACTGGAGGGGAGCATCCTCTTCTGCCTCCTCGTCTTCGGGGGAGGATTGCACCGTGGAGTCCTCGGATGGTAAGTCCGGTGACGCCTGGCGTCGGGAACTCTTTTGGGTTCCCTTGGCCTTCTTCGTCTTCTCCGGCACCATATAAGAAGCCGGAGTCAGCATCTTCATCAGAAGAGCGCTTGCTGGGCCTTCGGGCAAAGGAGCCGGACAATCGATCTGTCCGGCTGTCTCCTGCCAATCCTGTCAAAGGCACGGGAGTTTAGATCCTGCATGGAGCCAATCTATGAAAAACATCTATCCTGTAAGAGGTAAAAGCAGCTTACCACGCTGGCTTGGCGCTTCGCGCTGAATCCTCGATCCTCAGTAGTAGGAGGGGGGACCTCGGCGCTCTTGAACAGCACCCTCCAGGCATCTTCGTGAGTTGTGGCGAAGAGCCTGTTCAGTGTTCGGTGCTGCGCCGGGTCGAACTCCCACAAGTTGAAGGCCCGTTGTTGGCACGGGAGGATCCGGCGGATGAGCATGACCTGGACTACATTGACAAGCTTGAGCTTCTTATTCACCATCCTTGGAAGACATGTGTGGAGTCCGGTCAGCTCTTTCGAACTACCCCAGGACAGGCCCTTCTCTTGCCAGGAGGTGAGCCATGTGGGGAAGCCAGATCGGAACTCGGGGGCCGCGACCCATGTAGGGTCGCGTGGCTCGGTGATGTAGAACCACCCCGACTGCCACCCCTTTATTGTCTCCACAAAGGAGCCCTTGAGCCATGTGACATTGGGCATCTTGCCCACCATGGCGCCTCCGCACTCCGCCTGGCAGCCGCTCACTACCTTCGGCTTGACATTAAAAGTCTTCATCCATGAGCCGAAGTGGGGCTTGATGCGGAGGAAGGCCTCGCACACGACGATAAACACCAAGATGTTGAGGATGAAGTTCGGGGCCAGATCATGGAAATCCAGGCCATAGTAGAACATGAGCCCCCGGACAAATGGGTTGAGAGGAAATCCTAGTCCGCGGAGGAAATGGGTGAGAAACACCACCCTCTCATGGGGCCTAGGGGTGGGGATGAGCTGCCCCTCATCTGGGAGCCGGTGCGCGATGTCGTCGGGCAGGTATCCGGCTCTCCTCAGCTTCTTGATATCTCCCTCCATGACAGAGGAGACCATCCACTTGCCTCCTGCTCCGGACATGGCTGGAGAAGGTTGAGGTGGGGAATGCGAACTTGGGCGCTGGAGCTCGAGTGCGCGAAAACGGATAAGCAAAGGAGGAAGAAGGCGTGGATGAAAATGTGAATCCTTATCCCTTTATATGGGCGGCCGAAACTAAGCATCCCCACTAGCCTGGTAAAACTCGCTTGTCCCCCAAGCACCGTAATTGATGGCGCGGTTGGGTTGCCCACACCCGTATTGATGAGAATCCCTTAATCAAGGGACACGATCTCTGCCTTGACAAGACGTGTCAAAAAACTGCCTCGCGTTATGTGCGGGGCTAATTGAAGGGAACGGTTCAAATAAGCACCGGGCCATGGCATGATGTCATGTTGCCAAAACGTGTCAGCAGATTAAAGATTTGTGGAAATATTATTCTCTCTATGGTGGTATGTGGAATTTGTTTTTGCAGGGTCGAACACTATCCTTATATTCAAAATTCTTCCGTGGTGTATTCGGAGAAGGAACCCGCCTTGCAATGCCGAAGACAATACTGCGAGCCGGACTCATCGTCATTGAAAGCCTGGTTCAGGGGCTACTGTGGGAGTCCTGGATTAGGGGGTCTCCGGACAGCCGGGCTATATCCTTTGGTCGGACTGTTAGACTATGAAGATACAAGATTGAAGACTTCGTCCCATGTCCGAATGGGACTCTACTTGGCGTGGAAGGCAAGCTAGGCAACACGAATATGGATATCTCCTCCCTTGTAACCGACCTTGTGTAACCCTAACCCTCTCCGATGTCTATATAAACCGGAGGGTTTGGTCCGTAGGACAACAACAACTACAACATACAATCAAACCATAGGCTAGCTTCTAGCATTTAGCCTCTCTGATCTCGTGGTAGATCTACTCTTGTACTACCCATATCATCAATATTAATCAAGCAGGACGTAGGGTTTTACCTCCATCGAGAGGGCCCGAACCTGGGTAAAACATTGTGTCCCCTGCCTCCTGTTACCATCCGGCCTAGACGCACAGTTCGGGACCCCCTACCCAAGATCCACCAGTTTTGACACCGACAGAGATGTTGGTGAAGATGGCGGAGGTGTTGGTGTAGATTGCCGTGATGATAATGGCCCCCGGCGGTGTTCCGGCGCCACCGGAAGCGAGGGGGACAGAGCCCCCCTCCTTCTTCTTCTTCCTTTACCTTCTCCCTAGATGGGAGAAGGGTTTCCCCTCTGGTCCATCGCCTCCATGGTAGCAGAGGGGCGAGAGCCCCTCCGAGATTGGATATGTCTCTCTGTTTCTGCGTTCTCAGATTCTGCCCTTTCACCGTTTCTTATATTCTCGGAGATCCGTAACTCCGATTGGGCTGAAATTTTAACACGATCTCTATCCGGATATTTGCTTTCTTGCGGCGAAAGAAGGGCATCAACTGTCTTACGGGGTGGCCACAAGGGCCCAGGGTGCGCCTGCCCCCCTGCCTTGTGGCCCCCTCGGGCATCGTCTCGTGTTGATTTTTCTTCCCAAAAATCACATATATTCCAAAAAAATCTACGCCAGTTTTTATCCCGTTTGGACTCCGTTTGATATGGATTTACTGCGAAACAAAAAACATGCAACAAACAGGAACTGGCACTAGGCACTGGATCAATATGTTAGTCACAAAAATAATATAAGAAGTTGCCAAAAGTATATGAAAGTTGTATAATATTGGCATGGAACAATCAAAAATTATAGATACGATGGAGACATATCACTTGTCTACTGTAGTCTACCATCCGCTGCATATCAATAGGTTCATTTGTGCTGTTTGTCTTCAAAGCCCCCGTGTTTTGAAGACTTTCATAAAAATCGCCTATTCACCCCCCCTCTAGTCGATAACTAGAACTTTTAGACTCAAGACAAGAACTTTTGATACGCTGCAGAAGCACGACAGGCGGTGATCGAGGAGCTGCTGGTAGTTCTTAGATCCCTCAGAACGACACCTAACCGAGCTACCGGGCAGACTCCCTTCTCCCTGGTCTATGAGGCAGAAGCAGTTATCCCCACGGAACTCATTTACGGGTCCCTCGAGTGCTTGCCTACGATGAAGTAGCGCAAGATCAGCACCGGCGTGACGATGCTATGCTACTTGAGGAGAACTGTCTCCGGGCTGCTACACGTCCTGCACGCTACCAGCAAGCCATGTGTCGCTATCACAGCCGCTGGGTTCATGCCCGGTATTTTGAGGAAGGTGACCTTGTCCTTAGGCGCGTTCAGTCCGCCAAGGGTACACACAAGTTATCACCTAAGTGGGAAGGCCCTTACCGGGTACTATGAGTCACCAGACCTAGCGCAGTCCGTCTGGAGACCGGAGATGGCACTCAGTTGCAAAACTCATGGAATATTGAGCATCTCTGCAAGTACTACCCGTAAGGTGCGGCTGTCGGGCCTTGCCCGGCAGCCACCCTTTCATACATGCCTTGCCTCAGCTTCATGTAACCCCTTGTACGAAGCCGGGGCGATGACCCCGTGCAAGAGAAAATAAAGAAGCGTTGTAGGGGGCCCCAACTAAGATTGCATGCATGCATGAGCACACCAAGATCACTGCATAGGCATTACATGAGCATTTGCATATGATTATAGATAGGATCGCATCCTGCATTCATTCTCATCTGCATGAAGTTGCAGGTTCCTGCCGTGAACATGGCTTCAACAAGGAGTGAGAAGATTGCCCAGTGCAATGATCCCCAGCAAGCCAAGCAGATAAGTTCTAGCTCATGTCCATTAGTGTTCTGTAAAGCTATAACTTTGCATGAGAAAATCCCACTTCTCCTTTGAGACTTAGGTGCTCCCATCCATGACTCGAACGTTGCTTCGGTCAGGATGGTCGCAGTGGCCTTTGGTAAAAAGGAGTTGGCGGGGGGCTGGCCCCTCTGTCTGTCCCCAACAGACGTAGCTCTCCGGCAGACAAAGAGGGTACCGGCAGGATAGCTTGCCGGGGAAAACTCGTTTATTTGCAGTAGAGAGGCATTCCACCTCTGCATGGACATATACATGTGCGGGTTCCCGGCAAGGTTTATCTTTTTTATTAACATGCAGATACAAGTACAAGCGTTACAGAACACAAAGATGGGCTCGAGGGATTACACTATTTGAATTAAAATTTGGCGATTACATACAGATTTAAGATTGAAAAAAGATAAGTGCCTCGTTACGCCTTTGCCCCTGTCAATCTCCTACATGAAGAGGTCGAAGGAGCCGGAGGCGGGCACAACTGGGATTCAGCGCCTCCCTAGGATCAGGACGGCATCGCACCCCAGCGAGGAGGAAGAAACCGAAGGGCAGGCGCGGATGGTGACACTGCCGGAGGACCAGATGGGGGGCACGGAGTCACCGACAAACATGACTCATCGGAACGGTCGTCCCCGTTCTTGACGCATCATGGGTTGTCGCTGCCATCTGCACCACTACCGCCCGAAGGCCCCAGCGCAACCATCATGCCGGACACCATGCTCTCTGGGCCTTCCCACAGAGAGCATCACTACAAAAAAGACACATCCGTGACATTTTGGGCCGAACGAAATTTTTTTCTGTCATACTTATGACAATAATTGTGACAAAACCCGGTATCATCATAGATGTGGTGGGGTCCTACTTCTATGACAAAAAATCATGACATAAAATGGGCTTTTCGTCCTGGGCGGGCCGGAGATGCAGCTGCATGACATTCTTTGGGCCGTCCATGACGGAAAAACCGTGGAAGAAGCGAGGGCAAGGAAAATATCGGGGTGTCCCTGGTTACGGTGGGTGGTCGGGGCTGAGCGATGCACGTTTCTCTCGTACACGCACACGCGTGGGTGCAAGGCGTTGGGCTCTAACTGAACCCGAGCGAGGCGTTGGGCTCTAACTGAACCCGAGCGATTGCACTGCAGGCTACGCGTTACTGAACCCGAGCGATCGATCGATGGCTGTTAACTGAACCCGATCGAGCGATTCCTTCGCTACTGCTGCTAACTGAAGCCGATCGATGCTGCCTTTGGATGAACAGTGAGTGTTGCTGGGGGGTTTGGATGAACAGTTCCTGGTAGGGGTGGATGAACAGGACCCCGTGGTGTTGCCTCTGGATGAACAGGACCCCGATCGATCAAGCTGGTTGGGGCTGGATGAACAGGACCCCGTGGAGGGAAGGATGAATAGGACCACCCCATGGAGGGCTGGATGAACAGTAGACTGTGGAGGGTTGGATGAATAGTAGCCCGTGGAGGGGTGGTTGAACAGGAGCCTGTGGAGAGCGCTGGTTGAACAGTAGCCGGTGGAGTAGCACATGGTGGAGGCTGGATGAACAGGAGCCCGTGGATGAACAGTCGCAGGTGGAGGCTGGAGGAGGTCGACGGTGGATGAACAGTAGCCCGTGGACGTTGGAGGGGGGCGGCGGTGGAGATGAACAGTATCCCGTGGAGTCCCATTTTGTGGTACGCCTCACCCCTCCTGATGAACAGGGCCCCCGTTTCGACCGTAGCGCTCCAACACAAGTCTGTTTCCTCCATTTTTGCGGTACGCCACACCCCTCCCGATCAACTGGACCCCTGTTTCGACCGTAGGAGGTCCGTTTCCTCCGTTTTGCGGTACGCCAAACCCCTCCCGATGAACAGGATCCCGTTTCTAACATCGCCGGTCGAACACAAGGCCGTTTCCACCATTCTGCGGTACGCCAAGCCTCGTTTCCATCGGCTATTCCGTCCAAGCCAGTTGGCTCCCACGCGTTCTGTTGCCTCCTGATGAACACGACGCATTCTGTTGCCTCCCCATGAACACGACAACGATGTAGTTTCTCCGTTTCGACCCAGCCATGTACACGAGCCCTGGCCATACGTACACGTGAGTAGGCGTTCGAGACATCGCCCATATGTACGTACGTGGTCGCATTTACTTTCTTGCACCCTAGTCGTTGTACGTATGTGTACATGCTATGTGCGCGCCTCTACATCGACCAGTATGTACATACACGTTCACGACCAGAATGACAACGCTACGTACGCTTGAACTAGGTGGGTCCCAACTATCAGGAACTTCCTTGCGTGCGAAGATGTAGCTGGTGGGTCCCAGCAGTCAGGGGGGCGAATCATTTTTTTTTGCCCGGACGCACTTCCTTGCATGCGAAGATGTCGCTGGTAGGTCCCAGCAGTTAGGGGGGAATGTTTTTTTTCATGAAATACGGTTGCCCGTCTGGTGGGTCCCTGCTGTCAGGTGGAGGAAGCATTATTTTCCATGTAATAAGGAGGCACTTCCTTGCTGTGGTCGTAGACCCAGCTGTCAGCCTCTCCACGTACAGTCCACGTCCGATGGAAGCCGTTCCTTGACCACGCTGACCACGCCGTGCCGAGAGCACTAGGGCAGTGGACGACGGTGAGGCCTAGGAAGGGGACGATGCGAAGCCGGGGAAGACGCGGAAGTGGATGCCCACGCGTAGACAGTGTGAGGCTATCATCGCCGCAGAAAAACAGGGGGTGTGGGTGAGTAGAGGGATGGTCTGGCCAGCGGTGGGAGTAGTAGGGGGTGGTGAGGCCTCCACGGCATCGCAGTCGGCCACGGGAGGTAGGAGCACGAGGCGCGACCGGCGCTGCTTTGGGCGACTGGAGCAAGAAGACCAGAGGTTGAAGAAGCACTACGGCCGTTGGATGGACATCGTACGGTCACTGGAGCTAGAATCGTTCATATTGACTAAGTTGGCAAAGCCCTCCATCCCTGTCAACTTAGTTGGCCCACAAGTCAGCCTCCCACTATTGTGGGTCCCAGCTAGCAGGGGTATTCATTTTTTTGTGCGTAATAAGGAGGCACTTCCTTGCATGCGAAGATATAGCTGGTGGGTCTGACCTGCCAGCGGTGGGAACGTTTTTTGCAAAATACAGAGGCCCTTCCGGGGGGTCCCAGCTTTCAGGTGGAGGAATCATTATTTTCCACGTAATAAGGAGGCATTTCCTTGCGTGCAGCCATGCACCCAGCTGTCAGCCTCTCCACGCACAGTCTACTTCCGATGGTGTCGTTCGTTGACCATGTTGACCACTCCGCGCCGAGCGCATCCAAGGTGGTGGACGATGGCGAGGCCCCAGGCAGCAACGAGCCGGAGATGGGAAGACGCGGGAGTAGAGTCGCAGATGGAGAGGTGTACCAGGGTTAACTGGTTCTGGTGCGGTGTGGTACGGCAGTCGGTGGAGAAGAACAGGAGGTGTGGAGGGGTGGGGGGATGGCCTGGCCAACGGTGGAGTAGCGCTTCACAGCGAAGCATGCTAAGCAGAGCTGCTAGCAGTAGGAGGCGGGAGCAGGTGGTCCCGGCGGCGCTGGAGGAAGAAGAGGAGAGATTGAAGATGGATGCCGATCGTTGGATGTAAATCCAACGGCTAACGATGTCAGAATCATTTGTTGACTAAGTTGACAACGACTTGCATTGGCTTCGACCTATTGGCCCACATTTCAGCCTCCAAAAATGTGGCACGTATTCAACCCAATTTTTCAGAATTTACAGTCTTTTGTTGTGGGGTAGAATTTACAGTCCATCTGATCTCTTTTTTTTTTGAAGTATAGTCCATTAGCTCGGCTCGGTGAACAAATAAATGTAGCGTCCATGCGGCCCATTTATGTTTTTCCTATAAAATTATAGGCCATTTGCACTTTCTCGAAATACACGATTTTGCTGGGCTTATTCTAATTATAATGTTGGGGTGGGCGCAGCAATGTTATCAAAAAATAAACAGGGGCTGAGCATTTTGTTATATATATATAAATATATATATATATAATAAGTGATTATTATTACATTGGTCCTTACATCTTACCAAGCTTTTGTACACAATCACCAAGATTTTCGTTGCCAAAAAAGTTAATAAGATGTGGGATATTGTTTTCTTACATATGTAAGTATCTGTTAAATATATGATGACAATAACAATAATATATAATAACATATAAAATAATTTAAATATATATAATATAGTTAGAAGGGAAACATAAGTTGGACCAGGCGTTCCTATTCTTATATAGAAAAATAGAACAGACCTCTGTGTTGTCTTCAAAAAAAATACATAAATTGGGTTGCCGATGTTTCAGGAAAAATAAAACCTCGGATGGGAGGTCCATAGGCCGATAGCCTATGGACCTCCCATCTAAGGTCGTGGGATGCGCATGTTAAAAAAGAAAGCCTAGATGGGGCAGCCCAAAACCCAGCTGATACTTGCTGCCTAGTGATAATAAATGATAACTGCCAGCTCCCCGGCTTCATTGTGCATTTATCTCCTATAGTAACTACGTTGAAGCACCTAAAATATGTAACTACATTGACAAACCCGTGGGGCCCAATGTCAGTATAGCATTAGGATGAAGTATTTTTTCGATGAGGCACTTGATTGCGTATGGCCATAGACCTGGTGGGTCCCGACTGTCCGCCTCTCCACGTACAGTCCTCTCCAGATTCCTCTCGTTTGTTCAGCATGTTGACAACGGCAGATAGTGGCGTCGCGGCAAGCGCACAAAGGCGCAGGAGAAGATCCGACCACCTGAGGAAGTGTCTTATTAGTAACGAAACAACTGAACTAGCCTAGTGGACGAGTGACACCACCCGACAGCTGTTCTGCCCGGGTTCGATTCCACCTGTGCAGAGAAAATATCTCCAAATTTTTTGCCTCTGCCTTTATTGACATGTGGGTCCCAATTGTCATCTACGCACACTGTTAGGACCCCAACTCAATGCCACATCGATCTAGCATGTAACACCTCATATCACTTTGCGGCCTCACGCACGGTATCCCCATGGGTGTCGCCTTACCTTTGCTCGGGACCGTTTGCGCCTTTTGGCACACGTATATGACAGTGTCGCTAGCATCCATATGATAAGGATCCCGGGGTGACATGGCTAGTCGTAAACCCAAAGTGGCACTAACTTACAGGGACAGGCATCCATGACCCAGCATCGAACGTGTCGGTCATCAGCGAGTGAATCCAGGCTGTAGCACTGGGCTAACAGGACTCCGGTGAACCGGGCTGTAGCGGGCTAACAGGACTCCGGTATTCATCGCGTGACATTTCCCCGAAGGGACAGACACAGGATCGAAGAAGGACACATGCCGGCCAGCCTAAGTGTTCCGGAGCAGTAGCAAGCTACCAGGGCTCAGTGGAAGCACTAGGAGACATTTCCCGGTAAGAGAGACTACTAAGGATAAACAACTAGATAGTCAGATCCCACACATAGCAATACACATTACACGTACGCATAACATGCAAGTATGTGCTGTACAACATGGCATCACAGCATAACTCAACAACTCATATAGATAAAGGCTCAGAAGAGCCATCATAGCATTTATTACAAACAGGGGTCACATGACCCAACATTCAGAGCAATCAAGCAACAAGCGGAAGCATTACATGTCTGAGTACAGACATCTATAAATGAAAAAGGCTGAAAGCCTGACTATCTACAACGTCCGATCAAGATCGTAGCTGAGGTACAAGCTACTTGTCGAAGTCCACGGGAACACTAGTAAGACCGAAGTCTCCGCTGCAAAAACATAAATAAAGCAACATGAGTACAAAGGTACTCAGCAAGACTTACATCAGATCCTATCATACATGCATTGTATCAAGAGAGTAATGTGGAGTTTAGTTGCAGCAAGCCAGCTTTGACTCTGTGGCTAACCTGTTCTACGACTACCAGAACTTCTTTGAGGTGATATGGCGCACACGAGTCCACTAATCACCACACAATACACTACTATGGATTCATCCCCGTCTCCCTACGAGAAGGCCATCCATAGCACTCACACTTGTCTTGAGCATTTTATAGTATCCACTTCAAGTTGTCTATGTACCATGTAAGCATCCAAGAAGTCCATAACCGCGGACCCGGCTATTCGAATAGATCATGTTAACCCTGCAGGGGTGTACTTCTTCACACACGCTCTCGCCACTTACCGCCATGTACACGTCATGTATCTCGGCAACCTTCAAGCGGAAGCCTGGCGAGGGTGTCGGCCACGACCTGACTAACCACACAAGACTCTAGTCCAGGTTTATCGCCTATTCGGGTTCCATCCGTAAGGAGATCCGGCCGGGGTGTCGCTCACGGCCCCAAACGATGTGAGCAGGGTTCCCAAGCCCACCATCCGGGTGCCACTTGGTACACCGTGCCACCTGTGCCTAGTCTGTCCCAAGCCCACCCTGCCGGGTGCCACTTGGTAGAATAATAGCACTACCTACAAACACCAGAAACTAGTTGCGACTCCTGGACAGAGATCAAGTTGGTTAATAAGTCGAGAGGGTCGAGTTACCGGAACCCAATGTGTGGTAGTATCGAGTCATTGGACAACATACATAGAACTCAGTGCTTAAGGACGGTTCCAATGAGACAACCCACCATGTACTCCTACATGGCCTCTCACCGCTACCTTTACCAAATCGTGTTCACACACTTCACTCTCAGCATCAGAACATATCATAACACTCCAATTCATTCCCAATGAATCAGACCTGACACACTCTAAGCAATAGCAGGCATAGCATGGTAGGAACACAACATGGCTCAATCAACTCCTACACATGCTAGTGGGTTTCAACTATTTACTGTGGCAATGACAGGTCATGCAGAGGAATGGGTTCAACTACCGCAGCACAAAGTAGCAGATGAATCGTTGTTGTCCTAATGCAATAACTGAGAGCAGGGCGAGAGAGTAGGATTTTATCGGAATGAACAAGGGGGTTTGCTTGCCTGGTAGATCAACAAGGGAGGCACTGCTTCATAGACAGGCACTCTGGAACGGACTCCGGAGCAGGACCTATCGAGAAGGAACAGTGTCGGCAATCAATACACAAACATATGCAACAATATGATGCATGAACATGGCATGAAGATGTGATGCTGTTTGAGCTAATGCAACTAGTACTCATTTGGTTTGAAGTCCATTTGAACCATAAGCTCAAATGCAATTCTAAATTAAGTCTCTTAATATGCCATAATGTGTTTACTCATATTCAGCATGTATAAGTTGGTTTGTCATGCATGAAACTAGTACAGATGGAAAGGTTGCATTTTTCTGATAATTTTTCATATATAAATTATTTCAATCTGAGCTACGGTTGAATTTCTATGAATTTTTGAAGTTTAAATTATTTTCTGGAATTTCCTGAATTAAAATAATTCCAGAAAATAAATAATTGCGTCAGCATTGAGTAAGCATGACGTCAGCAAGTCAACTGCGGCTGACTGGGTCAAACCTGACGTGTGGGGTCCACACGTCAGTGTCATAGTTAGTTAACAGGGGGTTATTTGCTTAATTAAAGGATTAGGGGGGGTCGGGGCCCACTGGTCAGTGTTAGTGGCTAATTAGGTTTAGTTAATATTTAACTAAAATTAGCAGGGCCTGGCCCCACTAGTCAGCGACCCTGGGGGGTCAAACCCCAGGTCAAACAAGTCAAACCCGCCGGCGGTTAGTCGCCGGCGAGATCCGCGGCGTACTTGTGCCCCGGGTTTCCTCTGTGGTGCTCCAAATGGCGCGCGGCTAGGCGCGTTGGAGAGCCAGCTCGATGGCGCGTCGGGCGGTGGCCGTGGCTGGGCCTGGGGTGGCCGGAGTCGACGGCGGCGAGCTCGGCTGCGGCTGCCGGAGTTCGGTCGTGCACGAGAGCGCGTTTGGAGCGCGAAAACGGGAGAAGCAAAGCACTAGGGATGCTCTACGTGGCCCTACGAGCTTGTTGGACTCGCCGGGGTGACCAAATGGTCACCGGAGCTGCGTCGACGGCGAGCTCGGCGGCGGCGAAGGTTCGGCCATGGTGGGAACGACAGCCAGAGGGCGAGCGCGACCAGGGAAGAGAGGGGAGAAGAAGCAGGGCTCACAGAGGACTTGCAGGCTGCTCGTTGTGGCCGGGGACGCGCTGGAGACGACGAGGCGGCGATGGCGATCTGCGGCGGCCGGAGGTGAAGACGATGGCGATGGCGGCGTTCCAGGGCGTCCGGCGCCGTGCGTCTCGTCGAGGAGGCGTAGCCCACAGTGGCGGAGCGCGTGGACACGACGGAGGGACGAGGGGGAGGCGGTGGCCGCGGCAACGGCGAACGGCGGCGATGACAGCGTTCGGTGCGTGCGAGAGAGGGTGACAGAGGAGAGGACGAGGGCGAGGGAGAGTGCGAGAGAGGTCGGGGTAGCTGCGTGGCGTCTCCGGGGCATCCAGACGAGGAGGGGAGAGGGCAGGCAGGCAGAGAGGGAGGTGGCGTGGCGCGGCGGAGCGCGCGCGCGTCGGGCACGCGCCCGTCCTCCTGTCGGGGAGGAAGACGACAGAGGAGGGGGCCAGGTGGGCTGGGCTGGCCAGCTGGGCCGGCCAGGCCGCACAGTGCTGGGCCAGCACAGGAGCTAAGCGCCAGGTAAGTATCCCTTTTTATTTCTTTTTCTATTTTTCTGACATATGTTTTGATTTATTTAAAATACTAAATCATTTTATTACCTTATGCCAATTTTTGCAGGAGCTAACTATATTATTCCAGAGCTCCTTAATAAATGGCATAGTTTTTGGACCAAATTATATATATATAACAATATATATCCAAGGCAAATAATTATCGGATTAATCCAAATGGCCAAAATTAAATATCCATGAGCTCCTAAAATATTTGTTTGAATTTTATCTCTGACCAATATTTTTAGAGAGCAACATGAACATTTCCTTGGACCTTTTTGGAACAATTTTTATTTGGGTCATTTTCAGAGATGATTCTGAGGGTTTCACAAATCCTCATTTCAAAATTAAATGGAATTTAAACATGATGCACAAATGACTAGCTAGTCTAGGTCATACCAGACTAGGGATGTGACAACTCGCCCCCACTTGAAAGAATCTCGTCCCGAGATTCAGGGGTCGACGGAAAGAAAGCGGGGTACTCCAGTCGAAGACGATCTTCTCGCTCCCAAGTAGCTTCTCTCTCGGAATGATGAGACCACTGAACTTTGAGAAACTTGATGTTCTGACGTCGAGTGACACGCTCTGCTTGATCAAGAATGCGAACCGGGTACTCTCGGTATGTGAGGTTATCTTGGAGATCAAGCGTTTCGTGGTCCACTCCGCGGATGGGATCCGAGAAGCAACGCCTGAGTTGAGAGACGTGGAAGACATCATGAACTCGAGAAAGATGTGGGGGTAGTTCCAACTGGTAGGCAACCTCTCCTCGTTTAGCGAGAATGCGAAAGGGACCAATGTAACGAGGAGCCAACTTGCCCTTGATACCGAAACGATGGGTACCCTTCAAGGGAGTAACCCGAAGGTAAGCTTTGTCGCCAACTTCATAAGTCATATCCTTATGATGACGATCATACTGGCTCTTTTGACGAGACTGGGCTGTTTTCAAATTCTCACGAATGATGCGAACTTGCTCTTCTGCCTCCTGGATCATGTCCGGTCCAAAGAATTGTCTTTCACCGGTTTCTGACCAGTTCAAAGGTGTTCGACATCTTCGTCCATAGAGAACCTCAAAAGGAGCTTTCTTGAGACTGGATTGATAGCTATTGTTATAAGCAAACTCGGCAAAAGGAAGACATTTCTCCCAATCCATACCGAATGAGATAACGCAAGCTCTAAGCATGTCTTCGAGAATTTGATTGACCCGTTCCACCTGACCACTCGACTGAGGGTGGAAAGCGGTACTGAAGGAAAGATGGGTTCCCATGGCAGTTTGGAAACTCTCCCAGAAATGAGAAGTGAAAAGACTGCCACGGTCTGAATTGATCTCTAGTGGAACACCATGAAGTGATACTATTCGAGAAATATATAAGTCAGCGAGCTGACTAGCAGTGATACTCTCTCGAACAGGTAGGAAGTGAGCCACTTTGGAAAGACGATCAATGACTACGAAGATAGCATTATTCCCTCTCTTGGTCCTGGGAAAGCCGGTGATGAAGTCCATACCAACTTTATCCCATTTCCATTCAGGAATAGCTAAAGGCTGAAGGGTGCCAGCAGGTCTTTGATGCTCTGCCTTAACGCGACGACAAACGTCACATTTAGCAATGAACTCAGCGATTTCTCTCTTCATCCTAGTCCACCAGAACCTCTGGCGTAGGTCCTAATACATCTTAGTACTACCGGGATGAATCGTGAGAGGAGATTCATGCGCCTCCTTAAGAATCAATTGTCGCAGATGTTGCTTCTTGGGGACCACCAGGCGGTTCCCAAAGAAAACAACACCTCGATCATCCATAGAGAAACTACCAGCAACTACCCTTTGCAATGTTTCTCTTGATCCGGGTAATCCCCGTATCATGCTTCTGGGCTTCTATGATATGATCCACAAGAGTAGGTTTCGCCACCAAGGTAGAAAGGAATCCGTGAGGAGCAATGTGAAGGTTAAGCTTACAGAATTCCTCATGGAGAAGTGGTTGGCCTTGCTGCAACATGAGATTGTTGCAATAGGATTTACGGCTTAGAGCATCAGCCATGACATTGGCTTTGCCTGGGGTGTAGGTAATCCCTAGATCATAATCTGTGATTAACTCCAACCAACGTCTTTGCCTAAGGTTCAGGTCTGGTTGGGTGAAGATATACTTGAGACTCTGGTGATCGGTGTAGATCTCGCAACGTTTACCAAGGAGGTAATGTCGCCAGGTCTTGAGTGCATAGACTACGGCTGCAAGCTCTAGATCATGTGTAGGATAATTATCCTCATGTGGATGCAACTGTCGAGATGCATAGGCAATCACATGACGATCCTGCATAAGAATGCAACCTAGTCCCTGTCGTGAGGCGTCACAGTAGATAACAAAGTCCTTCGTGAAATCCGGTGGCACAAGTATGGGAGCAGAAGTCAGGCGTCTTTTCAGTTCCTGAAAACTGTACTCACACTGTGGGGACCACTCAAACTTTTTATCTTTCTTGAGAAGTTCCGTGAGGGGTTTGGCTACTTTGGAGAAGTTTTCAACAAAGCGGCGACAATAGCTGGCTAGACCAAGGAAACTCCTAACTTGTTTAACGGTCTCAGGTGGAGTCCAATCGAGAACGGCCTTGACTCTCTCGGGATTGACAGCAATGCCCTTACCAGAAATTACGTGGCCTAGGTAGGTCACTTCTGGCAACCAAAATTCACACTTGGAGAACTTGGCATAAAGGCGGTGCTCTCTGAGTTTTTCTAACACAAGTCTAAGATGTTCGGCATGCTCTTCCTCGTTCTTCGAGTAAATAAGAATATCATCGAGGTAAACCACGACGAACTTATCTAAGTACTCCATGAAGATCGAGTTCATCAAGCGGGAGAATGTGGCTGGGGCGTTGGTTAGGCCAAAGGACATGACGGTGTACTCGTACTGGCCATAACGAGTGACAAAAGCTGTCTTGGGAATGTCCCTGTTTCTGATTTTAATTTGGTGGTAGCCTAACCTCAAATCCATCTTGGAGAAGACTGAGGATCCAGCGAGCTGATCATACAGGTCGTTGATCCTGGGGAGCGGATATTTGTTCTTTATCGTGACCAAATTAACGGGACGATAATCTACAACCATCCGGTCCGTACCATCCTTCTTCTTGACGAAGAGGACGGGGCAAGCCCAAGGAGAAGAACTAGGACGGATGAAACCTTTTTGCAAGGACTCATCAAGTTGTTTCTTAAGCTCAGCTAGTTCTAAGGGTGCCATCTTGTAAGGTCTCCTAGAAATTGGAGCTGTTCCTGGGATAAGATCTATGACGAACTCTACATCTCTGTCAGGTGGAACACCTGGCAGTTCCTCTGGAAAGACATCCGGAAAGTCACGGACTACCGGGATATCTTCAAGGTCTGGAAGAGGGCTGGCATTAAGAGAATAGAGCTGACGCTTTGCAACTCTAGTGGAGACAGTGACTATCTTGCCAGATGGGTGTGTAAGCTGAACAGATCTGGTGTAACAATCAATCTTGGCATGATGAGCTGTCATCCAGTCCATACCCAAGATGATGTTAATATCTGAGGACTTGAGGGCTACAAGTGATGCCAGGAATACAAGTCTATCAACAAGGATTTCGTTACCATGGCTTACACTAGAGGTTTGCCATTTGGATCCGGGAGTTTGGATGACTAGCGGAGAGGGCATATCACAAAATGACATGTTGTGCAAGTTAGCATAGCTCTCGGAAATGAAGGAGTGAGATGCTCCAGTATCGAACAGAACCGATGCTGGATGACAATTGACAAGGAGTGTACCAAGAACGACATCCGGATCATCATGAGCGTCTTTAGCTGAGACGTGATGCACACGTCCACGTTCAGTGGGGGCTGACTTGACATTGATCATCTTGCGTGATGGCTTAACACAGCCAACAGTCTTCTCGGCCTGGGGTGGAGCATAACTAGCCTGAGAGCAGTCACGTGCATAGTGTCCTGGCTCTCCGCATGTGAAGCAAGTCCCTGAAGTTGGACGTGGACCCGCACTGACAAACGGTCTACCAGTAGGCCTGGGTGGAACATACGACTGAGCTGGGGGAGGCACCACATGAGATGACCTCGGTGTATAACCGGAAGGAAGAGCGGAGTTTGGAACCCAAATCCGGCGCTTCTGGGAACTAGAACCGGAAGAAGATCCCAAATCACGGGCGTGCTTACGAGACTCCTCGTAAGTGAGCTGAGCTGTCTCTGCATTGATGGCTTGTTCACAAGGGCTTGGAATGTATCACAATGATGCAGGTGGAGATCACGACGCAACTTGGGGTTGAGACCCTTCCGGAACCTAGCCTGCTTCTTGGCGTCCGTGGACACTTCTTCTGTGGCATAGCGAGCGAGGTTCTCAAACTCTCTACTATAAGCATCAACAGCCATCTTACTCTGGGTGAAACTACAGAACTCTTCTCTCTTGCGATCGATGAGGGCTTCAGGAATGTGATGCTCGCGAAAAGCCTCAGTGAAATCTCTCCAGGTAGGATTCTGGCCAGCTGGAAGCATAGCCTCATAGTTCTGCCACCAAAGACTAGCAGGACCTTCCAGGTGGTATGTGGCATAGGTGACCTTGTCATCTTCAGCTACGCTCGCGGAACGCAGCTTATGAGTGATGCTACGGAGCCAGTCATCTGCATCGAGTGGCTCGATGGAATGATGAAAGGTGGGTGGGTGCAAGCGAATGAAGTCATGAATGGTAGCAGACCTTTGAACTGATGTGCGGTGTTCTCCTCGATACGTGCCAACAAACGGTTAGACTCACGCTTGTTCCTCTCCATCTCTAGCATGAACTCTGTCAACGAAGGCTGGTCGGGAGGATCCTCATCCCTACCATATCCGTGGTTCTGGCTACGAGCAACAGAACTTCGCTTAACTGATGACATCCTGAGAAACGAAACCAAGGACGGAATCAGCATCAACTATAGACTGTAGAATGTAGGACAAGGAATTAGTATCTCTCGAACTCCTAGGGAAATTCCGGCAGCATAACGGCAGTAAAATGCTCAGAATGAGACATCCTACTAAAAATGGGGTGGTAACATACTCATCAGCATTACTCAAGGTTCTGAGATCATACTAAACAGACTACACCGGAAATACTCAAAACTGGGGTATGACTCTGATTAACCAATCCTATGGGACTACGGAGTAGTAACACGTGATCCTGATAGACGGAAGAGAAAGCCTAGTTCCTTAACCCCGTAGGAAAGATAGGACGACTCAGATCAGAAGGCCATGAGGTAAAGGAGTAAAAGGAGCCTTACGTTCCTTCCCACAATCAATTCCCTTACATAACTAAAGAATTTCTAGACTCAACTTCGACCAGTTTGGCTTGGTAATCCTACAGGCAGTCAGGCTCTGATACCAAGGCTGTCAGGACCCCGACTCAATGCCACATCGATCTAGCATGTAACACCTCATATCACTTTGCGGCCTCACGCACGGTATCCCCACGGGTGTCGCCTTACCTTTGCCCGGGACCGTTTGCGCCTTTTGGCACACGTATATGACAGTGTCGCTAGCATCCATATGATAAGGAGCCCGGGCTGACATGGCTAGTCGTAAACCCAAAGTGGCACTAACTTACAGGGACAGGCATCCATGACCCAGCATCGAACGTGTCGGTCATCAGCGAGTGAATCCAGGCTGTAGCACTGGGCTAACAGGACTCCGGTGAACCGGGCTGTAGCGGGCTAACAGGACTCCGGTATTCATCGCGTGACATTTCCCCGAAGGGACAGACACAGGATCGAAGAAGGACACATGCCGGCCAGCCTAAGTGTTCCGGAGCAGTAGCAAGCTACCAGGGCTCAGTGGAAGCACTAGGAGACATTTCCCGGTAAGAGAGACTACTAAGGATAAACAACTAGATAGTCAGATCCCACACATAGCAATACACATTACACGTACGCATAACATGCAAGTATGTGCTGTACAACATGGCATCACAGCATAACTCAACAACTCATATAGATAAAGGCTCAGAAGAGCCATCATAGCATTTATTACAAACAGGGGTCACATGACCCAACATTCAGAGCAATCAAGCAACAAACGGAAGCATTACATGTCTGAGTACAGACATCTATAAATGAAAAAGGCTGAAAGCCTGACTATCTACAACGTCCGATCAAGATCGTAGCTGAGGTACAAGCTACTTGTCGAAGTCCATGAGAACACTAGTAAGACCGAAGTCTCCGCTGCAAAAACATAAATAAAGCAACATGAGTACAAAGGTACTCAGCAAGACTTACATCAGATCCTATCATACATGCATTGTATCAAGAGGTAATGTGGGGTTTAGTTGCAGCAAGCCAGCTTTGACTCTGTGGCTATCCTGTTCTACGACTACCAGAAACTCTTGAGGTGATATGGCGCACACGAGTCCACTAATCACCACACAATACACTACTATGGATTCATCCCCGTCTCCCTACGAGAAGGCCATCCATAGCACTCACACTTGTCTTGAGCATTTTATAGTATCCACTTCAAGTTGTCTATGTACCATGTAAGCATCCAAGAAGTCCATAACCGCGGACCCGGCTATTCGAATAGATCATGTTAACCCTGCAGGGGTGTACTTCTTCACACACGCTCTCGCCACTTACCGCCATGTACACGTCATGTATCTCGGCAACCTTCAAGCGGAAGCCTGGCGAGGGTGTCGGCCACGACCTGACTAACCACACAAGACTCTAGTCCAGGTTTATCGCCTATTCGGGTTCCATCCGTAAGGAGATCCGGCCGGGGTGTCGCTCACGGCCCCAAACGATGTGAGCAGGGTTCCCAAGCCCACCATCCGGGTGCCACTTGGTACACCGTGCCACCTGTGCCTAGTCTGTCCCAAGCCCACCCTGCCGGGTGCCACTTGGTAGAAAAATAGCACTACCTACAAACACCAGAAACTAGTTGCGACTCCTGGACAGAGACCAAGTTGGTTAATAAGTCGAGAGGGGTCGAGTTACCGGAACCCAATGTGTGGTAGTATCGAGTCATTGGACAACATACATAGAACTCAGTGCTTAAGGACAGTTCCAATGAGACAACCCACCATGTACTCCTACATGGCCTCTCACCACTACCTTTACTAAATCGTGTTCACACACTTCACTCTCAGCATCAGAACATATCATAACACTCCAATTCATTCCCAATGAATCAGACCTGACACACTCTAAGCAATAGCAGGCATAGCATGGTAGGAACACAACATGGCTCAATCAACTCCTACACATGCTAGTGGGTTTTAACTATTTACTGTGGCAATGACAGGTCATGCAGAGGAATGGGTTCAACTACCGCAGCACAAAGTAGCAGATGAATTGTTGTTGTCCTAATGCAATAACTGAGAGCAGGGGCGAGAGAGTAGGATTTTATCGGAATGAACAAGGGGGTTTGCTTGCCTGGTAGATCAACAAGGGAGGCACTGCTTCATAGACAGGCACTTTGGAACGGACTCCGGAGCAGGACCTATCGAGAAGGAACGGTGTCGGCAATCAATACACAAACATATGCAACAATATGATGCATGAACATGGCATGAAGATGTGATGCTGTTTGAGCTAATGCAACTAGTACTCATTTGGTTTGAAGTCCATTTGAACCATAAGCTCAAATGCAATTCTAAATTAAGTCTCTTAATATGCCATAATGTGTTTACTCATATTCAGCATGTATAAGTTGGTTTGTCATGCATGAAACTAGTACAGATGGAAAGGTTTCATTTTTTTGATAATTTTTCATATATAAATTATTTCAATCTGAGCTACGGTTGAATTTCTATGAATTTTTGAAGTTTAAATTATTTTCTGGAATTTCCTGAATTAGAATAATTCCAGAAAATAAATAATTGCGTCAGCATTGAGTAAGCATGACGTCAGCAATTCAACTGCGGTTGACTGGGTCAAACCTGACGTGTGGGGTCCACACGTCAGTGTCATAGTTAGTTAACAGGGGGTTATTTGCTTAATTAAAGGATTAGGGGGGGTCGGGGCCCACTGGTCAGTGTTAGTGGCTAATTAGGTTTAGTTAATATTTAACTAAAATTAGCAGGGCCTGGCCCCACTAGTCAGCGACCCTGGGGGGTCAAACCCCAGGTCCAACAAGTCAAACCCGCCGGCGGTTAGTCGCCGGCGAGATCCGCGGCGTACTTGTGCCCCGGGTTTCCTCTATGGTGCTCCAAATGGCGCACAGCTAGGCGCGTTGGAGAGCCAGCTCGATGGAGCGTCGGGCGGTGGCCGTGGCTGGGCCTGGGGTGGCCGGAGTCGACGGCGGCGAGCTCCGCTGCGGCTGCCAGAGTTCGGTCGTGCACGAGAGCGCGTTTGGAGCGCGAAAACGGGAGAAGCAAAGCACTAGGGATGCTCTACGTGGCCCTACGAGCTTGTTGGACTCCCCGAGGTGACCAAATGGTCACCGGAGCTGCGTCGACGGCGAGCTCGGCGGCGGCGAAGGTTCGGCCATGGTGGGAACGACAGCCAGAGGGCGAGCGCGACCAGGGAAGAGAGGGGAGAAGAAGCAGGGCTCACAGAGGACTTGCAGGCTGCTCGTTGTGGCTGGGGACGCGCTGGAGATGACGAGGCGGCGATGGCGATCTGCGGCGGCCGGAGGTGAAGACGATGGCAATGGCGGCGTTCCAAGGCGTCCGGCGCCGTGCGTCTCGTCGAGGAGGCGTAGCCCACAGTGGCGGAGCGCGTGGACACGACGGAGGGACGAGGGGGAGGCGGTGGCCGCGGCAACGGCGAACGGCGGCGATGACAGCGTTCGGTGCGTGCGAGAGAGGGTGACAGAGGAGAGGACGAGGGCGAGGGAGAGTGCGAGAGAGGTCGGGGTTGCTGCGTGGCGTCTCCGGGGCATCCAGACGAGGAGGGGAGAGGGCAGGCAGGCAGAGAGGGAGGTGGCGTGGCACGGCGGAGCGCGCGCGCGTCGGGCACGCGCCCGTCCTCCTGTCGGGGAGGAAGACGACAGAGGAGGGGGCCAGGTGGGCTGGGCTGGCCAGCTGGGCCGGCCAGGCCGCACAGTGCTGGGCCAGCACAGGAGCTTAGCGCCAGGTAAGTATCCCCTTTTTTATTACTGTTTTCTTTTCTATTTTTCTGACATATGTTTTGATTTAATTAAAATACTAAATCATTTTATTTCCTTATGCCCATTTTTGTAGGAACTAGTGGCATTATTCCAGAGCTCCCAAACAAGTGGCATAATTTTTGGACATATATTAATATATATAACTAATATATATCCAATGCAAATATTTATGCATTAATTCCAAATGCCCAAAATAAATACCTATGAGCTCTTAAAAATATTGGTTTGATTTTTATCTCTGTCCAATATTTTCAGAGAGCAACATGAGCATTTTCTTGGACCCTTTTGGAGAAATTTTTATTTGGGTCATTTTCAAAAATGATTCTGAGGGTTCCACCAATCCTCATTTCAAATTTAAATGGAATATAAACATGATGCACAAATGACTAGCTAGTCTAGGTCATACCAGACTAGGGATGTGACACACACCATGTCCAACACTTGCCAAAACTTCGTCCCTCGTTTTCTCAGTTTTTCGCACACTCGACATTGTGTGGGCATCTTGAAAATGGCATATCTTTTTGACTGTACGTCATATGAAGATGTACTATGCATGAATGTTGATCAACATGATTTTAACTGGCTGGTAGTTCCAGTTTCGATCATGAATAAAACTTCCATCATGATGTTAACACTGTTTGAAAAGGTCGTGTTAATACAAATGCTCTGCCTCTGAAAGTTGCAGTTTCTTATCTGAAACTGAACTTGGATTTTCTTATCTAAAACTGAAACTTGCAGTTTCTTCTCTAAGAATCACAGTGTCTGCACTTTTATACTCCTATGAAACTACATTTTTAAGTGCTAAAAATAGATCTCTAGAATTCATAAAATACTTCATATGCTCAATACTGCAAATCTGAAATTAAAAAGACATTCATATATGAAAGTACTCTCAAAATACACAACACAAAACAAAATTCACAACCTGCAAATACTAACAACCCTAAGCTCCTCCTGACAATTCACAACCTACCCGACTATTGGTCTGGGGGGCAATCCCTCCTATTCCTCGGCGGCAGACAGCCGCCCCGTGAGATGATGTGAACAACGAGGGAGAGGATGGTGGGGAAGCATCGTCGGTCCAACTGTTTTTCTCCTCTTGCAGTTGGGTTCGGTCCACAAAGACTCCACCGGCTCGCTCTGGCATGACACCCTCACAAACGGCACCCTGTAGATGCTTGATCCTTCAATCTCTGGTGGATGCTCCATCTGGGATCGATACTCCCACCACCGCTCCCTCATGATTGGATTCGGTGAATCTGTTTGCTCCATGGCCCAGAGGAGCAGCTCTATGTACTCCCGCGCTACTCCCTCTGGGAGTATCGCCGTCTTTTCACTCTGTTGCAGATATTTGGCCATGGATGTCTCCGTCGCCACTAGTTAGTCCTTGTTGCCAAACCAAGACTGTATCTCCAACATCCTAGCTAGCTTCATAGGGTCGCCGTCTGTGATCCTCATGTATCGGTTGTACTCCTCCATCGATCTACTTCTCCACGGCACCTTCACTCGCCGGCAGTGGTTTTTGAATGGAAGAGGAGAGGAGCAGCGCTAGTTTTGGTTTAGAACGAGACAGGAGCGACACTGGTTTTGGATTGGAACAGGAGAGGAGGAGCGGTGGTTTTGGAATGGAAGAGGAGAGGAGCGACGCTGGATTTAGATTGGAACAAGAGAGGAGCGGCGGTGGTTTAAGAGGAGAAGAGCGAAAGAGCGGCGCTGGACTTGGAAGTATTTTTTTTGTTTTACGTATTTTGGGTCAAAGTTTGACCACGTACTGTATTTGACAAGCAAAATGTGAATGCATGTCACCAAAAATTGTATCGTTTGGTTCGTATCTGAATGTACTTTCAAATTATATTATTTTCGCAACGTATAACATATATTTTATTTGCGAAAATCATGGTCAATTATGACCCAGAATAAAAGGGAGACTAGTTAATGTGGGGTCGCTTTCTTAATTGAAGGCTAAATTGATTTTGATTTTCATTTTGATCCAGTCATAGTGCGCCGGCCCTCTCGTCCAATCCTAAATCGCTGCCGCACGCTCCTCTCCCTCTTCTCCATTGCAAAACCACCTCCTCTCCTCTCCATCATCTCCATTCCAAAACTACCGTCTCGCCTCTCCCTCTTCTCCATTGCAAAACCACCTCCTCTCTCCTCGGACGAGGATCCCCTGACGTAGCCCATCCTACCATTGAGACACTGACACATGGGTCCCACCAAGTGCGGGGCTCACCTGTCAGTGACCAAAAGGCAGGGGAACCTCTCCTCTCCATCATCTCCATTCCAAAACCACTGTCTCGCCTCTCCCTCTTCTCCATTTCAAAACCACCCCCTCTCCTCTCCATCATCTCCATTCCAAAACCATCGTCTCGCCTCTCCCTCTTCTCTATTGCAGGACCACCGTCTCTCCTCCCATCTTCCAAAGCTAGCACCGGACCAGTCAGAAGGACATCTATGGAGGGGATGTAGTAGTGAATCAGGAAGATCGCCGGCGGCGACCAGGCAAAGTTAGCCAGGTTGAAGGAGATCGTTACTTGGTTTAATAATGAGTGGGAGATTTCGAGGATGGTGAGGGCCATGTAGCAATGTATGCGAAAGAGCGAGACGCCGGCGATGAGGGCGGTGATGTACTCCTCGGCAGCAGTCACACCATAGTCCTTTGAGTTCATCGAGTATCTCCTCTGGGTGATGGAGCAGACAGATTCGCCCGGGGCGAAAGTCAGGCGGAGGTGGTGGGCGTACAGGTCGAAGGTCGAGCACCCAGAGGATAACGAATCGATCGAGTACGGTGTGCCGTTTTTGAGGGTGCAGAGCCAGCTGGATCCATAGGAGTATTCGTTCTCCCACCGCAAGAGGAGGCCAGATGGAGCGACGTCGCTTCCCCGCCGTTCTCCACGGTTCCCTCGACGCTCGCCTTGTTTCAACGGCATCGGTAGGGTTTAAGGTAAGCTTCGCACTAACCTAATCTTCCATCTGCTCATGCTTACAATCAGCGTGACAACTAATAAAAATCATGCTTACAATCAGTCTCCGAGTACTACGCCAATCACCCTAAGATAGCTCTGGACCTTTGGGTCAAAGTTGTGACACTGTGTACAAATAAAGAAAAATAGACTTGTGCTTCTTTTAGAAAAGAGTACACCCCTAGAAAACTGCCAATATAAGCTACTAGTATTTTTTTAAGTCTAAGCTACTAGTATTTGGTTAGAGGATTTGCTGCTGAGAAAGATCCGTCCACAGTGAGCGCCACACATCCCACTGATGGTGGTGGATGCCAATGCTTAGATGGAGCAGGGTTGGTGTCGGTAATTTTTACTTGGCACCTCACACTCTGCATATATGCCGGTTCCATCCGTACATTTGTGCAGTTCCACCAAAATGCAGCTGGATAACCCTGTTTACACAGATAATGAAAAGGCATGATTACATTATAGTGGCACTAGTTGATGAAACATATACTAATAAACAGAAGAAAATATTACATCATATTGGAAATCGACCCAAGTCTCCCCGATACACCTTCTGCCAGTGATTAACATCAGTGTACAGCGGTAGTACAAGGAGGGGCCTTGAGACATTCAAATCTCTATTTTTGTGCAGATCAATTAAAATTAAGCACCCCAATTTGTAGAAACGCTTAAACATTAACAATAGGACTAGTTGATGAAACATACATTAACAAAGAGAAGCACTTTCTTTATCTACATTGGAAATGAAATGATAGAGAGGACATTCGCTCTATTTTAACTGTATTATTACTTCATTTTATCAGTGACACTAGGGTCGAGCAGGTGGCAAACGAGGTGTACCGTGCATCATAAGGATGAAGGCCGGGGGTGCTTAGACTGGGATGCTGAAGCTGGCTCTTTCAGTCCCTATCTCCCCCTGATGTTTCTGTGGTAGCATTTGGGTTGTAATCCAAACTTGGTCGAGCTGGTGTTGCGTCCCCCTACCTGCCTAGCTTATGTGGCGAACTTGTCTCCTACTAGTACTCAATCCTTTCTAGTAGTAGTTGCATAACTGCCCATTTACACTGAGATGTTGTCGGATAATGGTTCTCTACGGTTGGGTTTCTTTAATGAAATCGGAGGGAACCCCCTCTTTCGATATATAAAAAAACAGTGGCACTAGCGGTGCCAAAACATTGCCTCAAATTAATAGTGCCACTAGATTAAGGTGCAAAATAATAACATTACCGCTTTATCATTGCAGTGCCAAAACAGTAGCACAAAAGTAGGATCAACATGCAGGATCTTTGGCAAACGGTCAGACCAAAAAGGAACATACCTCGTGATGGGAACCATATCTGCAGTCAACGCCATCGTAGAAGGGATGACACCAGTCACCAACATGGATGATTCAATTCATGTGACCTTTTGGTGCAGTTCACCTAAAATGAAGCGATGTCCCATGAGCTAGCAGCTTCTTCTTCTTGTTTTAAGAAAAGGGCTCCAGCCCTGGTTCCATTTCCATCAGAAAATGAAACCCACAGAGCTTCTTCTTCATTAGTTGCAATAAAATTGAGCTACATCAGGGTTGGTCATAAAGCTCCTAGAGAGTAGGCGGACCAGGACAGTTGCATCTCTAATGAAAAGAAGCAACTTATCTTAATGGGAAATTTAGCATGACATGAAAAAAAGTGCCATTGATTCATATTACTGGAGGCATTACATTGAAAACAACATTGGTTTAACGTGTCCTTACTTTTAACAGTGCGACTGCTACATTTTACCAGTGGCATTACATAAGAGTGTCTCAGGGCAACAAACATCAGAAGAGGATATCTGGGTTGGTCCCATTTTTGTTCGGTATATAGCCACCTTATACTGTGTGAGGCTAGCAAATCTAGTGCTGGAATTACTCTATTGACTTGTCCCCCAGTCCCCACTTTCTTCCCTTTTTCAACAAATAGATCAGGTTTATATTGAGTTTGTACTACGTTCCCTTTATTTCCCTATTAGACCTAGAGACTAGTTGGATAGCCAGTCTCTACTACTTTTTGCCCCCATTATTTCCTCTTTCGACCAAGTCCTAGATTCAGGTAACAAATCTTCCCCCACCCCCCACCCCCTTTCTTCCTTGTTTGAACCAAGTAATACTAGATTCGAGTGCATGAACTAGTTTTACCTCTTAACAGTAAAAAATTAGGTGGTTTTCGAACAGCCGATCGATCCTATCTACACGAGGGGGGCTGAGAAATAGTAAAAGATACAAATGCAGCGACGCTAGGAGCTCGGGAAGTAGAGCAAGGCTGGTTTCTAAGGAAGTTATACCTGAGGGTCGCCGGGATGTCGCTAGGTGGGCGACGGGAGGCCGGATCTGCCCACACTACGGCAGTGAGGAAAAAGGGGTGGGAGGCCCTCCCTCGCCAGCGATGCTTGGGAGAGAACAGCAAGGCACGCTGATTGGGATGCGCCGGCAGTGGGTAAGAGCCGTCGCCGAGGATGACCGCGTGAACGTTGCACCTTCTCACCTTCTCCGGCGAAGAGGATCCGGCTGGATCAGTGACCAGCGGTGAGTAGAGAGAGAGTGTGGCCACCGCTGTCGTGTTTAGATCTGGAGAGGACGAGATAGTGTGAGGAAAGCAACACTAGCAAGCAAGCGCGGAGGCTCCTGCCTATATAGCGGAGTACTAGTTTTCTTTTGTCTACCAGCCGGAGCTGGCTTGACCTCGGCAATGACTGTCGAGAAGTCCTCATGCACGTGCCCCGGAGGCGCAGTTGTCATCATTTTGATCTGAAGCACCGGATTATAACATATAACACGAAAAAATGCCACATGACAAGAAATCTTAACCTCACTGTCCAAAGGAGACAAGATGAATCCCGACGGACAAACTAGACGAGGATCAAAGCTCAAATTAAAGATAAACTTGTAGAAAAGGGGTCTGTCGATAGATGTCCTAATTAACATAGCCGGCTTCACCTAGATGGCAGCTGAGTAGTCTTCGTGCATGTGCCCCCAATGACTAGTCCAACTCAGTTGTCGTTGTTTAACCCTCGCAGTGATCCGAAGCACATGACGCCTAATTTTACGAGATGACAAGAAACCTTTTTTTTAGATTTCTCACCAGAACTACAGCCCTGTACAACACAGCCTGCACGATATGTAGACGATAGCCAATCCAGGCGTGTCTGCGGGAGTCTGGTCACATGCATGGACAAACTGTTCTTCCGTGTCTTCCAGGGATCGTCGAGGTATCAACAGGGATCGTCCAGGTGTCAACGTATGTACTTCTATTAACTCACTCGACTTGCGGGGCCGAGGAGTGTGCCTATGGTCGGTTCTCAATTGCGGTCCCACATGTGTGTGCAAAAGCAATATGACATGTGTTCCATTCGGAGAGCGGCGTGCCAGACCGACCGACCGTCTGGGGTGCGACGCGAACGCGACGGGTGTGATGTATACTCCGTACATGTGTACCACCATTTTCTTGAGGCTTTGCTCCATGGCGCAATCCATGGATACAAAATTAGTATACTATACTATTTAAAAGTCAAGGCCAGGGCTTTTCTCGCGTGGTAGGCGGGGCAGTTCCGCCTAGTCGATGCGACAGAGACGCGAGAAGATGAGGGAGTAGGCTGCTGCAAACATAGGGCTGTGTGATTTGACAGTGAGTTACTGTTGGACAGGTGGGGCCCGGTGATTTGACTTGCCATTATCATTTTAACTGCGGCGCTGCAACTGGCTTGAGTCTCCCGATTCCTGACCACCTCCATACAAGTGCCTCTCTCGATGCTCGACCATGTACAGGCTGGCTCTTGCTTGAGAGCCCACTCCTCCACTTTTTCCTTGCCTCTTTCCCCCACATATGCAAAAATGCCATGTAAAGCGGGCTTATAGCCCACTATTGTACTTGATCCTACAGGTGCTAAGCCTGCCACATAGGCATAAAGTCTGATGTGGCAAGTTAATTAAGAAGAGAGGGACTAGTTTGGTGACCCCGGGAAGAAACGGTGATAAGCGCGTGTACCTAGATGAAGCAAACTTAGCAACAAAAAACTAAGCACCTATGCATTGGGGACTTGAGTTGCTAAGCCATTTAATGCCCGTAGCGCCTCATCTAAGCACCATTTCATTGGAAAAGGTCACTCCTTGGCAAATGCAATAAATACTACGAAGAAAGAGATACAGAGAAGTAAACAAAAAATACTCTTATAGCCAACCTTATAGCTAACCTTGTTGTATGATTGACTAAGTGATGACTATGTATGACATGCCAACATCAGATAGCCTAACGCACCGTGTTAAATCTCCAAGGGCGCGACCGCACGAGCGAGGCAACGGTCGTGGTAGGCGTGACCATGATATGGGCTGCTGGCGGCCCTTGGACCTGAGATCGAACGGTCGCTTGCTAAGTTGCTGAAAATTTGCAGAATAACCCTCCAGGACAGGATATTCACCCATAGGTCTAGAATCACGCCATGCAACCGTTTGATCTCAGATCCAAGGGCTCTCGGAAGCCCGTATCATGGGAGAATGGAAAGCTTCGTATCCCCTGTAATTTTCCCGACGCTTGACATGACATCAAAAGCCATTTAATTGGGCGTCGAGTAGACATGACATCTAATTGGCCCCCCATAGTACTGTGCATGAATCCATTTATCCACCAGGCAAGCCACTACCCTGGCATTCGCACGCGCCCCCCACTCGACATTTTACAATCGATAAACCGCTCCTAGTCGTCCTGTCCTTTCACATTACAGCAGTTCCACTAAGCCTAACCCTCCTCCAAAATCCATGGCGCCCAAATCACCATGATCGGCGGTGAGTACAAGCTTAGAACCATCACCGGTGATGAGTTCGACGTCATCTACACCCGTTCTTCCGCAACGGTGAAAGAATGACTTGCTCACTTCAAACGCATGTTCGAACACTCAAATGATGAGTGGGTCTCTAGGCTAGATGTTGAGTACACCACGGTCCTGGGAAGCGAGAAGAAACTAAAGGAGGCAGAGAAGAAGAAGCCCGCCGTGATCTAGGTTTGTGTGCATGACTTATGCTTGGTCTACCACATATGCCATGCCGACGTTAAGTGCGAGGAATTTAAGAAGTTCCTCAAGGGCGGCCGAGTCAAATTTTTTATTGTAGACTTTAGGAATGACAAGGAAATCCTGGGTCGGATAGGCCTCGTTGTAGGCGACCCCTTCGACCTCCAGAAGGAAGGGCTGGTGCCCTCCCTTGATCAGCCTTCAATGCTGACCCTGGCAGGAGCCATGGTTCATCCTTCATACGGTGAACTAAAGAAACCTCCTCACACGTTTCATCGTGCATGGCAGTGGACTGTACTAGATATAGACCACATCTACTACGCTGCAATGGATGGCTACCTTTGTTTCAATATCTACAAGGGTTGGATGAAGAGCAAGAGCCAAGTGTGTGGTTCAAGCAAAGAAGTATCGCCCAAGAGGAAGAGGGACAAGGACGATGTCGAGGACGTGGACGAGGACTCCGAGTAAGGTGGCAGTGTCGTTGCTCATGGTGGTTCTAATGCAGTGTCTACCGGATTAGTTGCTTAGTTTAATTTCTGGTGTGCTTAGTTTTATTTGAGGGGTGTGTTGTGCTGAGCCCCCAGCAGAACTATGTTATGTTTCTTCTCGTTATATTTCGTACATTTCATCTTTTAGTTGGTATAGTACTACCACTCATTTCTTGACATTATATACCTACAATATATATGGCCAACATCATATAGCCAGCAGTTTATTTGTCAAAGAATTTCAGTGTACTTAGTTTTGTCAAAGAATTCCAGGGTGCTTAGTTTTATTTGAGGGGTGTGTTGTGCTGGACAGCATTAACTTATCATTGTGAGAATCGGCTTATTTTTGTCATGTAACATGGTCAACGGGTTTGACGTGAAAATAACAATGTCCAATCGCATTTCTGAGCAAACATCTAACTTAACGATGGCATTTTTTAGATATCTAATTGCATTTTTGAGCAGGCATCTCACGGATCGATGGCATTTTTTGAGTAGTTGTAACTTCTAATGGCAAAACTGAGTAGTGATACACAACTAGTGGCATAAATAATAAGAACCCAAGAATTAAATAGGTATGCTAATTTCTTTATTTATTTATTTCTTTATACCTTTGTGTGCGAAACAATATACGCTGCCTCCCCCAGATTTTCTTTACAGAGGCAACACAGAACTATATGAGTGCCCTGTTAAATTTTGGAATTATTCTGGGTTCGTTTGGCCTTTTTTATACATTAATTGAGTTTCTGGTCATTTAATGTGCATAATTCAAATTTGAACTGCAAGCACATGCTCCCGTGCACCAAAGTTGATTGAAAAATCACATGTATGTCCTCGGGTGAATTTCTAGGTCCCATGCAAGAAATGGGAATGAAATTCAAACATCTGGGCATCGTGGTTCCGCCGAGAACATTGAGACGCTTGGTTTTAAAATTCTTGTAAATCCAAAACATGCCTGAAAATCATGAAACTTGGCATGGTGTCATGTCATGGTACTACCATGCTGTCGTAAAAAAAATTTGCAGAATAGGAACAAGTTTTGGTATAAGTTTCTTCCAAACCGGAGCTTCTCTCAAGAAGGCTCGTGGTTCTAAGAGGGAACGTGTCACCTTTGTGTGCATAATTCAAATTTTAAATACAAGCACATGCTCCAGTGCACCAAAGCTGGTTGAAAAATCACATGTGTGTCCTCGGGTAAATTTCTAGGTCCCATGCCAGAAATGGGAATGAAATTCAAACATCTGGGCGTCATGGCCCGGTTGGAAACATTGAGAAACTTGATTTTTTTAATTCTTGAAAATCCGAAACACGCATGAAAATCATGAAACTTGGCTTGGTGTCATGACATGGCACCAACATGTTGTGGTAAATTTTGTCGGCGTTCTGGGAAAGGGGGTCCCCAGACTTGCCTGCCTGCGGCCCACGGCGTGGCTTTGCTAGCAGGCATGTATGGCCCATCTTCATTAATAAGACATTCAAGACCCTCGCGAGGGGCCAAGCCTCGCAAGGCGGACGACACAAGACCTCCTCAGGAGCGGACTCACCAGGCTGGCTCGCGAGGGGCGGAGAGTTCAAGGCCAGGCAAACCTCGCGAGGTTCTAGTGACGTGAGCCATGATGACCAAGGCCAGACGGGCGCCCGTGCGCAGCGTCCTTGTTTCCTCTTTGGTGCTAAGGGGCCAAGCGCAGGTGCGGAGTACCGAGGCATCAAGCAAAGGTTTCCATATCGGTGCAACGAGACCAAGACCAGCAGGACGGCAAGATGGAGGTCACCATGGAGCCCAAGGCGGCGTCACCACCAGACCCTTTTGCAGGCGAAGACCACTTTTGTCAGGATAAGCTGTACTAGATGTCCCCTTTCAAGTTGGTCGTTGTTGGCTCCCTTCCCGCTCAATATTTGGGGAGAGGACCAGGGCCACTATAAATAGGACTAGCCACCACCATAGCTAGGAGAGAGATTAAGAGAGACCAGAACACGCACAATTTCGCCAAGCAAAAGAACACCTCTCCTCAGGAGGATGTTATTCCCCCTGTACTGTTCATCCTTAGCCCAAGAGGCAATCCACCACCACCACACTGGAGTAGGGTATTACACCACAATGGTGACCGGAACCAGTATAAATCTTGTGTGACGCCCCGAGTCCGATGCGCCAGGTGTCTTCCAGTTATTCGTTTTTGTAGCCATGTCTTTCGCTTGCGTGTTGCATCTTGCCATGTCATCATCCATAGTGCATCATCATGTTTTCGAAACTTGCATCCGTCCGGGTCTCCCCATTCCTTCCGTTGTCCATTCTGAGCCCAGACACACTTGCACGCGCCCGCGGCACGTCCGAAATATTATTTTATAGGTGGCCGGAGAATGTTCTTGGAACGGGATGCAAATTGACGTGTGGTCTTATTATAGTGTAGATAGACCGCATGTCAACTTTCATCGCATTTGGAGTCTGTTTGATGCCCCAACGGATAACTATAGCGGCATTATAGTCGGTCAAACGTCGGACATTTTCGGTCTCCGAAAATAGTCGCCGGGCCTCTCTCTCTTCTCTCTTCTCAGCCATTGCCTTATGCACTACCTCTCACCGCCAGGCCCAACCTAACCTCTCTCGTCATCCCGCGACCCTCCTCGCGCGCGTGCCCGAAAGTTGTCCCGGACCCGACCCGGGCAGTCGTCACTGTTGGATCCGGATCATCCCCAAACGTCTACAAAACATCACCGTTTTCTTATTTGGACTCCCTAGTCTATTTTTTCGAAATGTCTGAATTTGATCGGAGGGACCAAATCGCCAGCATCTAGTTCCCCTACCTATTTATAACCAGACCAAACCCTAATTTTTAGGAGATGTCCCATCCATCCCATCATGCGCCGCCACCCACTCAAATCTCTCGAGATCCTTCTCCCAACCCCAGCAGCCTCCGACCACCTCCTGCTTTTCAACATAGCTGCACCTGATCCCCTCTCCTCCCTCCATGGCGCCGTCGCAGCAGCCGAACCCAGCCACCAGGACCGGCCTCCTCCCTGTCCTTCCTCCTCCTTCCCGAGGCTCCTTTCTTCTCTAACCTCTCTCCCCCTCCCGTTCCTCTCGAGGAGCTCGCCGCCGCTACCGTGGATTTGGAGCAGCGCCGCCGTTGAGCTTAGTCCACGGCCGCCGCTGCCCGGATCCAGCGATGGCCGACCTGATCCACACATTTCGCCGCCCGCCGGACCTCCCCCGATCTGCTCCCGTCCCAGTCCACCAAGCCACGCCATGGATGCGCTCGTGCTCCTTGCCCAGCCACATGAGCTCCCCCCAGCACCCCGCCACCGTTCATCCAGCCACGCAAGTCTGCGTCGACCTTCCTTGCTCGCCCGCTGCTTCCTGCGTTGAGGAGTCGCCGCGCCAAGTCCCTCGGCAGGAGCCGCGCCTGTCCGCTGCTGCTCCTCTTCATCGAGGCGCCCAAGTCCCAGGAAGCCGTCGTCTCGCCAAGTCCCCGCGACATGTCCCGCTCCTGTTGGCCGAGCTCGACCCTTCCTCCGGCTAGATTGGGCTCCCCAAGGCCGGATCCGACCATCCGCTTCATCCCCGTCGTCCCATCGGAGTTCCCCGCCTCGCCGCTGACCAGCAGCGCCATCGCCCTGTTTCCCCTGCATCGAACGAGGAGACCAGTTGCCGCGTTGAGCCCGTCCTCCACCGCCCTGGGCAGTTGCGTGGCCTGCCAGGCGCGCTAGGCCCAGCTCGCACGCCGGGCTAGCCGCTCCTTTTACTGGCGCGCCTCCTCCCCACTGACCGGGCCAGGCCCAATGTGAGCTCTGCCCAGCCCTTTTGACTGTGCACAGTTGGGCCAGCCACTATCGGCCCAACTTTTGTTTTTTTAACAGACGATGTGTCTATTTATCCAGAGGTTTACCATTTTGCAGAAAAGTCCCTAAACTCCATGCATATTGAAACTCAACAACAGTGCATAATATGTAAAAACATTATATATGAAAGATGCGTAGAATTTCATCTAGTTTAATAATTTGCAACTTTCATCCATGTTTAACATGTTTCAAATGATGTTTGCTTATATTTTGCCTATTGCCATGCTAAAATGCTTTATTTTATAACTAAATAACAGTAGCTCCAAACTTAACAAACTTTATATGTAAATGGGTAGAAAATGCCTAGTTTAACATGGTGGCTTTACTTTGCATGATTAACAACTCTAAAATATGGTTTAGGGCAGAACAGTACCTAATCCAAAAATATGCTCATGACGAGTTTCCGGACTTGTTGTTTGTTGTTCCGGCCTCAGTTAAACTTGCCTAGATAGGTAGTTTTCATTTGCTCCAACCCTTGCCATGTTTAAGAACATTTAATATTGTTGGGTACATAAACGAGATCGGACTAAATAATCAAATGTGGTGTCCGGCAATATGCAACTCGTTGCATATTGAGCTCCACTTAATTTGTAGTATTGTTTGTGCACTTTGCCATGCCATGCCTCTTTAAACCGGACATGCATCATACTTGGTTGTGCATCATGCCATGCTTATGTGATGGTTGTTTACTATGTTGTGTGCTTCTTTCCGGTGTTGCTCCTTCGGGTTGGTTCCGATAACGTCGCGTTTGTGAGAATTCGTTCGAGTTTGTCCGCTTGTCTTCTTCATGGACTCGTTCTTCTTCCTTGCGGGATCTCAGGCAAGATGACCATACCCTCAAAATCACTTCTATCTTTGCTTGCTAGTTGCTCGCTCTATTGCTATGTCGTGATACCTACCACTTGCTATATCGTGCCTCTCATATTACCATGTCAAGCCTCTAACCCACCTTTCCTAGCAAACTGTTGTTTGGCTATGTTACCGCTTTGCTCGGCCCTTCTTGTAGCATTGCTAGTTGCAGGTGACGTTGAAGTTTGTTCCATGTTGGAACATGGTTATTGTTGGGATATCACAATATCTCTTATATTATTTAATGCATCTATATACTTCGTAAAGGGTGGAAGGCTCGGCCTTATGCCTGGTGTTTTGTTCCACTCTTGCCGCCCTAATTTCTGTCATACAGGTGTTATGTTCCTTGATTTTCCGTTCCTTACACGGTTTGGTGTTATGGGGACCCCTTGACAGTTCGCCTTGAATAAAACTCCTCCAGCAAGGCCCAACCTTGGTTTTACCATTTGCCTCACCACCACCTACTTTTCCCTTGGGAGTCGCTCTCTCGAGGGTCATCTTTATTTTAAGCCCCCCGGGCCAGTGCTTGTCTAAGTGTTGGTCCGAACTAGAGTATTTTGCAGCACCACCTCGGGGAAACTTGAGGGTTGGTTTTAGTTGTACGGAGCGCTCATCCAGTGTTGCCCTGAGAACGAGATATGTGCAGCTCCTATCGGGATGTCGGCGCATCGGGCGGTCTTGCTGGTCTTGTTTTACCATTGTCGAAATGTCTTGTAACCAGGATTCCGAGTCTGATCGGGTCTTCCTGGGAGAAGGAATATCCTTCGTTGACCATGAGAGCTTGTGATGGGCTAAGTTGGGACACCCCTGCAGGGTTTCGAACTTTCAAAAGTCGTGCCCGTGTTTATGGGCAGATGGGAATTTGTTAATATCCGGCTGTAGAGAACTTGACACTTAACTTAAGTAAAATGCATCAACCACGTGTGTAGTCGTGATGGTCTCTTGTCGGCGGGGTCCGAGAAGTGAACACGGTTTTGGAGTTATGTTTGAACATAAGTAGTTTCAGGATCACTTCTTGATCATTCTAGTTCACGACCGTGCTTTGCTTCTCTTCTTGCTCTCATTGGTGTAAGTTAGCCACCATATATGCTAGTGCTTGCCGCAGCTCCACCTCACTACCCTTTCCTACCATAAGCTTAAATAGTCTTGATCTCGCAGGTGTGAGATTGTTGAGTCCTCGTGGCTCACAGTTACTTCCAAACAGTTTGCAGGTGCCGATGATACCAGTGCAGGTGACGCTGCCCAGCTCAATTGGGAGCTCGATAAAGATCTTGATCGTTGTTTTGTTTCGTTTCATGTTGATCAGTAGTGGACCCCAGTTGGGGCGATCGGGGATCTAGCATTAGGGGTTATCTTCTTTTATTTTGGTTCCGTAGTCGGACCTTGATTGTATTCTGGATGTTGTAATGCTATATTTATGTATTGTGTGAAGTGGCAATTGTAAGCCAATTCTTTATCCCTCTCTTATTCAGTACATGGGATGTGTAAAGATTACCCCTCTTGCGACATGCCTACTATGCGGTTATGCCTCTAAGTCGTGCTCTGACACGTGGGAGATATAACCGCATCGTGGGTGTTACAAGTTGGTAATCAGAGCCTTCCCCGACTTAGGAGCCCCCTGCTTGATCGAATCACTGGCGTTGTTGAGTCTAGAAAAATGTTTTGAGTCTTAGGATTATATATATATATATATATCAGAGAGTAGGATTCTTTTCACTCCTCAGTCCCTTCGTCGCTCTGGTGAGGCCTCCTGACGTAGAGTTTTGACTCTTCTCTCCTCAAATTTCAATAAAAAATTAGGATCACACGGGTATCTTGGAATCGTTCTGATGGTTTTGTGACGAGAACATTGTTTTTGGTGCCTCATGACATTTAGGGGTTGTGGCAGTGTCCCGGGGAGTTGAGCTCCGAGGTGTTGTCGTCACAATTTTATCGTTGCAGTTCTGGAATACCTGAGTTCACTGACATCGAAAATCTCTTTTATGTAGTTGTTGGTGAGATAACCTCGACGCCACCCAGTACTGGGGTGGGAGTTCGGGAGTATTCCCATAAATCGTATAACGGATGCTTTTCGAAGGTTGAGGTAAACGATTTCCGAAGGTTTCTTGGTTATGTGTTGAAGGATGGATAGAGCTGGATGTAGGATTTGTTAGTTTTGGGTGAGATATTATGCTTCCCCTGTATCCCCAACACCTGATTGCATAACCAGAAAGTTTTGGGAGTTTATAAGTGGGAATTGAAGTATCACGTTGGAATTCATTCCAACAGACACATGATACGATATGGGGTCTATCATATGTTTGTTTCCGGCTTATGCTGCAAGCCAATCCTTTGTTTTTGTTTTCAGTTGTGGTTTTCGAGTTGCTTCGAAGTCAAGTGTTGAATCCATACCTTTTCTAAGTGGTGTTCTCATATTCCTATGTGGATACTAATCCTTCTTGATCATTGAGATTTTCATGTCAATCCTTTTCAACCGGTGTGGTTCTCTTCAAGATGATCCTATCATTTTTCCCATCTGCAAGATCAATTCTAAGTCTTCTCAACGGTGTTTGTTTAATCCGTTCCAAGTTGCCTTTCTTTTTCCCGCCCTCCCACCCCTTTTCTTCTTCAAGGACTCAGACTTCTTAATCAAGTATCCATTTTACTCATGTGAAGTCTCTCCATTCTTTTTCGTCAATGTTCTTATCCGCTGATTCTCAAGAAGATGCTAACGGAGCTTCAAGTTTATCATTCTTCATTCTCTTTTCTTCTCCGGTGGATTCAATTCAAGCTTTGTTGATCATATCCTTTCCTCGTTTAAAATGTTTTCTCATGCCAGTGCACCTCTTAATCATTCACCTCTCGCTATTCACTTGTTCCGGAGTGCTGAAGGTATCTCAGAAGATTCACGTTTCCATTCTCGACCCATTTAAGATATTTTGAGGTTGTTATATCATTCAAGCCAGTTAATTCAACCGACGCAATCTTCCTTTTAAATCGTTCAACGGTGTATCTTTTGAGTGGGCCCTAACCCACAGGTCTTTTCCCAGGATCTTACCTAACTCTTTTAATTTTCTCGAAGCTATTCTCAAATCTTATGAAGTGTGACGTAAGAATGAATTATCATCAGTCATATGTATTTCTCCAAGATCAGTCAAATTCTTTTTATCGTTGGCTCAACCTTTCTATTCGTCATCTCGAAGCATCTCAACAATTCATGGTGGTGTTTGTCATTGTCATTCTCAACACTTGAAGACCGAAGAAGAGTTTCTCTCAAATCTTGGTCCGTTCTCTCGAAGATGCGTAGTTCAAGCTTGATGCCATCCTCTCATAATTGTTTTTGATTGTGAGAATTCTTTTCACCTATCCGGAGCAAATTCAAGATTCTTTTAAGTTTGATCCTCCAAAAGCCATCAACTCTGAATTATTCATTCCATCTTTCAGCTCTCGTTCTCTAAATCTTACTAGTGCATCATTCAACTTTTCTCTTATTAGCTCGTGATCTCTTTGTTCTCATGTATCTAAATTCTCTCAAGTATCTTCATTCATTTTCCAATTCTTCCCGGTGAATGGTGCCTTTGCTACTTTCATTTTCAATTCTTACGGTGGTTCAATTCAAGATTTCTCTTCCTTCGTTATCATTTCAATTTATTCGTTGTTTCAATCCTACCGATGGTTCATTGAGTTTACGCTATATCTATCTTAATACTTTCCCCGAGAATAAGTAGTATGCCAAATCCGTGCTTGTCATCAATCTAAATTGATGAAGGATAAGTATAATGTAATTCTTATTCTTGTTGTATCGAGTAACTTCAATTCCTTATTCCAGAGGTTCATCAAAATTCTTGATTTCAATTGTTCATCTTTCTTTCCGGAGTTCCAAGTTTTTCTCGGTTATATCATCGCGAAGCTCCATCTAACCATTGCAAGGCTTCAATCTTGTTCGCTTCAAACCTTCAATTCTTTTATGTTATCATTTCCTATCCGGAGTTCTTCATGGAAGCTCTACATGGTGGTTCGTCAAGGATTCTTTTCATTCTTCAATTGTTCTTCAAGATTTCTCTCGAAGTTATGATCCGCCAAGTTATACTCTCAGATAAACATGGTGTTCGACACATGTCTTATTTTGAGGAGCTCAAGTATTCTTCATATTGCATTCTGAAGTGCAATTCCTTCTACCTTATCTTTTCAGGTGGTGTTATGTCATTTTGACAGTTTTCCTTCATGTTTCATGATTCACAAGTTGTCCGGAATGACATATTTTAAACCCATCATTTTCAATTCGTTCATGAGATCCTTTGCTATCCATCAATCTCTTCTTTGGAGTTATCTTGGTTTATATTTCACTTAAAGCTTTCCCTAAGGATTGTTGCTAATTATGGTGCTTATAAACGACCCAAGTTCTTCATTTATCCTTCCGGTGAATAAGTTTCTCGTCTCCTTGTTGATATCAATCCAATCTATTGTTTTTGTTAGTGGCAGAATTTCGCCTCAATTTTGAGATGCTTTTCATAAGCCCACTATAAGCTTATTCGTTTCGTTGTTGGTTTCCCAACAATTCCATTTTAACCTTCTTGGAAGGGTGTTTTCCAAGCTCGTGGCAGAAGTTGTCTTTTTCTTCTCAATTCATTCCTTTCCAACGATCCAACTTCTATTCTTTCGTTCTGGAGGCATTGTATTGTTGCTATATTCACCCATCATCTCGTTTTGTCAAAGATCATGTTCTTTTCGTGCTTATCCATTTAACCGGAGTGTCATGCCCTCTTTTCAAGTTCTTCCCATTCTGTCAAGTTTTGGCTCCCTTCTCAACCGGAGTGCCATCTGAAATCGTTCTTACCCTTTGTGCCATTCTTTCAATAGTTCCGGAAGCAGTGTGTTGTTTATTTCATCAAGTAGCATCCAATCTTCCCGAGTTCAAATTCAATTCTTTTTATTTACAGTCGGAGTGCTGCCCAAATTATATCATTCTTATTCCTTCTCTATTTGTTTTAACCGGAGTGTTGCGGCTATCATTCCTCTTCTAACCGTACTCTCATCCAAGTGCTTTCATTTTGCCAAGCTCATATTCTTTACCTTCCATTTCCAATCGGAGTGTTGTCGTAATTGATCCTTATCGTTCCTTGTACATCTCGTTTCTACCGGAGTGTTTGCATGTACTTCTTGTCCATTGCAAACCTTTTTCTTATGTCTTTCAACCTACAAGGTTCTAGTAATGTTCATTGTTTCTCTTTTCTACCGGAGTGCCCTCAAATTCGTTCAAGTCTGTTGGTTTTTTTCTTTTTTTCAAGTTTTCAACCTCTCAAGGTTCATCGGTTTCACACTTTTGTCAAAGAAGCAACTTAGTTTTACCTTTTCTCTTCCTCTTCCGTTTCCCTCCGGTGCCATATTAGATCTCGGGACAAGATCCTCTCGTAGTGGTGGAGTGTTGTGACACCCCGAGTCTGGTGCGCCAGGTGTTCGTTGTTGTTGTTCGTTGTTGTTGTTGCCATGTCTTTCACTTGCGTGTTGCATCTTGCCATGTCATCATCCGCAGTGCATCATCATGTTTTCGAAACTTGCATCCGCCCGGGTCTCCCCGTTCCTTCCGTTGTCCGTTCTGAGCCCAGACACACTTGCACGCGCCCGCGACACGTCCGAAATATTATTTTATAGGTGGTCGGAGAATGTTCTCGGAATGGGATGAAAATTGGCTTGTGGTCTCATTATAGTGTAGATAGACCGCATGTCAAGTTTCATCGCATTTGGAGTCTGTTTGATGCCCCAACAGATAACTATAGCGACATTATAGTCGGTCAAACGTCGAACGTTTTCGGTCTCCGGAAACAGTCGTCGGGCCTCTCTCTCTCTTCTCTCTTCTCTCTTCTCTCTTCTCAGCCATTGCCTTCTGGACTACCTCTCACCGCGAGGCCCTACCTAACCTCTCTCGTCATCCCGCGACCCTCCTCGCGCGCGTGCCCGAAAGTTGTCCCGGACCCGACCCGAGCAGTCGTCACCGTTGGATCCGGATCATCCCCAAACGTCTACAAAACATCACCGTTTTCTTATTTGGACTCCCTAGTCTATTTTTTCGAAACGTCTGATTTTGATCGGAGGGACCAAATTGCCAGCATCTAGTTCCCCTACCTATTTATAACCAGACCAAACCCTAATTTTTAGGAGATGTCCCATCCATCACATCATGCGCCGCCACCCACTCAAATCTCTCGAGATCCTTCCCCCAACCCCAGCAGCCTCCGACCACCTCCTGGTTTTCAGCACAGCTGCACCTGATCCCCTCTCCTCCCTCCATGGCGCCGTCGCAGCAGGCGAACCCAGCCACCAGGACCGGCCTCCTCCCTGTCCTTCCTCCTCCTTCCCGAGGCTCCTTTCTTCTCTAACCTCTCTCCCCCTCCCATTCCTCTCGAGGAGCTCGCCGCCGCTACTGTGGATTTGGAGCAGCGCCGCCGTTGAGCTTAGTCCACAGCCGCCGCTACCCGGATCCAGCGATGGCTGACCTGATCCACACATTTCGCCGCCCGCCGGACCTCCCCGGTCTGCTCCCGTCCCAGTCCGCCAAGCCACGCCATGGATGCGCTCGTGCTCCTTGCCCAGCCACATGAGCTCCTCCCAGCGCCCCGCCACCTTCATCCAGCCGCGCAGGTCTGCGTCGACCTTCCTTGCTCGCCCGCTGCTTCCTACAGTCGCCGCGCCAAGTCCCTCGGCAGGAGCCGCGCCTGTCCGCTGCTGCTCCTCTTCATCGAGGCGCCCAAGTCCCAGGAAGCCGTCGTCCCGCCAAGTCCCAGCGCCATGTCCCGCTCCTGTTGGCCGAGCTCGACCCTTCCTCCGGCTAGATTGGGCTCCCCAAGGCCGGATCCGCCCATCCGCTTCATCCCCGTCGTCCCACCGGAGTTCCCCGCCTCGCCGCTGACCAGCAGCGCCATCGCCCTGTTTCCCCTGCATCGGACGAGGAGACCAGTTGCCGCGTTGAGCCTGTCCTCCACCGCCCTAGGCAGTTGCGTGGCCTGCCAGGCGCGCTAGGCCCAGCTCGCACGCCGGCCTAGCCGCTCCTTTTACTGGCGCGCCTCCTCCCCACTGACCGGGCCAGGCCCAATGTGAGTTCTGCCCATCCCTTTTGACTGTGCACAGTTGGGCCAGCCACTTTCGGCCCAACTTCTGTTTTTTTAACAGACAATGTGTCTATTTATCCAGAGGTTTACCATTTTGCATAAAAGTCCCTAAACTCCATGCATATTGAAACACAACAACCGTGCATAATATGTAAAAACATTATATATGAAAGATGCGTAGAATTTCATCTAGTTTAATAATTTGCAACTTTCATCCATGTTTAACATGTTTCAAATGATGTTTGCTTATATTTTGCCTATTGCCATGCTAAAATGCTTTATTTCATAACTAAATAACTGTAGCTCCAAACTTAACAAACTTTATATGTAAATGGGTAGAAAATGCCTAGTTTAACATGGTGGCTTTACTTTGCATGTTTAACAACTCTAAAATATGGTTTAGGGCAGAACAGTACCTAATCCAAAAATATGCTCATGACGAGTTTCCGGACTTGTTGTTTGTTGTTCCGGCCTCAGTTAAACTTGCCTAGATAGGTAGTTTTCATTTGCTCCAACCCTTGCCATGTTTAAGAACATTTTATATTGTTGGGTACATAAACGAGATCGAACTAAATAATCAAATGTGGTGTCCGGCAATATGGAACTCGTTGCATATTGAGCTCCACTTAATTTGTAGTATTGTTTGTGCACTTTGCCATGCCATGCCTCTTTAAACCGGACATGCATCATACTTGGTTGTGCATCATGCCATGCTTATGTGATGGTTGTTTACTATGTTGTGTGCTTCTTTCCGGTGTTGCTCCTTTGGGTTGGTTCCGATAACGTCGCGTTTGTGAGGATTTGTTCGACTTCGTCCGCTTGTCTTCTTCATGGACTCGTTCTTCTTCCTTGCGGGATCTCAGGCAAGATGACCATACCCTCAAAATCACTTCTATCTTTGCTTGCTAGTTGCTCGCTCTATTGCTATGCCGCGATACCTACCACTTGCTATATCGTGCCTCTCATATTACCATGTCAAGCCTCTAACCCACCTTTTCTAGCAAACCGTTGTTTGGCTATGTTACCGCTTTGCTCAGCCCTTCTTGTAGCGTTGCTAGTTGCAGGTGAAGTTGAAGTTTGTTCCATGTTGGAACATGGTTATTGTTGGGATATCACAATATCTCTTATATTATTTAATGCATCTATATACTTCGTAAAGGGTGGAAGGCTCGGCCTTATGCCTGGTGTTTTGTTCCACTCTTGCCGCCCTAGTTTCTGTCATACAGGTGTTATGTTCCTTGATTTTGCGTTCCTTACACGGTTGGGTGTTATGGGGACCCCTTGACAGTTCGCCTTGAATAAAACTCCTCCAGCAAGGCCCAACCTTGGTTTTACCATTTGCCTCACCACCACCTACTTTTCCCTTGGGAGTCGCTCTCTCGAGGGTCATCTTTATTTTAAGCCCCCCGGGCCAGTGCTTGTCTAAGTGTTGGTCCGAACTAGAGTCCTTTGCAGCACAACCTCGGGAAACTTGAGGGTTGGTTTTAGTTGTACGGAGCGCTCATCCGGTGTTGCCCTGAGAACGAGATATGTGCAGCTCCTATCGGGATGTTGGCGCATCGAGCGGTCTTGCTGGTCTTGTTTTACCATTGTCGAAATGTCTTCTAACTGGGATTCCGAGTCTGATTGGGTCTTCCTGGGAGAAGGAATATCTTTCGTTGACCATGAGAGCTTGTGATGGGCTAAGTTGGGACACCCCTGCAGGGTTTTGAACTTTTGAAAGCCGTGCCTGCGGTTATGGGTAGATGGTAATTTGTTAATATCCGGTTGTAGAGAACTTGACACTTAACTTAATTAAAATGCATCAACCACGTGTGTAGTCGTCATGGTCTCTTCTCGGCGCGGTCCGAGAAGTGAACACGGTTTTGGAGTTATGTTTGAACATAACTAGTTTCAGGATCACTTCTTGATCACTTCTAGTTCACGACCGTGCTTTGCTTCTCTTCTCGCTCTCATTGGTGTAAGTTAGCCACCATATATGCTAGTGCTTGCCGCAGCTCCACCTCACTACCCTTTCCTACCCATAAGCTTAAATAGTCTTGATCTCGCGGGTGTGAGATTACTGAGTCCTCGTGGCTCACAGTTACTTCCAAACAGTTTGCAGGTGTCGATGATACCAGTGCAGGTGACACAACCCAGCTCAAGTGGGAGCTCGATAAAGATCTTGATCGTTGTTTTGTTTCGTCTCATGTTGATCAGTAGTGGAGCCCAGTTGGGGCGATCAGGGATCTAGCATTAGGGGTTGTCTTCTTTTGTTTTGGTTCCATAGTCGGACCTTGATTGTATTCTGGATGTTGTAATGCTATATTTATGTATTGTGTGAAGTGGCGATTGTAAGCCAACACTTTACCCCTCTCTCATTCAGTACATGGGATGTGTAAAGATTACCCCTCTTGCGACATGCCTACTATGCGGTTATGCCTCTAAGTCGTGCTCCGACACGTGGGAGATATAGCCACATCATGGGTGTTACATCTTGTGTCCTTTGTGTTGCGAGTTCGTCGAGTTAGTCCGTAAGATCTTAGTCGAGCTAGGACGTGGATCGGTAGGGGGGAGATCTTCGTGCGCACCCCAGAGTTCGAACCAAAAGGGTTTTACCGGAACCCGTGATCCGACATTTGGCGCACCAGGTAGGGGTGCGCCGGGGCTCTCCTCCCATCAACCGACTGCGATGTCAGGTGATCCTTCGGCGCCCCGCGGCTCCGATGTCAGGTGACTCGAGGACCAACGCCGACCACTGGGTATCCTGGCCAGCCCGGATGGCGCTACCAGCCCAGGAAGACCACGACCCCGCATCTCAGGCGGCACGCGCACCGCCAAACACCATGGGGCGTGGGCGGCGTGGTCACTCACCCTCTGCTCTTACTCCCCGACAGACGCGAGCTGCTGCAAGGTCCGCAAGCCATGCCACGGCGACGGCGCCGCACACCAGGAGGGAGCAGGTGAACATGCGGGTCGTGCTCACGGTGGCACGGGAGCTGCTGCGGTGCCGACTGATGGAGAGCGGTCGGGATGCACTGCTGGAACGCGTCGCCGAGCTACTGGATGAAGCAGCCATGGGAGCACCGCCCTTCTGCTACCAGCTCAAGCCCCAGGCAGCGGCAGGATCCCACGGCGGGCCTCGCCGCGCCCGTGTACCCCTAAGTGCACCCGGGGGCTTCGTCGACATCAGCACGATCCAGGCGGAGGGCGCCCCTCGCACCCGCACCACCTCAGATGGGCGTGGGCACAAGTGTCACCGCACACGGCCCTGGTGAGGCGCTACCCCACCATCCTCAGGACGAGGTCTTGAGCCGGGCGACATGGAGCATGGGGCACTACGGCGAGGCCTTCAGAGCAAAGGCCTCTGAGGCCTATGTGCCCTACATGATGAACCAGGAGTACGCGCCAGAAGATGACCCCGGCTCGTTCCTCGAGCCGGGCTGGGAAGAAGAGACAATAGGAGCTGAGGCCTTCCAGGAGCCGCCTGAGAGCCCCGCCAACCGCGTCGTCAACAACAGCTACAGGGTACCACTAATCTCCCAGGGGCAGGCTTACGCTAACCACGAATCGCAAGTGAGCCAGGTCACAGCACCCGGCGACGGTTCCGGCGTGGTGGTATCTGTCTCGCCAGAAGAGGCTCACTGGGGGCTGCGTGGGAGGGGCCAGGACCAAGGCCCCTCCCCCCGTCGCACGGAGCAAGGCAGCACCTGGAGGTAGGCCCTCTGCCGAGGTGGCGCCGGCGATCCTTCCCCCGGCAGAGGACCCATGGTCGCCGAGGGCGCCGCTGGCGTCCCCTCTGCCCTCGTTGGGCCGTCCTGGTTTCCGGTCGTCCCGGCGGTAGTAGGGGGTGGTGCAAGGCGGGGCCCTTGTCAGGCGATATGAAGTAAGGCTCACGCTTGTGAAGATCGCCGCCCGTGACACTCTCACGTAATAATGAGTGGGGATGTACACGCCCCGGAGTCTCAGGAGCGCCGCCCTCGGGGGCTCCCTCTCACGCCCAGTGGCAGCACTTAGATCCGCGCTGGTGAGAAGACGTCGAAGACTAGACTAGGCGTCGGACGCGGCCATTTGCTTTGGATCTCTTTTCTGTAACCCTTCCTTCTGGATTTGGATTTAAGTTGAAGTTGAATTTTCACTTGATGCGCGTGGGGGGATGCCTTTTCTCGTTCGAGCTATTTCTCGCAGTCTGGTTCTTGCCTTATTTTGGAGTTCACGCCTGTCGCTCCCCCCTCGTGGGCCCCTCGCGAACGGGGCTGGGCATGAAGCAAACGAGCCACGCACGTGTCGCACCGCGGCTGGCGCTCGCTTATCATGTGGCCCCTCGGGTGTGTCGACGAATTCCTCAGGAGCTTCCCAGAAACCCACAATCCCTTGAGCCGGTTTTGGGCTCGTCCAGGTTAAGGTAAACCGCAACAGCAACCTTGCCCCAGCATACGTGAGTTCGTGAAGACGCATATTCAATTCAACCTAAAGGGGTAGAGGCAATAGTATATTTACATGAGGGGATCCCCCTCCCAAAATGATCTTGCAACCTCCGGGGCCGCGCCCAAGCTTCTACGTGTAGGGCAAACAGGTGAGAAGCACAGAATCAATCGGACAGGTCGCTCGCCGCGCCCCCAGGATCGCCCTCGAACGTGTCACTGGCATCGCTTCCATCATCATTGGCATTACCAGCACCTCCCTCGGCGCCGCCATCGCCATCATTGACCACGATGCCTTCGTGCACCGCAACTACCACCCCGTCGTTGTCAGAAGTGAAGGCCCTGACCAGCGCATCCATGTTGTCTTCAACCCATCGCGCCAGGTCACCCCGGATGGCTTCAGGTACGGGAGCAATGGCGGCATCAAAATCGAAGTTGGGATCGGCGTTCTAGAGATGGTTGAAGACGCGGGAGAACGCGCGCCCGAGCAGGCTGCGACCCCTCTCTTCAACAAGCTAGCGAGCCCTCTCGGAACGGTTCTGCAGGCGTGTCACCATGTTGGCGAAGAAGCAGAGGTGGCTGGTCTAGTCGTTCGCATGGGGATGAGGAGCATTCTCATCACAGATATGGCCCAGGGCGGTGTTGGCCCTATTCCTGAGGTCCTCAAGTATGGGGGCGTGCACACGCTCCAACGTCCACCGCTGAAGCACTTCGTCCTTGTTCTGCCACGCAACGGACTCGGCGTTGGCGACCCACTGTCGAGGAGAGAGCAGCTCGGCGCAGGCGGAAGCCAGCTCAGCCTGCACCGAGGCCAGGGTGGCTGTGGCGGCCTCCTCGCGCCGCTCCACCTTGATCAACCTGGACTTGAGGGCAGCAGTCCTACCAGCGGCCCCGGCTTCCATGAGCTTCAGCTTCAGGTCGTGCCTGCTCTCGAGATCCGCACGAGCCTCGGCCACCCGGCGGTCAACCTCCTCCTGGGCCGTGGCCTCATGGGAGCGGACGTCATCCTCCGCCTGAGCAACCTGGCGCTCCCTCGTCTCTAGCCGTTTGAGTTCGAGGTTGCGCTCCACGGCTTCCAGTGCCAGTGCTTTCGGATCTCTTCCTCCTCAGCGGGCGTCCCCCTCAATGATGCAAGGGCAGCCCTGTGCGCCTCCACCTGCTGATCCAAGACGGCGCTCCATGCTTGGAGCTCCCGCGCGCCCTTCTCCGCGGCCTCGCGACGGCGGTCAGCTTCCCGAGCCTCTTCCAGAGCTCGAGAGCAGGGCTCATGGGAGGCTGCAAGGGAAGCCTCGGCCTTCGCATTATCAAGCTCGCTCTGGTGGCACCCAAGGTTGATAGCCACCTTCAGCTTATGCCGCTCCTCCAGCACCCGAAGAACCTCGGCCTCGAGGCACGCGTCCACATCCATGAGCTCTTCACCAAGCCGATTCATCGCGCCCATCGCCTCCTGAAAGAGCTCGTGGCGAACGACGCTCCTTTCTCGCGCTGACCCGAGCATGCTACTGACTTCATCCTCCACCACAGGGACCGCAGATGGGGCCTGAAGTGGCTCGACCCCTCTCGGCAGGGGGCTGGAGGCTGGCATCCACCCATTAGTGGGGCGGGCCTCACGAGGGGCCCGAACGAGTGAAGCCCCGCTGCTTGAAGAAGGCCCCAGGATCGAAGCCAACCAGCCGCCATCCACGACCAGGGGAGGAGCCCTTGGCACGCTTGTTGTGCTCCGAGCAGGGCCGTGAAGAAAAGACGGCGAAGGCGCAAGCTCAAGACACCTTGATGACGGGTCGACTCCCACGGTTGACCCCACACCGTGGGCAGCGCACGAGCCTGTGGCGCTCGAGTTTGGCGGGGGAAGCGGGGCGAGAGGGAGCTACTTCTCAGGAGATTTCGCGGCCTAGGCAGAAGGGGTACTAAGGAGACAATCGTCAGGAAGAAAAGCAACACGCAGAAGATCACCAAGATGAGGTACTTACTCGTCAACGGCGATGTACTTCCTCCGTTTTAACGGCCCAAAGATGCCGCTGCCGCAGCTCGGGGACTCCTTCCTCTAGTGGAGTTCTTTGAAGTCCACGCAAAGCCGACCGAAGCACTAGACATGGCGGCCAACACGAGGCGCAGCTGGAGAAGTGCTCGGAGGGGCAGCCTCAGAAGCGCCAAGCTGACGGGAGCTATCCGGCCCGGCCTCGCAGTGACTTGTCGAGGCCTCTGGGGCCCCGGCCTCGGGAGACGCGGGCTGCTTCGCCCCTTCAACTGCCGACCCAGGGCAAGAGTCACGAGTCCCCGAGGTCGACGCCTCGGGAGCCCTAGGCGGCATTGGCATCTCGGCACCTTCACTATCGGCCCCCAGCGGTGCTCGCCCCCCTGCGCCCACACTTGGGGCGAGACCGACACTAGCTTCAAGGAGAGGGACCACGATGATTGGGTTCTCACGGGGCCTCGCCTTGTCAAAGGAGGGCATCCGCTCCGTGAATGTCATCTTGTTCAACCAGCGATACAAAAGGTAACTCCTCCTCGGCAAGTCTTCTGGCAACGGGACGCCTATCAGGACCTCAAGCATCATCCGCCGTGCCTCAAGAGGGAGCCCTGACTCCTGAAGTCTCATGTGGTCCTGGCTACTGAGCAAGGCCCACATCGGCCGGGAGTGGCGCTGAAGCGGAGCGATTCGGCGCCGGACGAACTCCTTCACCACCATAGGTGCAGTCATGCCAAGGTCTTTGAGCCACCTCAGCCTGAGCCAGACGGGGCCAAGGCACGGATCGGCGAGCCTCCGGTGGCACCAACCGGAGTTAGGAATGGTAGGCCCTGACAGAGAGGAGAGTAGGGGGCTGAGCACTCCGGCATCAACAAACACCCACCGTGTCCGAAACTCGCTCGTGGATGGTGGAAGTTCAAAGTCGATCCCGTCACCGGCCGTTGTCGCCATGGCCTGAAAGCTCAGGCATCCGGAGCTCTGCCGAGGATCGATCAGGTGCAACGAGAAGAAGTGGCGGAGAAGAGCCACGGAAGGAGCAATGCCTACCATGGCCTCACAAACAAAGGCGAAGACGGCAAGAAGGGTCACGGATTGAGGATCAATGTGCAGCATATGGATCTGGTAATGCGCAAGCACGACGTTGAAGAAGGCGGAGAAAGGAGGGACCAAGCCGGCCCAAAGGGCATCGATGAAGAAGGGGACCTCAGTGGTCGCCCGATCGATGCGAGCGCGAGATGCAGGCCAAGCCACCATCTTTCCCCATTCATTAAAGCTGGAGGCGAGCATGGGACGCACCTTGCCCATAGCTTCATCGTTGAGCACCAGCGATCGGCCAACTGCGGGCTCGGCGGCCGGGGGCACACTAGCCGAAGACAGAGGCTTCTTCCCCTTATTCGCTTGCGTCAGCGCCATGGCGATGGGGCGAGCAGAGCTAAGGTCAGATTGGAAATAGGAGCAGAGTCTGGAGGGAAGCAGAGGAATTGGAGGAGAATGGCGCAAGCGATGGAAGAATAATCGTGTAGACCGCGGTGGCCATCCAGCCAGGCGGATATCAAGGCAGCGTGGGGAAGCAGAGGCGCCCACGTCCAATCAACCACCACGCGTCGACCAAGGCCACATGCTATTGGGGCCCGCAGCGCTCCGCACTTGACCTTTGGCTTTGCCTCGAAGCCAAGCCCGAGCGCGCCTTGGGCTTAGGGGCTACTGTCGGCGTTATGGGAATGGGGGTCCCCAGACTTGCCTGCCTGTGGCCCATGGCGTGGCTTTGCTAGTAGGCATGTACAGCCCATCTTCATCAACAAGACATTCAAGACCCTCGCTAGGGTCCATGCCTCGCTAGGCGGACGACACAAGACCTCCTTAGGAGCGGCCTCACCAGGCTGGCTCACGAGGGGCGGAGAGTTCAAGGATAGGCAAACCTCGCGAGGTTCTAGTGACGTGAGCCATGACGACCAAGGCCAGGCAGGCGCCAGCGCGGCGTCCTTGTTTCCTCTTTGGTGCTAAGGGGGCAAGCGCAGGCGCGGAGTACCAAGGAATCAAGCAAAGGTTTCCATATCGGTGCAACAAGACCAAGACCAGCAGGACGGCAAGACGGAGGTCACCATGGAGCCCAAGGCGGCGTCACCACCAGAGCCTTTTGCAGGCGAAGACCACTTTTGTCAGGATAAGCTGTACTAGTTGTCCCCTTTCAAGTTGGCCGTTGTTGGCTCCCTTCCCACTCAATATTTGGGGAGAGGACCAGGGCCACTATAAATAGGACTAGCCACCACCATAGCTAGGAGAGAGATCAAGAGAGACCAGAACACACACAAGTTCGCCAAGCACAAGAACACCTCTCCTCAGGAGGCTGTTCTTCCCCTTGTACTGTTCATCCTCGGCACGAGAGGCAATCCACCACCGCCGCACTGCAGTAGGGTATTACACCACAACGGTGGCCCGAACCAGTATAAATCTTGTGTCCTCTGTGTTGCAAGTTCATCGAGTTAGTCCGTAAGATCTTAGCCGATCTAGGACGTGGATCGGTAGGGGGAGACCTTCGTGCGCACCCCAAAGTTCGAACCTTAAGGGTTTTACCGGAACCCGTGATCCGACAATTTTGCTGTCCGATTTGCCTAGGCGCACACATTAACAATCAACAAAGTCATTTTGGAACAAGTGTTGCCACATTACAATAGGAAAGACGAGTACTATTGAAACCGTGGGCATTCTATTTACCATTTACGTACCGCCACGTGTCCCCTTTTTTATTAGCTAGGAGGCGCCGTGCAGGGTAGCTATTTGAGTACGGGAGGCGTGTGATCAGACCCCTGTGTGTGCTTATCGGGAGGAGAGCCCTTTGACCTCCATCTGTTGTCCACCTCTCTCCCAAGGTCTCCATTAATGGTGCCCAAGCCTCTGTTTAATGGTGTCGCAATGTTTCACTCGAGTGAGATTTAAGAGAGAAAAAATAAAATCTGAAAAGAAAAATTTGCACGGATCTTGAGGTAAGATCCGACGGACCTATATAGCATCTATTGTGACTTATAGCAAGACTGGTGAATATATATAAGGACGATGAGAGTGGATAATAATTGTCTTACATAATTAGGAAGATAATTAAAAAAGCCACATGCGGCTACACCCGAAATACACAAGGGCAAAAGAAGAAGGAAGACGCATACAACGATCTGGCTCGCTGATCTCTACTTTCTTTATGCGTTGCAGGTCACGGAGACTAGTTCTCACGGCGGGCGATGATCTCTTTCATCAGTTTCATGTCTTTAATATGCTTCTTGGCAGCATCCATGGATTCCTCCACCATCCTGTTGCGCTCGATGCGGAGCATGGCATTCTCGTCCATAAGTTTCTTGATGATGACGCCCATCCTCTGCAACAAGGCAGCGGTCTCCTCCTCCTGCTTCGCCCTTCCGGCGATCTTCGCCCTCAGTAGGTCGCGCTTTCCCCGGAGCTTCGCATTGCCCTCCCCTAGTTGCCAGATGACACCGGTAGCCTCGTCCTGCATCCTCGCCTAGCCGGAGATCTGATCCATCTGGCTATGGAATATCGCATGCATGTGCCTGCAAGAGTCCTCGCCTGCCCTCGAGAAATTTTCCCAGGCCGCTGCGGCGCGGTAGGACCTCCCTGCTACTTCGGCGGCACAGCGGGACATCTCTGCTGCTTCCACGGCGTGGCCGGACCAGTCTACTACATCGACGGCGCGGCAGGACCTCCGTGTTGCTTCTGCAGCGCGGCGGGACCTCTGTGCTGCTACTGCTGCGCGGCTAGACATGTCGGCTGCTTTCACGGCGAGGCGGGACATCTCTCGTGCTTCCTCTTCCATGCTCACCTCTCCCTGGTGGAAATCTCTCGACCTAGAACTCACGTTGGCTATGGCTTGATTGACTTGATTATTTTCTGTGGATGAGGAGTTGAGGAGGAATGTGCAGTCATCTTAGCATAGTAGTATTTATAACCGAGTACTACTAATACGCTCCTAAGTGGGAAACCATTTAGGTTGTGATTGGTGTGAACAGGTTTGCAATTAAATATAGCGTGGTAGTAGTAGTAATTTGGAATGTGACGAGACGCGCTCAAAATTTATTGACGGTTCTAGTTTCGAAGTGCGGCACTATTCCTGGATGGCGTGACGTCGGCACGTTTTCTCGGCCATGGTGTAGCATATGCCATGGTACTAGTTCTTTTTCTACTGTTGTGTACATGCAAAAACTGGCACCATCGGATACATATCTTACACTTGGCCTTCGACGGGAATAGCCTCGTGGCGAGCTATAGACTAGTCTTTTTTCCAAACGCATTACACCTATCTCTCAGGACTTCTCGCACGCACCATCACTGCTCCCTAGGTCGATGCCACCCACATACAGTTATACTCTAAGAAGAGGTGCACGCATGCACTCGTCCTCTCTCACACACGCGTATGTAGCTACAAATTGTAGTGTTCTCAACCATCCGATTGGCTCTATCATAGGTTTCACGTTGCTCCTTGGCCTTGAGATTGAGAAGTTTAAAACGCGGAGGCTAATATTGAGGCGTGAGGTTTTGGTTAATGTGCGGGCCGCACATGGCACCAACCCGACACGAGCTCCGTCTGCCTGTTGGTATCCGCGCCTCGACTTTGGCTGGTCATAGTGGAGAGTAGCATAGACTAGTTACTAGTCTATGTTACTAGTACCTTCATAGTGGGTAGTGTCATATAGTATATGCATAATTTGGCGACGAGCGCTCTCTATATGTACCACCTTTTTTCTTTAATTACATCGTGTTAGTTTTGCTCCATGGCGCAATCCATCGATACTACTACTGTACAAATGTATACATTTTTTAAAAGGCTAGAGGGCGGGCAGTCTAGCTTGGTCCTTTTCACGAGAGGCGAGGGCCTTTGTGATTTGACGGCTCATTACTGCTGGAAGGCGGGGCCTTGTGATTTGACTACTCGTATGAATGTGCCAACGACCTGAGGAGGAACAAAGAACCATGCGGTATACTCAAGTTTTCCAATGGAGTACGACGGAGGAGCACGAAACACAGCAGCCCAGTGCCATATCCTCTACTCTCTACTCTTATTATATATTACTAGCAAGAGGCATTGTTCTATTGGCGATAAAGAATGATCTAATTTGCTAGTCATCTTATTTTTAGCATTGTTCTCTTCATGCCTCGCAGAGAAGGTGACACATGCGGCCAAACACCCGAAGCAAATAAGAAACACAGGAGCAAAAGAAGAAGGAGGATTATCACCCCCAATAAAGAAGGAAGACGCACACACAAGTCTGGGGCGCTGCTCTCACTACATGAAGGGTTGCTGGCCGCGGAGTCGTAACTGCTTCTTCATCGCCTCCACAACCTCCATCTCCTTGCGCGTCTCCTCCGCCATCTTCATCATTTTGTCCATGACGTGGGATTTCTCGACGCGAGCCTTCATCATCTGTTCCACGGCCGCATTGCGTACCTTGACAGCAGTCGGGTGCTCGATGCGGAGCTTCGCCAACTCCTCCTTCTGTTCCATGATGAGGGCCTGCAACATCTTCATCGAGGAACTACTATTCTCATGTAGCTTCTTCCAGCCGGTGTTCTCCTCCTTCAGCAGGTCAAGCTCATGCAGAGCTTCGCCTTGTCCTCCTGAAGTTGCAGGATTTCTCCGGTCGCCTTCTTCTCCGAGGCAATGCTCTTCTTTAGCAGCATCACCAAGCCGGCGGTCAACTCCCCCTGCTCATTGAGCTCAGTGGGCATGTCGTCGAGGCTCTCCTTCAGCACCTCCACCAAGCCGTGGATGAACTCCTTCTTCTTATTGAGGTGCTTATTGAGCTGATCGGGCATGCCGTCGAGGGATAACGACTCCAGTGCCGCCAGCTCGGCATGTTCGCCTCCGCGTCTAGGGCGCTCCTGGGAGCCATCGCCTGCCTGTGAGAGATCTTTCGAGGTCTCTGCGTGGCGGCGAGCCCTCTCTTTTTCTCGCAGCCTTGGTTGCCGCTCCCTTGTTACGAGTAGTTCCCGACCTAGAGCTCTGCACACAAACCATGGCAAGGACAAACGAAGAAGGAGGACTTATGAGGAGGAAGGTAGAGTAATTTTCGGTTAGGTAGTTCAACTTTTTATAACCTAAGTACTAGCACTAGTACTAAAACCTACATAGTGGGAACACGTTCAGGTTTGGTACGTACTGGTAGGTGTGATCAGGCTTGCACTTAATTGTAGCACTAGTACTTTCGAATGTGATGGGAACAAGGTAAAGATTAATTGATGGTTTTTGGTTTCGAGGCCCGAAATGGCTCCCGATGAGTTTATTGGAACATAAATTTTAAGTAGACTACACTGCTCAGATGCGTAAATATTATGTTACTGTCAAAAATTGGCACAAAATACGAAGGAGACCAATGGAAGTACTACTAGCAACCCATGATTTAACCACTCACATGCGCGCAGTGGAGTAGTAATGTCTTCCTTTCGCCCTCACGTCCACTCAATTTGCATGCGATGTATCAATTAACCATCAATGAAGTGAAGGACTTTACACACGTCAAATTATCACATGGGGTGGATCTTGGTACAAAATTGCGTCCGCCCATGTACCCACGTGTGTGTGCGAAGGAATGAGTGCGTGTGTGGCATGCGTGCACATCTTCACTTCGTGCATGTACTGCCAGTGCGGCTCAGGGAGGACGAGTACATTCTTCTAGAACCAGCAGCATGTCACTATGATCAATCCACACAAGGATGTCGCGACAACACCTCCACATGTGCCACGTGGCTTCATGAACTGTAAGAGAGACATTGTGTAGCATTCCATTGTGTTTTGCAGATACTCGAAGTACTAGTAAGGTACACGTGCATTGCACGCGTCAGATTTTGCAACCAAATTATGAATAAATACCACATTGTAGCATGTAAGCTCTGAGTCATATATGCCTGATGTAGACGTTCGTTTAATTCTTATAGTTCATCTCATTCAAAATCAATTATTTTTTATAAAAAACCTAGGGCCTCTTTGATTCGTAGGATTTCCAAAACGCGGGAATAGGAAGAACATGGTATTAGAGTGGAATGTCGTCTTGAATCCTACAGGATGGTACGAGTGTTTGATTGTGCATAGAAAAAACGCAGAATTCTTTAAAAGAGGTTTGAGTGGATGGGATGTTTCCTATGAAATCTAGTGCAAATGAATCATATGGAAAAATTCCTATGGTTTACAATCCTACGAATCAAACAACCAAGATAGGAAAAATTCCTAAGGATTAGAATCCTCCAAAATTCCTTCGAGAATCCTTTGAATCAAAGAAGCCCTTAATCTATTTTATGATTCATGGAATTGTGCATTGTAAAGCATAAAGTAAAAACAAATAATGGAAATTCAACTAGAAAAAAAGTTTGGGCAGTTATGATACGGAAGATTCTAGAACAAAGGAGAGCCACTGATGTTTTGAGATTTGTGCATTATGCTTAAGTTCAACCATGGAGTCTGCTAGATTGTACATGTGGCAAAATCCGGTGGGGGCTAGAAGATGGTGTGAGGGGCCGAGTGGAGGGAGACTATGAAGTAGTGCACAACTGCGAGATCGATATTTAGAGAGAGGGGGCGAGAACGTGCGATGTTGCGCGCAATGGTGGAGCCATGAAAAATGTCCCATGAGCTAGGGGGCCAAGCATTACTAATCCTTTACGAGGAGGGCCAATTCATCAACTTAAACCATTTTTACCAGCAATTGTCTAATGATCACATTCATATTAGCCTCGATATATAGTGATGTTAGGGGGGCAGGGCCCTTGCTGCCCCCTGTCTTCGCCATTGTGCGCGCGTCTGAGAGATGAAGCGGAAGGCATGGATGACGAGAGGGGGGTGTTGGATATATAATTAATGTGGGTGTATTAGCTATATATGTAATCCTATATAGAGAGGTATAGATTGATCGATGTGGACGTGGGAAAGAGGGTGAGACCTCACTAGATATATAGATTGATCGGTTTATGTGGAAAACTATGAAAGACCTAGCTATATACACACACACATAGAGGAACATCGATCGTTGTGCATGCACGTGAGAGATAAAGAATGCCCGATATGATGGAGAGGGGGTGTGTGTGTGTGCCTTCATGGGAGACCGACCTGAAGAAAAAGATTGCATGTGTGCGATGGATAATGCCGACTGGTAGTGTGTGTGCATGCATGCACGAGAGAAAGTTAGTGGTACAATTATAAAGAGAAGACCAATGTGTGGGTGTAAAAGACTAGGTGAGGTCATAATCAATGTAAAGTTGAATTCAAATATTTGAATAAGAGATCATGATGTTTGAAACCCATGCATGCACGAATATAACAGAGATCTGCGCGGTGTGGTTTGGAAACGAGCATGTTGTAATGTATACACATTGAACAAGGTCAGACTAGTTTGAATTTGAGATATCGATGGCAGACATTGTTTGGCCACATTGCATCCGTGCATGGACACACTATTCTAATTGGAGATGATGGGTGGCTTTCGCATCACATATCTATATCTATACCCCTATATATATTATATTTTATATTTTTTATATAGTGTGCGGATAACTTTAACTTTGAAAGATGGTCGTTGGATGATGCCAATCCGATGGTGCAGAGCTGGCAAATTTAAGCACTATTGGCCGTTGGATATCATCTAGATTCCACCTGATTTTGCCACATGTACAATCTAGAAGACTCTATGGTTGAACTTAAGCATAATGCACAAACCTCAAAATACAAGCACTTCTTCTTTGTTCTAGAATATTACGTATCAGAATTACCCAAATGTTTTTCTACATGATTTGTTTTTACTTTATGCCTTACAATGCACAATTTCATGAATCTTAAAATAGATTAGCTTTCTTATCAAAACTAGATGATTTTGAATGAAATGAACTATAAGAATTAAACGAACATCTACATCATGCATATATGACTCAAAGCTTACATGCTATAATGTGGTATTTATTCATAATTTGGTTGCCAAATCTCATGCGTGCAATACACGTGTACCTTACTAGTCTAAATGGTGTCTGTGTGTGTTGTGCGTGTTAAACACATTGTACATAGTATATCATACTAGTCTAAATTGTCTTTTTCCTTTTGGGTACACGTTAAGCTTGTTCTCCTGAAATTTCAAGCCGCGCCTTGTTATGTCGAAATTTCAAGCTAGCGTCTCTGTCTATCATGCTGCGAAACTCCCGCCTCTTCAACCCGCGCCTTATTACCCCGAAATATTTAAGATAAATCTTTGTCTCATTGTGCTCTGACAACTCCCTCCATCTCAACCCGCGCCCTGCTATTCCAAAATTACAATGCGCGCGAAAACTCCCACCTCCTATGAAATCCCGACACACGAAATGCCCGTGATACCCCTAAACCGAAAGAACCACCTCAAATCGGTGGGGGTACTTTTGTAACTTACCCCACATTTCAGACAAGCGCGTCCCTAAGCCATGGTTCCCTTCTCCCATCCCATCCGCCCACCCATTCGTACACCGAGGCCGGCAAAACCCGCGAAGCCCTAGACCCTCCTCCGTCCGCCACCCAGCCGGAGCCTCTTCCCCGACGACGTCGTCCACAGCAACACCTCGACGTCCCTCATCCACCGTACCGGATGAGGATCCGTCGTTGATCTGATCATCCCACCGGTTCAGCTACCCCGTCCTCCACCTCCAAGGAGCTGCCCCGATGTTCCCCTCGTCTTTCGCGCCACCTCCATTCCCGCACCGTCGTATTCACCTGCACCACCAGAAGAGCATCATCATCACCGTTTCCTCGGTTGAAGTTGCGGCCTAATCGGCGCCACCAAAGAGGTTGTGCACTAATTGTCGTGGCAACGATTCCGACAATAATAAGGTATAGGATAATGGAGCATGATCTATCGAGATGCAAATGGGTGACATGGTGGTTTTAGCGAGTTCGGGCCTCTCACGTGGAGATAACAACCCTACGTCTCGTGCTCCGGAGAGGCTTTGTTTTATCTGAGTATGTATCCGGAGATTGCAGTGTGTGAGAGAATGGATCCCCGTAGTCTTGAGTCTAATGACGAAAAGAGAAAGAGAGGTGGAAGAAAAGAGAGGAAAGAGCCCCCTAGTCTAGTGGTGGGGGTGGCTTATATAGAGTGCGCCACCCCCTCACCTCCTATGTTACAAAGTGGGGGCGTTAATGCCATAAGTCAGCCTACTACTAAGATGATGCTTCGAGTGCCTTGTTGACTGCTGGTCTTCGCATATCCGAGTGAGATTTGGTGCTCTGAGTGGAATGAGTTGGTCAAGTGGTTGTTGTCGTCCGAGTGACTTGATGGTCATCCGAGTGGATAGTATGTCTATATGAAATTTATCTGGACCCACCTAATGTGTGGACCCCATGCTTTAATATATTTCAACCCTTTGTTGGCCTACCTGTTATGTGTGTCCCCAACATTAGCCCCCGAATCGGTTGCCATTTTGTAGAACGAGTTTGTGAAAGACACAATTTGGTCTGAGTGATTACGGAAATACTCGGTACCCGTCATCGTGCTTTCAGACAACCAAGGTCTGAAAAAAATCTCAATGGATTATGGCATTGTGCTTCCCGACTGATCTGGGGTAAGTGCTCGCGATGAGAAACTTTGTGACATTTGATCATCTCTCAGAAGAGGTTAACTCGTGATCAGAGTATGGGTGAGTCATTAAATCCAGGCAACAGGATCGACGCATGGACTGCTCTCTCGGAGAGATACCGTTCTTATCCCAGAGGAACGTCAATACGAGTCGGCTCTAGATCCAAACTTATGAGTTTCATGTATGAGTCCTAGAAGAAGGCTCAGAACAGGTCCACGGAGGAGCCTTAAACTCACCTTATAGCAATTTTTTGGTAGCCGGCGAGAGTCTTAGAACTTGTTTGTTTGTTGTTCTCCACTCAGACCAGTCAGGCCGTACCGAGTGGAGATTACTCCAGTGGGGGCACGCTGAGTGCACCCACTAGGTGTAGTCCCCGAGACCGCCGTCGACTGCGGGCAATCGGTGAGGGTCTGAGAGAACCAAAAATCTTCTTAGCTGGTACTGATAGAACTTGTTCCTCTCTGACTCGGAAGTCGAGTACCACTTGAGTGATCTAGACATGGTCTTGCGTCGAGCAAAATGTTTCTTGCTGAGTTCTCCTCCAGTGGGGGCACGCTGAGTGCACCCACTGGGTGTAGTCCCAGAGCCTCTGTTGGACAAGATGAGTCCGGTAGAGGGTTTAAGTCTCTTGGTAAACCTCCACGCAGTTGATACGTCTCCAACGTATCTATAATTTTTGATTGCTCCATGCTATATTATCTACTGTTTTGGGCAATATTGGGCTTTATTATCCACTTTTATATTACTTTCGGTACTAACCTATTAACCGGACGCCCAGCCCAGATTTGTTGTTTTTGCCTATTTCAGTGTTTCGAAGAAAAGGAATATCAAACAAAGTCGAAGCGGAACGAAATCAACCGATGAAGTTATTTTTGGAAGGAAAGCAACCTAGGGAACTTGGAGTGCACGTCAGGGGAGACACGGGCTGCCCACGAGGGTGGGGGACGCGCCCACCCCCCTAGGGCGCGCCCCCTGCCTCGTGGGGCCCTCGTGGCTCCTCCTGTCGTGGTTCTAAGCCTGACAGTAGAGTGGGGGTAGGTATGGAGAGGCAAGGTCCTAGCTATGGAGAGGTTGTAAGCACAAAGGATGTACGAGTTCAGGCCCTTCTCGGAAGAAGTAACAGCCCTACGTCTCGGAGCCCGGAGGCGGTCGAGTGGATTATGAATGTATGGATTACAAGGTGCCGAACCCTTCTGCCTGTGGAGGGGGGTGGCTTATATAGAGTGTGCCAGGACCCCAGCCAGCCCACGTAGGAGAGGGTTTAAGGTGAGTTAAGTCTGGGGCGTTACTGGTAACGCCCCACATAAAGTGCCTTTACTATCATAAAGTCTACTTAATTGCAGGCCGTTGCAATGCAGAGTGCCTCTTGACCTCCTGGTGGTCGAGTGAGTCTTCGTGGTTGAGTCCTTCAGGCCAGTCGAGTGAATCCTCGTTGGTCGACTGGAAGGCGACCTCTTCTAGGGACGTCCTAGGGTAAGTTACTTGGAACAGGTCCATGACCCTACCCTAGGTACATAACCCCATCATTAGCCCCCGAATGGATTGAGGCTTCGAGTGAAGAAGGAGTTGATGTCGTTTCCGATTAACCTTTGCGCTCTAGTTGTGCGCTGTTCTGGATCAAAGAATCTCTTCGTTGACAGGGAGCAATTTGTCTTCGGTCGACTCGATCCATTCTATTTTTGCGTCGAGTGATCTTTCGAGCTTCGACGATCTCCGAGCGACGGATCGCCGGAAACATTGCGTCTGACAGACTGATTTGTTGCTCGCGGATTCCGCGGAGTGCGAAATTTGGGGGCGCGCGCGAAGCGGGGCAGACCGCGGCGTTCGGATGGGACGGGGCATAGACGCCTCGATCTCCGCGCCGCCTTTTTCGCCACGTATCCAGTCCTCATAACTGCTCCCAGATATGATTAGATCGACCGGGCCCACATGCCAGCCACTCGGAAGGGACCTTATAAATGTGCCCGGCGAGGAATTCTGTGCTGCGCCTCAGCATTCTCCCTCTCTCCCTCTGCTTCCTTCCTCCCTGCTCAGCGTGCTCGCTCTCGCCCCCGCACCACTTCCCTTCGTGCATCTCACCGGCGGCCATGGCCAAGGAGAAGACGGCGGCGCTGGAGCGTGCCAAGAAGGCGTCGGCATCGGAGAAGGCGAAGGGGAGATCCACCAGCCGCAGAGGGTCCTCGTCCAGATCCCGCCTGCCGAAAGGCTGGGTCCAAGGAGACTGGATCCAGTCGACCATCACGGAGAAGGACCTCCTCGACATGGCCAACGAGGGCTTGATCCCTCACGGAGCTGCGAGGTTGTCGGGGAAGGAGTGGCAGCCACAACCAGAAGAGGGTGAGTGTGTGCTTCTGGCCACTCATGTTGACCGCGGGTTTTCCTTGCCGCCAAGCATTTTCTTTCGTGGCTTCTTGAATTTCTTTGGAGCGCAGCTCCACCACTTTACCCCAAACTCCATTGCCTATCTTGCTGCATTCGTGTCCATGTGTGAGGGTTTTTTGGGCTGTCGACCGCACTGGGGCTTGTTCAAACGTATCTTCACGTGTCGCTCTCAGACCGTGAAGAAGGCGAGCCCAGGTCACGAGAAGACCCGAGTCGTCCAAATGTGTGGGGGCCTGGGGATTCAGGTGAGGAATAATAGCACCTTCCCGCCCATGTCCTTTCCCGAGTCCGTCAGAGGCTGGCAGTCGACTTGGTTCTACTGCCAGGTCCAGTCGACGCCAGGGCAGTCGAGTGGACTCCCTCCGTTTACCATGGACCGAGTGAACAAGCCCTCCCCTCTGAAGCTGATTCCGGAGGAGAAAGCCGACGTGAAGATGTTGATGGAGCGCGTGGTGCAGCTGGTTCGGGACGGTGTGACAGGCATGGACCTCTTGGAGGTTTTCCTCAAGCGTCGCATCCAGCCTCTCCAGTTCCGGAGCCACTGCATGTGGTTGTACTGTGGGCCCGAAGACGAGACTAGAGTCCATCCAGAAGAAGTCGACGATGTCACTCTGGAAAGATGGATGGTAGCCGTTACCGGAAACAGGGACAACCCGCGCGGAGCCAGAAGGATTCCTCCACTCGACCACAACAGCGTCCCAAACAAGGTACACTTGCTCTGCTTTCCATTGTGTCCTTGTTGTATTCATTTCTGCTAACCCTGCCGACTGGTCGACTGATCCTTGTTTGGGCATCTGCTAGGCCTTCACCGAGCTGTACTCGATGCCCAATGGGGCACAAGCTCCGACTGAGGAAGGCGAGGCGAGCGGGGGCGAGAGCCAGGAAGAGGAGGAATGGGACTCGGATGCTGCAGGGAATGACGACGACGACGATGATGATGAAGGTGATGAAGATGACATCGAGGACGAGGAAGAAGAGGAGGAGGAGGTCGTTCCACCGCGCTCAGAAAGGCGGTCGAAGCTTGTCCACGACCCTTCGACCGAACGTGGTAAGGGGGTTGCGACTGCCACTCAGTCGACCAAGCGCCCTCGGACCACCTCTCCGGCGCCGACTGAAAAGGCGCCGAAGCAGCCCAGGGCGGCCTCATCGAAGCCGACCAAGCTCCTGCCGAAGATGAAGGTGTCCATCCCCACCATATCAGGGTAATTGTGTTGCTCATATTTTCTTATTCTTGTGCGAATTTTATCTCTGGTCAACGCTGAGGTTAGTCGACTGATCCTTTGGAGTTGCAGTGCTGCTACTTCTGAGACCTCGGCCCGGGCCGATGACCACGAGATGGAGGATGCAGCAACTTCGAATCCAGGTACTGTGTTCTTAATACCATTCTTAGTCGACTGACTCGCGATCTCTGATCCTGACCCTTCTCCGCAGCTCCACCCAACACTGTTATCGATCTTCCTGATGATGATGAGGATGAAGAGCCGCTGAAGCACAGGAGGGGTCGGAAAGCGTCCGCCAGTAAGGTGCCTCAGGATGTGTCAGCGCCTGAAATTCTGACTGTGGAGGAAGAGAACACCACTCGACACACGGTGACCTTCGCGACTCCCCTGACGAGTGCTCCGCAGCCTTCCCTCTTCATGACGCACCACGTCCCAGAGGACCAAGCTGGCACAGCGAAGGAGGCGATACGCCAGGTGGGACTCATGATGGAGCAGCTGAAGACCATCCGGGACGCGAGCCAGGCAGCTTATGACGCCAGTTCTGCCCTCCAAAGCAATGTCCAGGTCAGTCGACCGCTGTTTGTTCTGTTGGATATGCTACCAAAAACTTTTCTTTTCCGGAATTTATATTAGTCACCCACTGGGTGTGTCGAATAAACTCCGTGTTAGCGGGGGCACGCTGAGTGCACCCGCTGGGTGTAGTCCCCAAGGCTAAGGTCGACTGCTGGCAGTCGGCCTTAGGCTTTATGATGTCAATCTTTCTGTCAGTCGACTGGTCGACTGGATTTCGCAAACCGGTGGGGGCACGCTGAGTGCACCCACTGGGTGTAGTCCCCAAGGCTAAGGTCGACTGCTGGCAGTCGGCTTTAGGCTTTATGATGTCAATCTTTCTGTCAGTCGACTGGTCGACTGGATTTCGCAAACCAGTGGGGGCACGCTGAGTGCACCCACTGGGTGTAGTCCCCGAGACTGTGGTCGACTGCTTGCAGTTGATCACAGTCTTAGAGAATGCGTCTCGCACACTGTTTTTTTTTTGAGGTCGACTGGTCGACTTTGTCTTCGACAGGATTAGTGGGGGCACGCTGAGTGCACCCACTGGGTGTAGTCCCCGAGACTACGGCCGAATGCTTGTATTCGGCTGTAGTCTTAGAAACGTGTGTTTTTCCCTTTTTCACTCGGAAGTGAGTTACATTTGACGTTTAGTCGATTGGTTCTTCGCAGAACTCCTATGATCTTGTGGCTCGCTACTCAGAGCTGGAACAAAAACATACTCAAGTCGAGCTGAGCTTGAAGCTGGTTCAGGAGAAGCTGACAAAGGCAAAGGAGGAGACCGAAGGTATGTTTGGTGAGACCCTGCCGACTGCTTTTCCCCTTGCTTGTTTCGGCATCTGATCTCGCTGTAACTTGCAGGTAAGGTAAGGGAGGCCCAGCAGAAGAAAGACCTTGAGCTAGCTGAGAAGATCAAGCTTGCTGACGAGAAGTTAGCTTCAGTCACCAAGCTCGAACAAGATAATACCAATCTAAAAACTGCTCTTGGGATTGCCAACAAGGAAGTCAGTCGACTGAGAACTGACAAAGCTGCCTTGACCGACCAAGTCAGCAAATTGACTGAGAAGAAAGCTGAACTGGAGGCCTTCCTGAGTGGCCTTGCCAAGAAGCTGTTTCTTATGCTTGAAGGTAAACCTCCATGTTTGGCAAATATTTCCAACTGTGGCTTCTTCCATTCGACTATCCCCTTGACTTAGTGATCACCCTTGCAGAATTTTGTCAAAACTTTGAAGAAGAAACCAGCCGACTGGAGCCAAACCTTGACC